>NC_053393.1:245453605-245784182 GCF_905171765.1 Bufo bufo | reverse complement strand
TAACAACAATAGAGAAGCCTCCTCAACACATGCAGCAGATTTGCAAATAGTCTCCTCTTTTAAATACCCTGGCAACCAAATCTCGAACAATGTGCAGGAATATGAGAAACTTAACCTGACACCATTGTTACACAGATTTAGACAAAAAGTTCAGGCTTGGAATCGCTTGCCCCTTACTATGATCGGGCGAACAAATCTACTCAAAAAGATCTTCATGCCCCAACTTCTCTATATGTTACATAATGCCCCAATTTGGATTCCCCTCCGATTTTTCTATACTGTGAATGCCATATTCAGAGACCTAATTTGGAAAAAGGGAATACCGCGTATAAAACTGGCTGCTTTGTGTAGACCTAAAACTCAAGGAGGTTTGAGTGTCCCAGGCCCATGGATCTACTATCTGGCGGCTCAGCTGCAGCATATCAGGGGCTGGGGGGTAGATGAAGGCCTTAACACATCTGGCAGGATAGTAAAACACTGGTCCGATAATAAAAATGTATTGTCGGCTATAGAGGACGGTACATTTTTGGATATTGGGAAACATGTTGGCTTACTCAATACTATACACAAGGTGTGGCGGAAGGCCAAAACGGTAGTGGGGCTCAGTGGATACACTCAACTCACTCCCATTTGGCCCAACCATACATATAAAGAATTTAATAAAATAGAAAACGCTCGGATGTGGGGGGGGGGGGGGGGGGGGGAATTTTGGGCTTAACCGTATGCATCAGCTATTCGAGAACGGATCTCTTAAAGAGTTTGCGCAGTTACAAAAAGTATATTCTCTACCCAAAAGTCAGTTCTATCTCTATTTGCAGCTCCGACCCGCGATACAGACACAGGAGCAAATTGAAAAGATAGCACCGGCTAATAAGAATTCAATTCTGGATCTTACTAGTTCATAAGGGAGTTCCAGTGGTGTCATCTCTCTACATTATAAAGTTCTACTAGAGGTGCAACTCAAAAAACATCCTTTAGTGTTATATGATAAATGGAAGGAGGATATTCCTGGTCTAACTGTAGAACAATGGGAAGTGGTACTGGAGGAGTTTTCGGCAGTGGCGGTGAGTGAGGCCCATAGAGTTTCCCAGCTCTTCCTATTACACAGGGTCTATAGAACTCCGGTTTTACTGAAGAAAATGGGATATAGGGAAGACGATAATTGCCCAAGATGTGGAACGCCAAATGCTAATCTAATCCACCTTATGTGGAACTGTCCCAGACTTAGACGATACTGGAAAGAGATTGTCGTTTTATTACAGCAAGTATTTGATATGCAGATAGGTCAGTCAGCAATTTTCTGTGTATTGGGGTATGTTAGAACGCTGCAAGGGTCTCCTGAAATACAACTTGCAATCCTCACAAGATACAGGTACGTCACTACCTAAAAAAGAGCTGACATCCCACCTACTATCCTCCTTAACCCTACCTTACCTTTGAAATTTGAATCCCTCCTCGCTCAACAGAAACCGCCTAAAAAGGTGTGATCAACCCTTAATAAAGAACTACTATCATCACCCGTAGATATAACCTACTTTATCATCCAGGCATGGGAATCTGACTTGGGTTGGAAATTCACACCTGAGGAACTTCAGAGGCTCTTTTTAGCACCTAAACAAGCCTCCAAATGTGTAAGAATGCATTAAAATAGTTATAAGATATTAGTCAGATGGCACCTTACCCCAGTATTACTACATAAATACAATCCTAAATACGGTCCCTGCTGTTGGAGATGCCGCCAACATACAGTATGGGAACGTACTTCTGGTTTTGCCCTCTTATTAAACCATACTGGTCCTCTATTTTAGAACAAATCAACCAAATCACTGGACTAACTTTCCCTCCTATTTCAGAAATTTGTTTACTACACCTCTTTCCAGATAAAATCTCTAAAAATACTCTCGTATTAACGAGACAGCTTCTTGCCGCAGCTAGAATTTTAATCCCTATGTTATGGAAAGTTCGTACACCTCCAACCCTAGCACAATGGACCGAAAAAGTAGACTCCTTATACCGATTAGAAGAATTGGTTAGTTGGGAAAATAAATGTCATTCTTTATACAAATCCTTCTGGAACCCTTGGGCTCAATATAGACACTTCACCACTTAACACCCCCCCCCCCCCTTCTTCTCCATACTAATCATATTGTTTATCTCATCTCCATACCCTCTCGCGCGTCCTATCTTCTACAACATGAACTCTCGCATCTAACTTTACTCAACATGGCTTCTTATTTATATTTATATTAAAATCACAGGAGTCGATCCATTGACCTTTCAAGGACCACTCAGACGTTAATGTTTGTCGGCAGGACTACACTCCCCCCCCCCCCCCCCCCACCCCACCCCCAGTACCTAACTCCCCCCCCCCCTCCTTTTCTCTTTATTGCTTTCATTTCGACCACATGTGACATATCTGGCCACATCTTTATATACATGACTGAGCAGGCCAGATGTAACCTTAGGCGACGTGTGCTATAGTACATGTAAACCATTTCAACAGGATATTCTATGAAGTGTCGTCTCACTGTTATACAACTGTTTATGCCTTTTAATTCTACATTAGGTGTCTAAATGCAATAGAGATACATTGTAATGTATTATTGATAAAACTAATAAAAAGAGTTTTGAAAGAAAGAAATCCACTACAAAAAAAAGCTAAGAAATTCTAATTTTGAAAATAGTGAATTTTTTTTGTGCATAAAGGTAAAAGGTATCAACTCAAATTCACCAGGAACATGAAGTACAATGTGTCACGAGAAAACAATCTCTGAATGGCTTGGATAAGTAAAAGCGTTCCAAAGTTATTACCACATAAAGTGACACATGTCAGATTTGAAAAAAAGGGGCTCCGGCATTTGGTCCAAACTGTTGCTTGAAGGGGTTACAAGTCTGCAGAAACAATTGACGTGCTGCGGATTTCAAAATCAGCACCACAGGTCAATTTCTGCACAAAAACAGTATGCAAAGTGTAAATGAGATTTTCAAATTTAATTCACTTTCCTGGTACTGTATTACGCTGCAATTTTCCTGCGTGAAAACCAGTGTGCAAAAACGCACGTTATCCACAACTTGTGCGGGTAGCCTAATAGGCAGATTACTTGAGGGAAATAATGGAGCACAAGAGCAGAATAATACAATCCTAGTGGCTGACATTTGGAATGTCCGCAAAATACCAGTGCCGTTTTTGGCCTTGGATTTTGTTATTAGAGAAAGCATGGGCTGTCGCAGTGCTCTAAAGACCACCAGACCACTCACCCTTCGACTTCACTGGGATTCTGTCACATCTGCTTCTCACAAATATTCATTAAAGGCTTCACTTCGCCTTGCCATCCTTGAATACATAACTTGGCAACTTTCTCTACAGGTGAAACTCGAAAAATTAGAATATCGTGCAAAGTTCATTTATTTCAGTAATGCAACTAAAAAGGTGAAACTAACATATGAGATAGACTCATTACATGCAAAGCGAGATATTTCAAGCCTTTATTTGGTATAATTTGGATGATTATGGCTTACTGCTTATGAAACCCCAAAGTCACAATTTTAAGGTACCCTTTGCTCAGGGGGTATGGATTAATTAGCTGACTAGAGTGTGACACTTTGAGCCTAGAATATTGAACCTTTTCACAAAATTCTAATTTTAAGCTGCATTAATGCAATTCCTTTTAAGTTGCATTACTGAAATAAATGGACTTTTGCACGATATTCTAATTTTTCGAGTTTCACCTGTATATGCTGAAAGAGCTGACCGTACAGATAAGATAGAAGTTGGTCAAACTGACCGATATCCGCAAGTTCAACCAACTTTTATCTTATTGTTGGCCTAACCCCTTGTATTTGGCTCCTAAAGCTTGTATTAGACCAGCAGATGTCTTGTACTGTAGATAAAGATTATAGATAGAAGATTTTGCGACTTTATAGCTACCAAAAATGTGTTTATTACATAGAATGATCGTTAGCACTTTTGCTCGTTAATCATTTGCTACAAAGTACTGTACCTTGTAGTACGACACCTCTATGTGATCTGTAAGCGAGTAGACGACTCCATATTATATGAACGGATCTGGGACCGAGGAACAATAATTTTTTAGCAGGGTGAAAGATCAAAATTGGCGAGAAACAAGCGTCATTTAATCGCATTAACAACATTAGGAACGATACTCGCTCCGTCTAATATAGGCTTAACTCTCCCTTAACAAATAATATTGGGGGTGAGACTGATCGGGTTTATTAACGACAGGTGGGCTACTGTATTTCTGGAAGAAAGCAACCATGTTTTTCTAATCCAGGATAACCCCTTCAAATGTAATACCGTAGTTCTCAGAGGACGTATATGGTAACATTGGTAATGGAAAACCTGGTGACAGATCTTTTAACCGGTTTAGCTCCATGCACTTTATAAGAGAAATTTTGCTTATTTTCAGGTGGCTGCAAAGTGTTACCAGAAAGGTGGTGCTATAGAAAAAGAGAAGCTTGCGTTTGCCAATGAAGAAGTATTAAGTCTGCAGACAAGGAAAGGAAATGCAAAGTAGGCACAAATATATTCTGTTTCATAAAGATACGGGGGGAGGGGGGGGGGTTCACACCCTGCACTACAGAATTCTGTCTTCAAAAAGTCGCAAAATAGGGCTTATGTGACTTTTTGAAATCACTTTCGCATTGCATTTTTACACCACTTACTCCAGTTTTGAAAAGTAGGTAGGAAACTGGTTGTGGTTAGTTATGTAAATGAGATCCAATCCAGATTTGGCCGCATTCGCACAAGCGTATTGAAATCCGTCAGTATTCTGGCTCTGGAACACGAAGGCATTCCTGGTGATATACCATCAGTATTGCTTCAGTATTTCATCAGAATTTACATGTGTATTTGTTCCTCCCTGCATTTTTTATGCACTCCCATAGACTGTAATGTGTGTGTTTGGAAACAAATAAGCACAAAACTTGCGCATGCTGTGGATTTTAAATACTGACTGAAATTATATGCCCATGTGAATAGCCCTATGCATTAACATTACCAGTGGATTCCTGTATATAACATCTGGCCCATATACGGATTGCAAATACCCTTGTGTGAAAGCGTCCTTTATCATTGGGAGTCTCAAAAATAAGTCCGAACGTCACCCTAGCTCTTAGGTGGTGACATTTGTAGACCGAAGTGTTAGGTTTAAAGATGCACCAAATTTAACAAACAACCTGCACTGTTTGATAAATTTGGCGCAAAGTACGCCAACGTAGACTCAAGCAAAACTGACTTCAATTATAACCCTGATGATAAATTCCACCAATAGACTGCTTTTCTGGTTATTTAGCAATTTAAATGTCATCTTGCACAACTTTTTTTTCGGACTCGCAGAGTAAAACCATTGGAGTACTTACAGCTTGCCAAGACTTACCTGGAATGCAGGGAACCAAAACTGGCCATTAAATGTCTGATAAAGGCCAAAGAATTTACCCTCTGTGCAGAGCTTTGCAAGCAGCTGGAAAAGGTACAACAGTTTTCTTGTTGTTAGAAGGATGCATATATCTGTAGAACAATTTTAGTGTAATGTATTAAAGGGTTTCTGTCACCAGAATGAACCCTATTAAACTAGCTGAGATTAGCGATGTGCTAATGTCAGCTGAACCTAACTAGCCTATTCCTACTTTTATCTATGCCCCAGTTACTCCAGAAATATAACTTTTATAATATGCTAATTAGCCTCTAGGAGCAGGGGGTGGGGCGTTGCCCCTGCTCCTAGATGCTCTGTTCTCCCACCTCTGGCCATGCCCTGCTACACTAGATTGACAGGGCCAGGCAGTGTTGGTCTCCTACTACCGGCCCTGTCTGCCGTGTAAATCTTGCGCCTGCACCGTCTCATTCAGTATTCGGCACAGTGAGTGATGGGCGCTCGCCGGCTTCCTCACTGTGCCTGCGCCGAATACTGAATGCAGCGAGATTTCCCCAGCGCACAGGGCCGGCAGTTGGAGGTTAAGGCTGCCTGGCCCTGTCAATCTAGTGTAGCAGGTCGTGGCCAGATGTGGGAGAACGGAGCCTCTAGGAGCAGGGGCAACGCCCCCCCTGCACCTAGAGGCTAATTAGCATATTATAAAAGTTATATTTCTGGAGTAACGGGAGCATAGATAAAAGTTGGAATAGGCTAGTTAGGTTCAGCTGACATAAGTACATTGCTAATGTCAGCTAGTTTAATAGGGTTAATTCACTCTTTTAAGCTGTTTTACAGTGTATTGTGAAATATATGCTGTACTTGAGCGCTGAAATTCATCCTTGTTATAATTGTATGTTTTTAGTTCGGCCTAAAACGTAAATGATAATTCTGTTAAAACATGTGGATCTCAGTAATTATAATTATCCAATCCCTGGCCTCAGTTGTTGTTGTTGGCTGCACAATACATTAAGCATCTCTGCTGAAGCCAATGATTGGCGGCTGAACCCCCGAACCGTCTTTCTCGGCAGATCCTTACTTCCCCTCTGTCGGCAGGTGATCTCCACCGATGCCAGCCTGGCAGGTTGGGGGGCAGACTTCGGGTCTCTCACAGCCCAGGGTCAGTGGTCGATACGGGAGAGCTCCCTGCAAATCAATATCCTGGAGCTCATGGCCATTTAACTCTGTCCTGTTGGACTCACCTCCTCCATGGTCATCCTGTCCTGATTCAGACGGAGACAACTCCACTGCAGTTGCTTATTTGAACCACCAGGGGGGCTCTAGAAGTGTGGCAGTCCTGAAGGAAGCCTCTCGCATCCTGCGGTGGGCAGAGGGACACGTTCCCGCTCTCTCTGCTGTCTACGTCCCCCAAGTCGACAATTGGGCAGCCGACTTCCTCACTCACCAATGTCTCAACCCGGGCGAGTGGTCTCTCCATCCAGAGGTGTTTCAACAGCTCTGTCAGTGTTGGGGAATCCCAGACATGGATCTTTTCGCCTCCCGTCTGATTCACCAACTTCTGCTTTACGTCGCCAGGTCTCGGGATCCTCAGGCTCTTGAGGTAGACGCCTTGGTGCTCCCGTGGTCCCAATTTAGTCTCCTGTATCTCTTCCCTCCTCTTCCGCTTCTTCCTCGGGTACTCAAACGCCTCAAAATGGATCGGGTCTGGCGATATTGGTGGCTCCGGACTTGCCCTGCAGGGCGTAGTACGCATATCTCGTCTTCCTACTTGCCGACACCCCATGGCCGCTACCACTGCGCCCCGACCTCCTTTTGCCAGGTCCGCTGTTCCACCCGAGTATACCTCGGCTTCATTTAATGGCGTGGCTGTTGAAGCCGCGGTCCTGAGGTTCCGCGGCCTCTCCGAGTCAGTCATCCAGACCATGCTTCATGCATGTAAACCCCAGTCGGCCAGGATTTACCATCGTACCTGGAAGGCTTATTTTGCCTGGTGTGAATTTGGTGAGGTTGACTCCAATCATAGTGTTAAAACACCTCAAAGAAGATCAAGAGAAATGGGAGGTCCCTAGATCTAAATTTCAAGTGTCATAGTAAAGGTTCTGAACACTCATGCCCATAATAGCCAGTAACCTTATCATACTGTAGTACCCAACACCAACCCACACATTAATCCCATGCTGCCCAATGTCCATTATGTCAGGAAGTACTTGCTGGTGTTACTATTAATATGAGGCACATGGCTTTATCAATTTAGACCTCTATTTGCTTCACATTAATAGTAAGTACCTCCTCACATAATGGGCAATTGATACTTTGCAAAAAGTAAAAATAAATAAATACTCACACGTCAACCCCATGCAATTACTTAATCTAATAAAATATCCCATACTATTTAACCCAACTGTAAACACCATAAAAATAAAAAAATATACCAGCATCATCTTTTTTTTATCACCTCACAACCCCAAAACAGTTAAATAAAAAAAGGATCAAAAAGTCTCAGGAAAAAGAATGAACCCCCAAGTAGCTCAGTTGCCAGAAAAATAAAAGTTACGGCTCTCAGAAACAACGCACACGAAGCACAAAAAAAGAAGAATTTTTATATTTTTTTAAAATGAGTTAAACATAGTAAAAAAAAAACATATCAACATGTAATTGGTGTGATAGAACTGATCCACGTTCAAATGTCATTATTACCAAACTGAACACTGTAAACACAAAGCCCTAAAAACAATTCACCTAATGTACTCCAAAATGGCGCCATTAAAAATACAACTGGCACCTTACACAACATGCCCTCATACAGCTATGTCAATATGGGGGGGGGGGGAGAATTAAAGCATTTGAAATGCAGATTTAAAAAAATTAATAAAAATTGCCTTACAGTGTTGATAATCTTCTGGGCAACGCTACATGCACCATATTAACCGCACAAAGGCAATCTCTAGTGAGCCTTAATCCGAAGTCGCTTCGTTCAAGACTTCGGAATAATACTGTACAGAGATTCTTCTCCTTACAGTATTAGAATTATGGGCTCCGATGAGCCGAAGTTATTTATTCACAAAGTCGTGTGTGACTTCGTTGAACAACTTCAGTAGTTGATAAGTGGAAAACCACTTTAAAACTTGAATTCGAACTCTGCTTTGGTTCTGAGGTACTTCGAACTCTAAATCGTTTTAAAACTAATAGGTTATTCCAGTACTAAGATACTGATGACCTATCCTAAAGATAGGTCATTAATATCAGATCAGTGCGGGTCCGAGTCCTGGAATCCTCGCTGATCAGCCGTTTGAAGAGGTTGCAGCGTTTGTCTGAGAGCTGGTGCTTATTTACTGTTTAACTGCGCTCTGTCTAGTTTGTAGCCGTGGTGCAGTGTAATTACAACTATTCGTCCAATTCAAGTGAATAAATGGATTTTTGTACTATCCTTTTCTCGTTGGATACATTGGGGGATACAGCACCATGGGTATATGCCCAGATGCCACTAGGAGGCTGACACTAGAAAGGAAAAGTGTTGGCTCCACCCAGATAGGATATACCCTCTGCAAATACACTAAATTAAGCAGTTGGTACTAAAGCAGTATGAGCACCAAAAACCAGAGCGAAAAGTGAAGCCAAAATGTCCTAAACCAGAAGGAGGACCAATATCGAAGAGTCCCAGGAAACCCGGTAAACCTAACGAAGAGAAAAAACAACAAGGGTGGGATCTGTGTCCCGCAATGCATCCAACGAGAAAAGGATTTTACGGTAAGTACAAAAAACAATTTTTCTCGTGAATGGCATTCGGGACACAGCACCATGGGATGTCCCAAAGCAGTCCCCGAGGGTGGGAAGAAACCGCCATGCAAAAAACCTAGCACACAGCCGCTTGTAGAGCCTTGCGACCCAAACTGGCATCAGCAGAGGCCAAGGAATGGATGTGGTAAAACATGAATAAAATGTGAACTGATGCCCCGGTGGCGACCTTGCAGACCTGGGAGGCAGAGGCCAGACCGCCCAGGATGCCCTAGTGGAGTGAGCGGTCAATCGGAAAGGGGGATCACGACCCTTACCCTAAACCCTTACATGAGCCCTCAGGGACGACAAAGAGAGAGTCAGAATGACGGAAGGACTCCATTAACTGGAGACACAGCCGGAGCGGCCGAACCACATGCAGACGGTGGAGAGACCACTCTCTGGAATGAGAGGGGTTGGGACAGAATGAAGGCAGGACAATCTCCTCATTAATGTGGAAGAAAGAGACCACCTTGGGAAGAAAGGAGGGAAATGGGCGCAGAACAGCCTTGTCTGAAACAAATGCGGTCACTGGGAGCAGGCAGTTCCGAGAACAGCCCGATGAAGGCCCCCGGCGGCTGTTCTCGGAACTGCCTGCTCCCGGTGACCGCATTTGATTTCAGACCGGCTCGCGGCACAGGTAAGGGCTTACCTGTGCATCGCCGGACTTGAGTCAAGATGGCAGCCCACATGTGTTCGTTGGCGAACACTGCGAATTGGCGATTACTGCATCTAAGACCAGATTCAAATCCCATGGTTCCACCGAAGAACGGAAAGGAGAGACACGATGAGCCACCCCCGGAAGGAAGGTTTTCACTTGGGAACGAGAAGCCAAGGGCCTTGGGAAAAGAACAGATAAGGCAGAGACCTGACCTTTGAGGGAGGCCAGGCGGAGACCTTTCTCAAGGCCAGCCTGAAAAAAGGCAAGAATCCAATGGACAGAAAAAAGGAGAGGGTGAACCTCCATGATTGCACATGGTTTGGAAAGAAGAAATGCATGAGGAGGAAAGCTCTTGACAGAGCTTAAGAGGACCTGCTGAGAAGAATTGCAGAAAATCCCCAAATCCAGATGTTCAAACCTTGTGGCATCATACCAAAGAAGACTGGAGGCTGTAATCGCTGAGAAAGATGCTTCAACTAAGTTTTTCCTTTTCAATAAATTAGCAAGATTTTTGAACATTCTGTTTTCACTTCGTCATTATGAGGTATTGACCTCAGACTGGGCAGAAGGTTCACCTTCCAACAAGACAATAACCCTAAGCACATGGCCAAGACAACACATGAGTGGCCAAGGGACAACTCTGTGAATGTCCTTGAGTGACCCAGCCAGAGCCCTGAGTTGAACCCAATTGAACATCTCTGGAGAGACCTGAAAATGGTGTCTATTGACGAGCCCCATCCAACCTGACAGAGCTTGATAGGCTCTGCAGAGAAGAATGACAGAAAATCCCTGAATACAAGTGTGCAAATCTTGTGGTATCATTCCCAAGAAGACTGGAGGCTGTAATCGCTGCCAAAGGTGCTTCAACTAAGTACTGAGTAAAGGGTCTGAATACTTATTGTCACTGTTACTTATGTCAAAATTTTTGTTTTTCCTTTTCAATAAATTAGCAAAGATTTCTGCATTCTGTTTTCACATTGCCGTTATGGAGCATTGAGGGCAGAATGATGGGGAAAAACCTTTTTTAATTTTTTTATTTCAGCACAAGGCTGCAGCATAACAAATGTAAAAAAAAAAGTGAAAGGGTCTGAAGACTTTCGGAATGCATTATAATATAGCTCCTAACCCCACCTCATCATCATGACATGCTTTTACAGAGCATTAAGTACCATTGATCTGTAATAGGACATCACAGAGCCTTAGTGGGTTAAAAGATTTGTCAGACAAGTAACTAATACATTTCTCTATTAAATCATTTTTCATTTAAAATGATTTTTAAAACTGCTTCTTTATCTAAATATATTTTTGTTACATACTTGTTGTGGCGCCCCCTGTCGTACTTTTTTGTTCCCTCTCAGAACCACCTAATAAGAGGAATTTATCAAAGACCAGCATCGTACGCTGGTCTATGTTATCCCCTGCTCATCCAGTTTCACATATTTATACTGAGGTGCATGCCTCTTCATAAATTAGGTGCATCCTCCAGCAGTCCATGCGTTTGGGTGGTATAGATTTTAGTCTTCTTTTACGCCATAAAATTGGCGTAAAAGAGGAGAAGTATGCCATGCGCACTGGCTCCTCTCTTGCCATTCCCACTTTTCAGGAAAGTGGCAAGGGCAGTAGAGAAATGCCAATTGGGACAAAATTTGTCGCCAGTGGTGTTAAAAAAAAAAAAAAAGGTCAAATACAAAATCAAAAAAACACCAGGAAGCACCAGAAGAAATATGCGATAGCAATTTGTGGATACAGAATGTGTTTAGTAAATGATTATAATTAAAAACATATGTTTTACGTAGTCTAACAGTAAATTAACCCTTTCAGAAAGAGATCCAGTTTTAGTTTTAACCTTTTCATTTTTTCCTTCCCACCTTCCGAGAGCCATTAAATCTTTTACTTTTCTGCTCACATATGAGCGCGAATCTATTGTTTAAAAAAAAACTTTTAAACCAACAAAATTTTCTTTGCATCATCATATTCTGAAACCCATCCACAGAGCTGTGTGAGGGCTTGTTTTTCTGCAGGGCAGATCGTATTTTCTTTTAGTAGCATTTTGGGCTACATATGATATCCGTTAAATTTTTTTCAGAAGGGAAGGTGATTAAATACCAGCGATTCAGACATTTTCAGTTGCAGCATTACCAATAATGTTTATCTTTTATATGTGAAATTCGGAAAGGGAGTTGATTTGAATTTTTAATACTTTTTGTTTTTATCTTTTAAAAACAATTTGCTTTAATTTTTGTCACCCTAGAGGACATGATCATAAGATTGCTCAATCTGTTATACCGTAGACTGCAATAGTTTATTATTGCAGTCTATGGAAATTCTGTGGTTTGCCTATTAAGCACAGGCAGAGCTTATTAGGCAGTTACAATTCCAGAACTGGGAGCCTTCTTAAGACCCCAGGCTGCCATAGCAGCTTATCAGCTTTCTGTGATTTGACCTCAGGCTGCCCAGATGACATTGTCACTATTGATGGCAGCATCTAAGGGTTAAACTTGGTGGGTGTCTGCTGTATGAGACTGAATATCCTTTGTGGCACTGCTAGGTCAGTCTTAAAACAGTGAATTTTTTTTTAGCAGAGCTGTAGATAGAGTAGGTCGTCTTTAGTATCGGTTTGACAAGATGCAAACTAATGTTGCCGCTAACCAGGAGCCCTATGACATCCATCTATCTAATATCTGTCTCTCCATCTATCTGTTTGTCAGTCGATGATGTCTCATTTCCATTTCATTCTCATTGATCTTCTTGTAGTTGATGAATATGGGCAGTGTATGACCACTTTTTGATGGTTTTATTTTGGGACTGTTTGCTACTATTTATTTGGTTTTGCTTCAATCATTTCTTAAGTTGTCAAATTTTGTGCTATAAAACTTCCTTTGTTTCTGTTATTTTATTGTGTTTTTACTGTTGTGTGTGTGGGGAAGACCACAGTAGACAGTACTATACAGGGCTTCCTCCAGCCTAGGACCAGCTCTGAGCTTCCATAGACACAATAGGAGAGGATATACAACTGCAAAGTGTCCACAAAAGCTTAATGGAATTCCCCATAATTTCTAAAATTGTGGTTTGTCTATATGTCGATCACTATATAGAGATACACAAAATGCTGTGCTTAAAGGCCCCTTTACATGGCCTGATATAGCAAGCGATTTTTGAGAAGGAAGCATTCCTTCCCGACAATCTCCTGCTCGTCAGTGGAAGGGAAAGCTGCATTTACATGCAGCGATCTCCTTCATAGTATAGAGAGGAACGATCCCTAATCATTTACTCTTTTACAGAATCATTGTTTGCTGGCAGCAGAGTGTTTGGAAATAAAACGAGCATAGAGTGCTGTAAAGACTGCTTGATCTGTTGCTGGCAAACAATTTAGATCTCCGCATGAACAATCTTGTTACCCATTGAACAAGCGTTTTGCCGCACCTTTACACAGCAAATTATCGCTAATGTGCGTTCGTACAAACGCTCGTTAGCGATAATCTGTCTAAAGGGGCCTTAAAAGTCACAATAGATGGCTACAAATGTCTCCTTGACATTTTGGATGCTATTATTTTAACCCTGGTGTTTGTTACTGGATTTGTGCAGTTAAAAACCTTACAAAACTGATTGCAACTAAAATTTAATGTTGTTTAAAAAAATTAAAACATTGGAAATTGTATTGGGGACATGCAATTAATTTATATGCAACCTTCCATGTGAATGTTTTATTCATTTTCCCCAGACCTTACCATTTTTGAGCAGCTGACGCAATATTTTGAACTAAACATTTTTTTGTATGTTGCAGACCAAGGATGCAGCAGTCTTTTACAAAAAAGCACAAAACAATAAAGCTGCTGCTCAACTGTATGAACAGATTGGAGAATTTGATGCAGCACTGAACTTGTATTACCGTGACAAGATGTTTGAAGAAGCTGCTGATGCTATGCAGAGGTGCCAAGTTAATTTCATTTAACGTTTAACTTCATTGAAAATATCATTTTGCATTACAATGTTTTTATTACCTCTAACTGTTGGTATATTCTGTGTTTTCAGGTATCGACAGATGCATCCTAATACACCATTACAAATCGGGGAAAGGCAGTTCTATTTAGAAGCTGCTGCAGATTGCTTCAAACAAAATAAACTTAAGAAAATGAATGAAATGCTTTCCAAACTAGATGTTGAAGACCAGTTGGTTTTCCTTAAGAATCGGAAATGTTGGATGGAGGCAGCTGAATTACTTAAGAGTAAAGGTAGAAGTGAAGAAGCAGCATCTCTACTAAGAAAACATGGCATGTTGTTAGAAGCAGCAGACCTGACAACAAAGAAAAAATTTCGAGCATCGTGTCTGCTTGCAGCAGCTCGTCGCCACATAGCAAATGACGAAGACCCTGGTAAAGTTCTTTCAGACGCACTGCAACTTTTACTTGAAACAAACCAAGATGTTGACACTGCAGAAGCCACACTGCTTCAAGGAATTTTGGAAGGAGATTTTAAAAAAATCGAAAGCGCATTCTTTTACTTTAAGACATCTTCTCACCATGCTGGTGTTGTGGAGGCATTGTTTCAAGCTTCAATCTGTGATGAGTCCAACCCATCACTGCTGACTTTGGCATCTTATGGTATAGAGTCTCTGATAACATTGATAAAAGCTCTTGAGGAGACTAAAAACAATGCAGACCGGGAGGCAGTGAAAACTTGTCTCGAGTTCTATGGTGTTGTACAAACTGATGAACAAAATTGCTCTATTCTTCAGCATGAGGGGCCCAGGTTTTCTATTATACAAACAGAAGAGATTAAGATTGACACAGAGCTCAAATGTGTGAAATTGCTGCTGCAAGAACATTTTTTAAAGTGGTTGCTTGAGATTTCTGGAAAGATTGTTGTAAATTCTTATCCAGAAATATGCTCTCGGTACATTGCAGGATTAGAATGTACAGATGAGAAGTGCCAAGATTTGCATCAGCCTTTACAACACTCTGATTTATGGAAAATTTTGAGGACTAAAACAAAATTAGTAACCATTTGTGGATTGTTACTTGAAGCAAAAGACCTTTCAAAAGAATATTCTGAAGAGCTTAATGAAATTGTAAATCTTCATGGCTACAACTACTGCAATTCCCTTTTAAGCTTAGTTTTCTCTAAACATTTTCATCTTCGGATCCTTTCAGAAAACCCAAAATTATGCCGAGAAGTACTGCTCAGATTTCCATTTGCAGGGAAGACTATGCTTAATGCTTTTCTTAGATCACTTTTGAAAGAGGATAACGTACATAGAAGGGAATCTACTGACCTTTGGCTAAAAATAATGCAGATCTGTAGCATAGCATCTAGGTTTCCAGATGGTCTACAGCTTTTCCTCGAAGAAGAGGAGAGACAATTTGAGAAGGAGTATGAAATCCAGAAGATTAATGATTCACGTGGAGAGGGAAGCCGGAAAAAATTTATAGAGGGCAGATATGGTATGCTGAAGCCTGATACAACGTGTCCCTTACCAAAAATGACTCACATCCATTTCTTTCGCCTTCTACAAACTTCATTACAGCAGCTCTATCAATACAGAAACCCAGAGAGTTGCGCAAGATATTTTTTCAGGTTCATGAATTTGCTGGTCAAGAAATGTGTTATGCCACTGATTCCAAACATTGGAAACACCATGATGTTGTTTGAATTCCAGTTCATGCTGTGTTGTGCTGTACTCATGAGGTTTGGAAAAGAAACCAGAGTTGTGCTTCCAAAAAGCTACATTTCCATCCTCCAATATTGGGAATACATGTTTGGAAAGAAAACGAGCATGAAAGATACATACTCCATCTTGTTTGAATATAAAACAAAAGATGTTTGGCAACTTACCAAATACTTCAGACGTCATATTTCCTATCTTGCCAAAGTTCTTACTGGTGATGAGAAAGAAGAGTTCAATGTCTTTGTAGATGCATTTAGTGATGTGGATTACATTTCTTCAGGAGAAGCTGAAAGAACACTGGTATTTTGGTTAGTGATGATGGTAAATCTTAATGGTGTCCTTCCTGAATGGGCAAAACCTATGCTTACAAGGCATATTCCAGAGATCCAAAGTAAGTTGAACTCTATAAGAGATGAGTTCCAATCAAAAGTACCGCATAGGCTATTTTATGTTGTCAGTAAGCTTAACACAGCTGATAAAACTGAAGATCTGGTTTCCTTGCTTCAGGATCTGCTAGAAGATCGTGATGCCGAACGCTTGGTAGAGTGCTCATGGAGATGGGATCTTATCTATGGCAAAGGACAAGTAAGAGGAATCTTTTTTGGTGACAAATTCCGATTTAAAAAACTTTCTTATGTTCCTCACAGTGTACATGATAATAAAGCCAGTTCCATAGTAAATGAGCAAGAGGACTTTGAGGAAGAGAAGGTTGATTTGGTGGCAGCTGTTGCAGCTGATGTACACAAGCAAAAGGCTGTACGCCAGGCTGTATATACTGTATTCCTTGTCGTATGGATAAGTATGAAATGGAAAAAGGCTTACAGACGTATGCTAAAATGTGAGACGGAAGAATCCATTCCAGATCACTTCAAAATTGCAAATGTCGACAGAACTCAGTGTGACTTGTGTGGGGTGAAATTTTTACAAACTAGAACCCTCACTCATCAAGTTGAAATTGAAGAAGACCTGGGAGATGTTTCAAGTCCAGCTGTGGAAATTCCAAGCCTACCAGGGATTAATGAAGTGTATGAAAATCACATTGTTCTAGAGAAACATAAACATCAAATGAATGACTACAATGCATACCTTCAATTTTTCAAACTGGAAGTGGTTTCCACAATCTGCCAAGGAAAGTCTCTTATAGAGACCATGGGACAGACTTCAGGAAAGAAACTGACATCAAGAGAGGAACTCCACTTGGAACAAACTAAAATCGAGAACAAAATAAAAGTAATTGTTGATTTGATTGAAGACATCTATGAGAAAAAGATCTGGTCTGAGGGTAAAGTGCCACTATATATTTTTAACCTTTTTTATATTTATGTGCGTGAATGTGTACCAAATGTTTACTATGTCATTAACCCTTTCGCTACCAGTGCCAAACATGGTGCCCGCTCGCACATGCAGCGGGCGTCATGGTCGGCAGGTCTCTGCTGTTTCAAGTGACAGAGACCTGCCGCTAATTGCCGCGTAATTAAAGTCTTTAGATGCCGTGATCAAGTGAGATCACAGCATCAGAAGTGTCAAAAACCTACGGCCAATTCGGTAATTGTTTTGAATGCTCTGAGTTTCGCTGACATAAGATATGAACAATAGACAGTAATAAACTCATTTTAAAAATACATGATTGTTCAAAATGAAAAAAAAAAAAAAAAAGATTTTATAGGCTCATATATGAGCTTCAAAATCATTACAAAAAATATATAAAAAAAAAGTAAAATTAGAAATTTTTTTAATCAGCCCCCTTTCCGTATAATAATAAAAAAAATAACAAAAAATATAAACCTCATGGGTATCACCACGACCGAAAATGCCTGTACTATTAAAATATAACAATATTTTTTCAATACGGTGAATGGTATAACGGAAAAAGGGTAAAAATTGCCAATTTGCTATTTTTTTCATTGCTTCTCTTACCCCCAAAAATGTGATCAAAAAGTCAAACTCACTCCAAAATGGTAACAATAAAAACTACAGATTGTCACACAGAAAATTAGCCCTCACACAGCTAAGTAGATATAGCTTGTAAGGGATCAGCTTTTTTTCAGGGGTCATTCTCACAATTATGTCCACAACAGCCGGATCGCAGGTCCAAACGTCAGGTTTATTTTCCCAACAGCCAAACAAAAATAACAAAACAAACCCCTTGACTGTCTGGGTTCCAACTAAACAGGAATAATCCTACCTCACTTATAGCACCGTTCACACACGATACCAACATGCAGCTTTCTTAGCCAGTACTCCAGCACTTCCAGGCTGTAACAAAGTCCAGTACCTTTGGGGGATTGTGGCCCCGAATTCTGCCTGACTCTGGCTTAGCAACCGTCAATTCCCAGACCTCGCGGAGTCCCCCAAAGTTCAGGCTTGATGACTGACGGGGAAGACCTGGAAACTCCTGCCATGAATCTCCCCTAGCAGCCATGAGGCCCATCATTACCTCACATACCCCCTCAGCTTCCAAAAGTCTTTTCTCCGCCACGAAAGCCGATTTTTCTGAGATGCTGTTTGAGACCTCATCAGCCAGCTCATCCCTTGACTTCTGTATCGCTCAGAAACTGCAAGTTCCTCTTGAAGTTGGAGAATTTCCGCTTCTATTTGTGACTCTAGATCTTCCAGTTCATTCATCTCTTTCTAAGTCTCCTCCTTTGACTCCTCTGGAGCTTTCTCCAGTTGCTCCTCTGGAGCTTTCTCCAGTTGCTCTGCAAGACCAGCTAGTCCCTTCTCTAGTGTATCTAGGGACAAAAAACATCTTCAGGTTTGTAGCTGTACTGTCCTGGCAGGTCATTTACCACAGCCTGGGTATGAGTCTCAGGCACTAGGCTGACGTCTCCCCACTTAACTCTCGTCATGTCAGAAACAACTGTTATCTGGTCGCTACTAGTAACCACCTCAACTTTGCAAGACTTCGACCTGGTAGCTTCCCTCTATGAGTTGCTAATGGTCACAGCGCATACTTCACCTATGCTGCTCATGTCATTGTTAACGCTGACCTCTAGGGGCACTGACGAGTTAATTTCTACCTGGGACATTACCTTATTGACCATAGGACATTGTGGAGACTGCTTATCCACCTCTGGCACGTGTGGCACACCCTCCAGGACTGGCCCCTTTTTTTGCTCTTTAACCAGAGTAGGACTGCTCCCCTCTGTGCTCACAATATTGATCAACCCTTCTGCCTTTTTTATAATTTTTCCTCCAGGGGGCGCTATTTCCCCAACCACATCCTGCAACAGAAAAGGGATGTCATGATCATCACCTATTTCAAAAGACGTCACATTTTCATTTGGCACTTTATCAGCACTATTGTTTCTAATGGTCTCACTTCATTTAAAGGGCTAGAAACCACTTCTGCAGGAGTTTCACCACTAGCTGCAGAAGTGTTTCCCCACAGTCCCCATACCAAAAGGAAACCACGGCCCCACTTCACCTCATGTATGAGCACCTTAAAATCAAGTTCACATCTTTTGCAAAAATCCACATTGTCATTATGCCGTTCAAGTAACTAGACACTTTCACTTTGCATCTTATTTGCACCCTTGTTCTCAATGTGCAGCTCCTTCACATTATCATTTAAAGGGACAGGTACAGGTTCTGCAGAAGTGTCTCTATTACTCAAAACTTTCAAGCATAAGGGAAAATTACGGCCCACCATTCCCTCCTATATGAGCGTATTTGTAACATCAGGTTCACAAGTCCCAGTTCTCACTGGAGACTCTCCCTCAGTGAGAACCACCTGATAGTCCGTATTATCCACATAATTGTCCTGAACATTTAACATTCTATCAGTCTCTCGGCTGCTATCATGTTACCTCTTACCCGGACTAGCATGGGTTCTCTGACTTTCACCACCCCAAATCTAGCTTTGATCACAGGCTCTTTGGGCGACCCAGAAACCTTCTCCCCTGCAGGTTCCTGCGAGGGAGTAACTGCAACAGGCTTATCCGCCTGTTCAGACACGGAGTTTTTCCCAATGTCATACACTACCGAGACAGTTGCTCGCCTCGGTGATTTTTCAGTCACTGACCCAGACGGTTTCCACTGCGGCCGGCTCATCATCACTGGTACTGCCACAAAACTATTAACAGGAACAGTCTTACCGCCTGACGTTGTGAATTCGTTAGTCTCGGGAGACAAAGAAATTCCCAGGGCGTCTCTACCAAGTTCACCAGCCTTCTCTTGGTTCCTGGTATCCCGAACACAGGCAGAGTCCTTACCGCAACCATTGCCACCAGAAACAGCATGGCCTGGGGTCCCGACTTTTCCTGGACGGTCACTCCAGCCGCACCCTTTAGAACTCTGTGCACAGTCGCAGATAATATAGGAACTCTAGAAAACCACACTTCTTGTCTTCCCGACAGTTGCCCTTGGCAATGGCATATATTTGCTTTTCCACCGGAACTCCGACCGCAGAACGTGAAGTACTCTCGCCGTACCAAACTGCACGGAGCCATAGTCAGTTATAAAGGTAAGCGACACATTAGTTGTCTCTGGCCCTCTTTTCACAAAGTGCAGAATTTCGGGCAGGACCCGAGACACTTGCTGGCGGGAGTCTAGTATAACCCCCAGCGGGATCCCCCCAATCACCATCTCACAGGACTTTTCCCACGGGCTCCACCATTTTGTAGCCATTTTGACGGGTCAATTTCTTTTACTGTGCTTTTGGCCCTTTAAATCCCTGCACAGCTTTCACCTCAGAAAAAAAAGTCCAGATTAACACCAGCAGTTTTCCAGCAGCACCTGCTCCAGCGAACTCGCAGGCTTCCGGACTTTTAAATCACAGCAACACAGCAATTCCTTGGCAACATTCAGCAGCACCTGCTCTTTTCCATCAGGTCATTGCCCCTAGCAACCTGCTGTTATTGCCCGCATCCTCCACCAAATGTAAGGGTTCAGCTCTTTTTCGGGGGTCATTCTCACAATTATGTCCACAACAGCCAAACAAAAATAATAAAACAAACCCCTTGCCTGTCTGGGCTCTAACTAAACAGGAATAAGCCTACCTCACTTATAGCACCGTTCACACACGATACCAACATGTAGCTTTCTTAGCCAGTACTCCAGCACTTCCAGGCTGTAACAAAGTCCAGTACCTTTGGGGGATTGTGGCCCAGAAGTCTGCCTGACTCTGGCCTAGTGACCGTCCATTCCCAGACCTCGCGGAGTTCAGGCTAACACCTAGCCCCGTGGCCCCTCAGCCAGCCCGCCTGAGACCACCCTTCCAGAGGCTCTAGCAGGGCCTCTGTTGCACCTAGACTCTCTCTCTTGACTGACAGTCTGGGCTGGGCCATTATCCCAGACTGATTGTGGCACCTGGTGCTGGCTCAGAATTGATGACTGACGGGGAAGACCTGGAAACTCCTGCCATGAATCTCCCCTAGCAGCCATGAGGCCGTCACTACCTCACAAGCTATAAAAAAAAGTTATAGGGGCCAGAATATGGTGATGTAAAAAAAATTTTTTTATTTTTTTTAAAGTTTACATTTATTTTCTCGCTCATTCATTGGGGGACACAGGAACCGTGGGTATAGCTATGTCCTCTAGGAGGCGTTGACACTAGTAAAAGCTGTTAGCTCCTCCCCTGGCAGCTATACCCCCTCCAGCCTGGAGAGAGAGCTTCAGTTTTTTCTAGTGTCAATAGGAGGCAAGACCTCCCTGCTCTGCAGGGAAGCTCCTGAAGATTTTTTTTATTTTAGTTTTATTTTTTTCCTTTTTTTTTTCAGATGGGAAAACAGTGGACGCCTCGCCTCCCTGTTCTCCCGGGGTCGAGTTGCGCCAGTGCCGGTCACCCGCACTGCTGCCTCCCCCACAGAAGACAAGGTGGACCAGGGCAGCCTCGCTCCCCTGCATCCCGCCAGCCAAGGGGTCACCCATCCAAGCCCCCTTTTTCCAGCGTCCTGCCAAAAAATAGTAAAATGTGCATTCATACGGCCCCCCTCATCACCGCAGGACCACCCTGTCTGTGTGGTACCAGGCTTGGCCCGTGTCCTATAGCGGACAAGGGAGGACATCTCATAGTTCCCAATCCGCCCTCCTGGGTCGTTGGTTAATATTCCTCCACCTGCGCAGATCCAGGGAGGACAGCTGGAGTATTTCCAATCCTTCTCCGGGTCGTGTGGTTGATAGTTCTCCAGCGCACTACAGCACAGGACCTCTGGATTCCCAATCTGTCCTCCGGGGCCGTTTGGTTGATAATTCTCCAGTTAAGGACCTCTGGATTCTCAATCCGCCCTCCGGGGCCGTTTGGTTGATAATTCTCCAGCGCACTCCAGTACAGGACTTCTGGATTCCCAATCCGTCCTCCGGGGCCGTTTGGTTGATAATTCTCCAGCGCACTCCAGTACAGGACCTCTGGATTCCCAATCCTTCCTCCGGGGCCGTCTGGTTGATAATTCTTCACCAGCGCAATCCGGTGCAGAACCTCTGGAAGTACCCAATCCGTCCTCCGGGGCCGTTTGGTTGAGAATTCTCCAGCGCACTCCAGTACAGGACCTCTGGATTCCCAATCCGTCCTCCAGGGCGCGCCTTTCTATCCCTGGAGAGGGCATCAGTGATTTGGGCTCTAACTCGAATCCCTTGCAATCTTCCAAGATTGCGTCCACAGTAGCCAGCAGTTCTTGTCGTCTTCATTACCCCCTTTCATAAGGTGGAGTATTTGCACCATTGCTGCATACCATACCTACCTTAGGCATTAAAACTGCTTGAGCGCTGTTTTCAGTGACGCCCGTAGGCATTTCCCCTTCCAGAGGGGACGGAATTACATTTCCACTAGGTACAGTATGTACCGTATGCATTAGCCTCTTCCATATGTGGCGTTATGGCATTATCACTGGTTCGGTGGTTACTGTAGGCATTACCTCTTCCTTAGGTGGAATAATTGCACATCGCATATGCGTGCCCTTCCATAAATGGCGTAATCTCTCTACCGTTGCATTCAGTTCCTGCTGTATGCATGACCACTTCCGCTAGCAGTACTCTTTGTATGCATTACCCCTTCCATAGGTGAGTAATTGCACTACTACGGTTACAGTACTTGCCTTATATATTGTCCCCTGCAGTAGGTGGACTAAGTACAATTACACAGTTTTTAGTGCCGGACGTATGCATCCCCCCTTCGGTAAGTGGCGGCATTGCATCTCCACTGGGTTCTGTTCTTGCCGTATGCATTTGCCTTTTCCCATCACCGTGCTTCCTGTTGCGTTCCCCTTCCACTAGTGATCCGCTTACAGGGGAATACCTAAGCATCTTGTGCTGCAGTTTAACCACGCCATGGCTGTAGATGCCTTAGCTTCTTTCACAGTGGGGCGTGGCAACAGCCGAAACCCGTGGGTGCTGGTGCTCTGCATCTCTGGTGTATGGGTAGCTGTTTCCACATGAACTCCTTATCTTTCGGTGCTGGTTTGGTGCATGGTTGTGACATCCTCTGTCTTCTCAGAGGGGTTGCCTAGCAACACTTATGTGTCGAGTCGAGGGTTCACTGGCTCTGTAGTCCCCCCTCAGCTGGGGGTTCTACCCTCACACTAGCATTGCTGTTGCTCCTGTTCAGAGCCCTTCAGAGGTAAAGTGTTTAAGGCTAGCTCTACTTAACTAGGGCAGTATAGTCCCATGACTTCTACGGGATAGCCTCACACCCCCCCCCCCCCCATCAGTTTTGCGCCGACAGGGCAGGCGCTGACTACTTCTTGGGGAGTGGTATTTGCGTTACCACTGCATACTATGGTTCTTACTGCTCAGATCCTTTGTCAGGTGGTGGATTCCGCTAGCGATACAGTTGTGGCTCCCCTTGCTTGACTTCCTCCTCTGGCGGAGTTTTGGCACAGTCACTAAACGCCTGGTTGCATCGGCATTTGCACGGCGTGTTCCTTTGTGGCCTTCTATTTCAGAGTTCTGGCCTCGGCTGGTGGGTTGTGGCGCACTCCACATCTTTCCTTCTACAGGTGAATCCTTCCCACTGGTCCTGGGTGTGCTACTTGTATCTACATTATACCTAAAATGCTCAAATAGCTTCCACACAAAAAATTATAATCATTGAGTTCCTTTATTAAACATCTATGCACAATTAATCAATAAAACATATACAAAAAAGCAGCAATCATGGGAACACGACAGTGTTACAAAACTTGTATAAAAACAGTGAAGGCTCCAGACCAAGAGGAAGCGTGAAGCGAAACGATCGTCGGGCGGCTGCTTCAGACCAGGGTCAGTAAGGAATGTGATTTGCCGTACTTTGTGTATTTTGTACTGTTTTTCTCTCCCCCTGCAGTCACTATTTATGTGGGGTTGCACTCAGACTTACACTGCCGCATATGTTCGCAGTGTTTTGCCACTTATGCTCTGAGTGCACCTGGTTATATGAACCCCACCCACCTGACACTGCCACAAAATTGTGTGGGGGAATACTAGTCCCCTTTTGGTCTGGAGCCTTCTCTGTTTTTATGCAAGTTTTGTAACACTGTCGTGTTCCCATGATTGCTGCTCTTTTGTATATGTTTTATTGATTAATTGTGCATAGATGTTTAATAAAGGAACTCATTGATTATAATTTTTTGTGTGGAAGCTTTTTGAGCATTTTAGGTGTTATACGAATAACGCCATGCGAGATATTTATGATAATTATTTTTTTGTGTGTTTGTATCTACATTACCTTCCTTATGACATGACTAATGTCTAGGTCACGTCAGCCCTCTGGTGGTCATACTTTCCACCGCCCATTCCGTGTGTAGGCTACGAGACTCCCCACACCAGACTGAGCGGAACGCCCTTCTGTTTCTTCTTCCTCCTCGGACAGAATGGCTACGGGCCTCTCCCTTCTGTATTCCGGGACTGCGGAAGGTGTTCAAGGCGATCTGTCTGCGTAGGGGTCGCCCGGACGTGGACTTGTTGGCTTCAAGACTGACTCGGAAGCTTCCCACCTTTCTCTCCCGAGCAAGAGGTCCGGAAGCTTGCGGCGTGGGCGCCCTGATTTCCCCTTGGCAGGGGCTCTCCCTCCTTTGCGTTTTCCCCCCTTCCCTCTCCTACCCAAGTTCTACGGAAGATCAGGATGGAGGGTATTCCGACTATCCTAGTCACCCTGGGGATTGGCCGTCACACGTGGTACGTCGACCTCGTTCTCCTTCTAGGAGACGTCCTTGGTCACTGCCACTCAGAGATGGCCTTCTTTCGCAGAGTCCGGTCTTCCATTAGTATTTCAGGTCTCTTCGTTTGCCGGCGTGGCTATTTAGACCGCCATTCTACACGAAGAGGTTTTTCGGCGGATGTCATCCGCAAGCCTGCATCGTCCAGGATCTATTCAGGACCTGGAGGTTCTTCCTGGGTTTGTGTGGAAGCCGAAATGTTCCGCCACTTCGTTTTTTCTCTCCCCACGATCCTGTCCTTTCTACAATCAGGGTTGGACCTTGGTCTGGCCTTAGTTCTTGAAGGGTCAGGTGTCGGTGCTTCTATTCTTTTCCAGCGCCCTCTTGCCCCCCTGGGGCCGGTAAGGACCTTTCTTCAGGGAGTAGCACATACGGTTTCTCCGTACCGTCCTCCTTTACCGCCTTGGGACCTGAATTTAGTCCTCTCAACGCTCCAGACTTCTCCTGGAGCCCTTGCGGGAGATTCTCTCCTACTCCTGTCCTGGAAGGTAGTTCTTTCTGGTCGTTATCACTTTCATCAGACTGTGTCTGAGTTGGCAGCGCTCTCTGCAGAGAACCCTTCCTGGTTATTCATAGGGACAAGGTGGTTCGCTGGCATGTCCCTTCCTTTCTTCCAAATGTGGTCTCTGACTTCCATTTTAACGAGAAACTTGTCCCTCCCTCACTGTGCACATCTCCTTCACACCCTAAGGAAAAGGAGTTAGACCATTTGGACGTTGTCAGAGCTCTGAAGCTCTATTTAGCAGCCTCCGGTTCCTTCAGCCGTACGGATCCTCTTTTTGTCATTCCGGAGTGTCCTCGAAAGGGGTGGGCGGCCTCCAAGGTGGCAATTGCACGATAGTTTCGGTCTGCAAGTGCTGAACCATACCGCACCCAGAGCAGGGTTCCGCCCTTAGGTGTCACAGCTCGCTCGACTAGAGCGGTGGGCGCTTCTTGGGCTCGGAGGAATCGCGCTTCGGCTGCACAGTTGTGTAAGGCGGCTACTGGTCCCCCTTACACACATTCACAAAATCTTACCAGGTGCATACGTATGCATCGGCGGACGCTGTCCTGGGCCGCATGATCTTACAGGCGGCAATTTCTTAGATGCCAGCAGGGACCCTTGCTTCCATGGGTCTGTGGTTTTTCCCTCCCCGTGGACTGCTTTCAGACGTCCCACAGTTCCTGTGTCCCCCAATGAATATAGGCGAGAAAAGGAGATTTTTGTATACCTTACCAGTAAAATCTCTTTCTCGCTCTTCATTGGGGGACACAGCACCCACCCAGTATTGTTGTTCGGCCACAGTTGTGGCAGTTGCTGGTTTTAACCCCGTTGGGTCCTTCGGCATGGTTGGTGTTCCATGTTTTTTCTTGGTTGGCTTGCTTTTCCTACTGCGTGTACACAAACTGAAGCTCTCTCTCCAGGCTGGAGGGGGTATAGCTGCCAGGGGAGGAGCTAACAGCTTTTACTAGGGTCAACACCTCTTAGAGGACATAGCTATACCCACGGTTCCTGTGTCCCCCAATGAAGAGCGAGAAAGAGATTTTACTGGTAAGTTATACAAAAATCTCTTTTTTACACTATTTAGACCTAAAAAACCTAGACATTGGAACAAAACCTGTAAAACTGTGGGGGAATAGTTTTTTTTCCCAATTCCACCCTATTTGGAATTATTTTACCACTTCCCACTGCATTGTATGCCATAATTAGTGGTGGCATTATAAAGTACAACTTGTCCCGCAAAAAATAAACCCTCATACAGCTATGTGAACGGAAATATGAAAAAGTTAGGGCTCAAGGAAGACAGGGAAGAAAAATTAAAATGCAAAAGCCAAAAAAAACTCCAGTAGTGAAAGTGTTAAGATATCTGATGTTATTATAAAATTATATCCAACCCTATTTATCTCTTTAGGCTGGACAAATCTAAGTAGCAAGCCATCCGCTGTGCCTAGATATTTGCTGGCAACTGGCTCCTAATGTCTACATTAAAGAGATTGTCCGAGATGTGATAACAAAATGCCCCCTAATGCAGCAATTGTGATAAAAAAAAAATGTGTTCTCACCTATTTCATGCGGTTCCTGTATACTCTAGACACTGCTGCAATCATTCACTGACCTGCTGCGGCAGTTTATGGCACATGATTGGCTGCAGCGGTTACATGGAGTATACAGTCATGTCATTGCACAACCAAACAAAGCCTGGCAAGGGGATCGAAGTGGCAGCTCGGGATGAAATAAGGTTGTATTAAATTTTTATCACAATTTTAGTTTTGGGGGTTGTTACCTGATAATTTTTCTACACATGGTGGATGGAGGCGACATTTTAAAAGTCCAGTTATGTTAGCCACACAAATATGTGGCAGAACTGTCCATACCATGCTCAGTAGTTTTTGGTAAGCTCTGCCATTTGAAGGTCCAAGATTCTGAACACTGAAAATATCTTTCTCAGTGTTTAGTGTCCATAACATATAAAATAATGTTAATGTGTGCAAGTTACTTATTTATTGTTGCATTACTTTTCTTCAGCTGAATGCTTAATGAGAAATGCAGTGGATTGCCTGACAGCCAGCTTTTCTGAAAGCTTCAAGTTACTGGAGAAATCGAACCAACCTGCCACAAAAGCAGAAGGTAGGTGTTTGTAGTATGATTTTTCACTTAATGGGGTTATGTCATGATTGGTGTTAAAAATCAGACATCATATAGTACATGACAATACATTTCTAACAAGCCTAGAACCAGCCCTGTACCTCACATGGATACAGAGATCTCCACAGAAGAAGGGGATGCACATGAGCTCTCAGCAAGCTCTGCCTCTGATGCCACCAGATGCTGTGCAGTGACACCCCCCAGCTGGTGACACCCATCTGTATCTTTACTGAAAGCTGCTGGCAATTCATTGAAATAACAAAGGAAAAGGCACAACATAGAGCCATAAAAATAGATGCTCCAGAAATGTTATTAAATGGCGCATACAAGTAGTTGTGAAACAGACATTTGTGGAGAGGTGACAGGTCCTCTTTAAACTATAATTTTATGATTTAGCAAAGTAAATCTATAGATTACATTTCCAAAGTGCGTTGTATAAAATCCCAACCAAAGCATACAATCTCTAAATGTAGCTGCTCACCATGGGTAACCAAATTTATGTAGACATCTGACCAGAACACCTATATGAATTTATTGGACGTTCAGATCCAAAACCATTAATATGCAGTCGGACCCCCCTTTTGCAGCTTTAAAGGGATTCTGTCACCAAGTTTTAGCCTATAGAGATACGGACATGCACGGCTAGATTGCTGCTAGCATGTCCGCAATATACCTGTCCTATAGGGCTGTGTGCTTTTATTTTGTTTAAAAAAGGATTTTAGAGATATGTCTTGTAAGGTGCCCAAGGGGCTGTACTAACCTTCCGGGTGCCCAGAGATTACGGCAATCTATCGGTGACGAAAGGAGGAGATTCGGAGGCGGTGCTGGGCTCCTTCACAGGGGGGGGGGGGGGCGAGGCTGGGCACCAGGAAGGTTCGTACAGCCCCTTGGGCACCTTACAAGACTAATTTACATATGTCTAAAATCCTTTTTTAAACAAAATAAAAGCACACAGCCCTATAGGACCGGTATATTGCGGACATGCTAGCGGGGATCTAGCCGTGCATGTCCGTATCTCTATAGGCTAAAACTTGGTGACAGAATCCCTTTAAAGGGAGTCTGTCATCAGCATTTCACTTTTTTAACCCTTCCCATAGCTCCCTAGCATGCTTACAGTTAAAAAAAACGTTACCGCTGGCATCAATCCTGGACTTATAAAACCATCAAAAACGATCTTTATAACATATGCAAATGAGGGCTCGCAAGTGCCCAGGGGCGGCGTTACACTCGTAGGTGCCCTGCTAGCTCAGCCTTTTCATTGCTTCCCCCCGCCCCTTCCTACCCTCCGCCCGCCCATCCTTTCCCTCTGACCGCCTATCTACCAACTTGTTATTCCGCCGAGATCCCGCGCCTGCGCACTCATTCCTTTGGCCGGCTCATGCGCACTGCGATGCCCATTCCTTGTACGGCATCACAGTAATTAATGCACATGCGCCGATGGACCGCCTCTTTTGTTGTGTTTTCGCGTCGTTAGCCGGCGCATGCGCAATAGTTACTCCACTCTTCTGGGAAAGATTTTGTAGTATTTTTTTTTTAAAACTCGTTTTATTAAAAGAGAATGATACAAGTATGGCATACATAAGACAGCATGATAACCCACGCAGGGGCTATTTAGAAATGCAAGGATAGCATAAGGACATTGATATCTATCGGGAGTCCCAGATGAGGGATTACATGATATCGACTTGGATAATAGACATTTTACATGAAGCAAACATAATGCATACACAAAGGGCTTAACGTCAGTAGTAGCAGCAACAACAACACTGCAAAGTTCCTGCTTATAAGATTGGGGATCAGTGAGGACCGTCAGCTGTCGAGTGCAGATGCGAAGTATGCAAGGTGAGTGGAGATGCACACCAGTCTCCCCAGATCTTATCAAATTTTTGTGGACACCCCCTGTGTTTATAGACAATATTCTCCATGGAGACTGCATGATTTACAAGAGCGAGCCATTGTCCCTTTGAGGGGGGGAGTCTCCCATCCATCTTGTTATTCCGCCGAGATCCCGCGCCTGCGCACTCATTCCTTTGGCCGGCGCATGTGCACTGCGATGCCCATTCCTTGTACGGCATCACAGTAATTAATGCGCAATACTATGGATAGCCAGGGGCTATCCATAGTATTTAGTATATTGGGCAGACTAGATGGGCCAAATGGTTCTTATCTGCCGATACATTCTATGTTATGCCTATTGCCTTCCTGGCCAGAAATAATGTTTCCGCCAAGAAGACTCTGTGGTAATGTGACCACGACTCCTCATCAATAACTCCTAAGATACACATCTTGGGACATAGCGGTAGTGTCACAGGAACCATGGTTGCGAGGACTTCCAGCACTGAAACCCAGTACTGGCGAATGATCTCACAACCCCATATCATATGCCAAAAATTAGCTTCCTCCACATCACATCTATGGCACCTGGAGTGATTACTCCTACCCATCTTTTGAAGTCCAGTGGGGGTAAGGTAACTGCAATGAAGGATAAAAAGCTGAATCATCTTGTTGTTTATAGAGGGTGATATTTTGGTCGGGGCAATCTATGCCTCCTCCCATTCCTCAGAAGATAAAGAGGGTATTAGCAACTTCCACCTGTCCTCGGCAGCCAACGGGGTCACCAACATACGGTAGTTTAGCAAGTGTGTATACAGAGCAGAGACTATGCCTCTAGGGCCCTGCAATTTCAAAACCCCAATAATAGGATATTTAGACATAGTCCTGTTATCGTTCCGGAATTGGGCCTGCAGTGCGTGTCTCAGTTGAAGGTATCTGAGGAAAAAAGCGCGTGGCACCTGGAACTTATCCTGGATCTGAGATAATGAACTTAGCTGCCCGCTCTCATATAAGTCTCCCAACGTCAATATCCCATACTTTTTCCACTCAGACACCCCCTCCAGGCGCATCAGGTGAGGGAACATACAATTATCCCATATGGGGACTTCATTGGGTAAATCCTTGTAGGTATTTTATTTAGATGCCTGCCATATCTGATGGGCTAGTTTGTGGATTGGGAGGAGGCTCTTTTGTATATGGCGAGAGCCTTCCAGAACAGGCCACAGCGTGGGCATCTGCAAGTAGTCGTGTAGATAGTATTCTGCGTTTGGCCTTGAAGCCTCAGTGACCCAATATCTCAAAAATCTCAATTGGCTTGCTATAAAATAAAGAAAAAAGTCAGGAAGGGAAGCGCCACCCTGCAGCTTCGATCTTTGCAAAACCGACAGTGTGAGCTTCCTCCTGGATTTACCGCAAACAAAAGAGGGTATCAGAGCATGGATGCGTTTGAAAAATCCTTGGGGAACCGGCGTACAAGCGTGGGACAACAGGTACAGACCTTTGGGCAACAGCACCATCTTTACCAGATTCAATCTTCCCATAACCGACAATGGGAGGGCCTCCCATGTTTTCACCTTGTCTTGGAATATGGCTTCTAAGGGTTCAATATTCAAAACATAGGAGAGCTGAGGCTCTTTGGTGATCATTACCCCTAGATACTTAAACCTATCAACTACAGGCAGGTTATATCGACATTCGGGCCAATCGTGCATCCAGAGGGGCATGATGGCAGACTTAGCCCAATTTATGTGTAATCCGGAGTACTGCCCAAAGCGCTCTATGATTTCAATTGCTCTAGGGAGAGATACTTCCGGTTCCGACATAAACAGAATCAAGTCATCTGCATACAATCCTATCCTATCCTCTCTATCTCCCTCACGAACTCCCGCATGTGCCTGATCCTGCCTAAATCTGATGGCCAGGTGCTCAATTGCTATCGCAAACAGCAAGGGCCAGAGCGGACAACCCTGCCTTGTGCCTCTAAGTAGAGGGAACTTGTCAGAGTGAGAGCCATTAAGCTGAATACTGGCAGTGGGGTTCTTATATAGAATTTCTATCCATTTAATAAAATTGGGACCAAAGTCAAAGCTCCCCAGCACAGCTATCAAGAAGGGCCATTCTAGTGAATCAAAAGCTTTAGCCGTGTCTAGAGAGGCCAGTGCCCACCCCGCTTTCTTAGCAGCCCCCAACTGCGCAATTACTTGAGCCCTCCTAATATTGTCCGATGTGGACCTTCCAGGCATAAAGCTCGATTGATCAGAATGGACTATTGACGTGATTACCTTATTCAACCTGTTGGCTAGAATTCTGGTCAGGATTTTATAGTCCAAGTTCAAAAGGGAAATTGGACGATAAGATCCACATTCCAATGGGTCCTTGCCAGGCTTCAAAATCACAACAATGGAAGCATCATACATGGAATCTGACAAGGAGCCACGGGAATGCGCCGCCCGGTACAAATTCAACAGCTGAGGGTTCAAATTTTCCCCATATCTAGAGTATACCTCAACCGGGATGCCATCTGGGCCGTGAGCTTTCCCTAGTGGTAAATCCATGATAGCCCGCTCCACTTCCTCTAGTGTGACATCCTCCTCCATAAGACCTTTATCCAGGTCTCCTAGCCGAGGATGAGACACTTCACCGAGGTAAGACTCTAAATCCTGCCCTGAGTAAATAACTGCAGATTTATATAGGTCCCTATAGAAGTTATGAAAGAATTTCAATATGTCTTGCACCGATTCCATTATGCGGCCATCAGCCTCCTGTATGCGGAGTACCGGAGGAGCCATATTATTGGTACGTGCAATATGCGCAAGTAGCTTCCCTGTCTGATTACCTGTTTCAAACGCCTGCTGCTTAAGGAAAAAGAGTTTCCTTTTGCTCTTTTCCTCCAGGTGCAGCATGTAAATTCTTCCTCTGGACAACCACTCCACCCTGCGCTCCTCAGAGGGGGACTTAGTAAACGCCTTCTCGGCCTCCCTACAGCTGGCATGCAGATCATTCTCCTTACACTGTGAGTCCCTCTTAACATATGAAATTGAGGTTTTGATACACCCCCTGAGGTACGCCCTTCAATGTCTCCCACAGCAACAGAGCGTCAGTAGATTCGCCCTGTACCTCAAAAAACATTCTCAGTTGATCAGGAATTCTGTCATTTAAACCGAACAGGGACAGCCAGAAAGGATGTATACGCATCTTACTGCCAGCGCTAACATAATCAGTCAGGGCCAGTTCCGCCAATACTGGGGCATGATCAGAAGGACCCTGAGGCCCATGTTGGATATCCACCAGGTCAGTATACACTATGGCATTGCCGAACAGGTAGTCAATTCTAGATAGAGCTCCTCTGGCGTGGGTAAAGCAGGAGTACTCTCTGATGTGTGGATTCCTGGCTCTCCACATGTCTACCCAGCCCATCTCCTGCGATATTCTGGCAAGAACCGTGCTGTCCCCTCCTAGCCCCCCTCTGTCGGGCCTACAGCTAAACCTATCTAAGTCCTCACTAACTACTTGATTGAAATCCCCCATACACAGGAAACAGGCGTTGGGATAATTAGCCACAAAACCTGCGACTGCTTGCAGGAAGGATAGAGATGCAGGAGGGGAATTATACAAGTTAACAATCACATAGGGGACGCAGTTGATATGAGCATGTATGAAGATGTACTGCCCCCCTTGGTCCACAGCTGAATAGTGAATCTCGCATCTGAGGCTTCAACTCCTCTGGAATGGGAGCTCCCATAGGCATTGAATAAATGCTGAGCCCAGGGTTTCTTTAACCTATTACCCGTTTCCGGAGTGAGATGAGTTTCCTGGAGACCCAGTATATGCGGGTTAAAGGAGCGGATTTGGGAAAACACCGCAATCCTCTTTTTAGGATCTCCCAGTCCCCTCACATTCCAAGACATTACTCTTATTGAGGCCATGATAGCGCTAGATTTGGATCAAGGACAAATACCCACAACCATAATGCATGCACTGGTGGTTTAGGAATTAGATCTATACGAAGCAAAGACTCCCTTGCTGCTGTCAAGAAAAGAAATGGCCATACTTGAGACATATAAGCTTGAGCATACAAAAACATAATACGGAACATTAACATTGTAAACCTGAAAGTGTTGGAACCAGAGCCGACTAGTATGGTGGCCCTTAACTCGGGGACCTGCATAGTGTAAATAGATGTTATAACCATACAGGTGGTGCTCCTCCCCTCTTATCAGTGGAGATATGAAAAACTGCTAGTATTAATACAGGACAGTGGGACATATTAGTAAAACGTCCGGAGCTGTGTACATGGAGACCCCCTATGAGTAAGTGAGATCTCACATAAGACCAGCAAACGTGAGCGACATCGTGAAAATGTGGACAAGAATAACTATATCGCATATTAAACAATATCAGACTCAGGGGGGTCCCCGGTCAAGTCCCATTAGAGTCAGACATGAGGGGGTGTTTAATACTTGCTGTGAACAAACAGTGAAGAGTTCAGCGTGGTCCGGGGCGCGCAGACTTCCTTGAGGCCCAGTCCTCAGCTTCCCGGGGGTCACAGAAAAACACGGTTTTATCGCCATCTATGACTCTAAGGCGAGCCGGGTAAGCCATCGAGTACTGAAGATTAAGATCCCGGAGGTGACGTTTAACCGCAACAAATGTGTCTCTCCTCTTCTGGAGATCAGCAGAGAAATCTGGAAAAAGGGAGACTCTTGCATTGTCATGCCTGATGTCTTGCTTGCTTCTGGCCTGGCTAAGAATAAGATCTCGGTCTCTCCAGTTCAAAAGGCGCGCCAACGGGTCTTGGAGGGGCTCCAGGTGGGGGGTGTCTGGCTGGAACACGATGTGCCCTCTCCACAGCATACGCAGGGGTAAAGGGCGCCTCAGGAAATTGCTCTTTGAACCAGGCCTCTAAGAAGGCCGCAGGATCTCTGCCTTCAGCTTTCTCTGGTAGGCCCAAAATCCTTACATTATTGCGACGCGATCTATTTTCCAGTTCGTCACATTTCTGCTGCCACTGACCCACGGATCGCTCCAAATCTTGCATTTTCCCAGCCATTGGTCTGGTCAGGTCCTCCAATGCAGACACGCGGTCTTCAGTATTTTTGACCCGGTCTCTCAGCTGCTGCATGTCATGGCGGAGCAGGCCCACATCCACTCTCACCTCCTCCGGTGAGTGAGGACTGGCAGGATGAAATCGCCACCAGTAGCTGCTCATAAGCGCCCTTGAGGGTAAACTCCGGCTCGGTGCTATCTTAAGCTTCCGCCTGCTGGGCAGCCTGCCCGCGGGTAACGGCCGCGCGCGTAGGAGTTGTGGTCGCGGCGCCATTTTGAGCCTCTGATCGGGCGAACTCTTTTAGCTTCTCAGCTGCCGTTTGCGCTTTGTTGGGCCCCATATTCGGTGTGCGGGGTCTCCTCCTGCATCTACACACCGTCCACTCTGTGCCTGGAGTTGGCAGTTTGTCAGGATGGTGAAGGATTGACGAGGGTAAGCGGAGCTGCTCTCAAAAGCGTGCTCACATGCCAGCTGCTGGCCACACACCCCGATTTTGTAGTATTTCTGTTGGAATTTGTGCCCATTCATTTAGCAGAGCTTTGTGAGTGTCATCCTCTGATGTTGGATGATAGGATATAGCTTGAAGTTGGCATTCTATTTTATCCCAGAGGTGTTCGACGGGGTTGAGGTCAGAGCTCAGTGTTGTCTCTCTAATTTCTCCACACCCTATGTGTCAGTCCACATCTTTACGGACCTCACTTTCTTCACATGGGTACAGTCATGATGCAACAGCAAGGAACCTACTCCAAACTGCTGCCACAACTTTGGAAGCATACAATTGTGTAAACTGTGTTTGTATGTTGTAACGTTAACATTACATTATGTGAAAAAAGGGCTGGAACCCTGAAAAGCTGATGTGTACCATTAGTTCTCTTCCACAAAATTATACACAAGGGACCAGGGCTGTGAAGTTGGTTTTGGTGGATTCATTAGAAAAGTACCAACCCCTACTCTGGATTAAAAATAAAAATATTAAACATTATATTTTATCTTTATTGTGCAATTAATTTATTACATGCATAGCTTGTTGCATGTTTACTTTTGTAGTAAGTTAGGAATGTTTAGAAGTGTTAATCATATTGACTGTAGAGAAGAAGACGTGGCTCGCACATACTCATGGCTTGCATTGATCTATTTCCATTAGCTTTAATTTATATACATGAACACCATGCGCTTTGTATGCATTTTGATCTCTCATAACGTGACAGTGACCTCTTTCGATTGGGTCCCTACAGTAATTTGGCAAAGCACCACATAGCGACCACTGCTTCTGCAATAAAGCACCTGTAGGGGGTAAGACCTAGAAGCTACCCTGCAGTCAAGCTAAGCACCCTTGTCACTGGTCCACCCTAACCCACAGGCACAAGACTACGACAGTCAGCATGCCGCTCTTCACAATATGAACAGATCTCAATAACTCACCCTTCCATGTGGTTTTAGAAACCGTACGGAGACGTGCGGTCATTGATAGGTGGACTGAAACGTACGGTCATGGATAGGTGAGCTGAGACGTGCAGGCATGAATAGGTGGACTGAGACATGCGGTCATGAATAGGTAGACTGAGGCGTGCCATCATGAATAGGTAGACTGAGACATGCCGTCATGAATAGGTGGACCGAGACATGCCGTCATGAATAGGTGGACCGAGACCTGCGGTCATGAATAGGTGGACCGAGACCTGCGGTCATAAATAGGGGGACCGAGACGTGCCGTCATGAATAGGCGGACTGAGAAGTGCCGTCATGAATAGGCGGACTGAGAAGTGCCGTCATGAATAGGCGGACTGAGACGTGCTGTCATGAATAGGCGGACTGAGACGTGCCGTCATGAATAGGCGGACTGAGACGTGCCGTCATGAATAGGCGGACTGAGACGTGCCGTCATGAATAGGCGGACTGAGACGTGCCGTCATGAATAGGCGGACTGAGACGCGCCGTCATGAATAGGCACCCCGGTGCCATGAAAAAGCAAAAATAAAAGTGTCCAGAATGCAAATATGCCAAACTAGAAAAAAAACAGATCACACATTTGCACTCTATGCATTAATACATTGCTGCTAAGCATAATATGAACACAAGGCATTTTGTATGCATTTTGCATAGTGCCATTAATCATATAATTATACATGATTGTTCTATCACTCTTTAAGGCCCCTGCTTATCAAAAACAGTGATAAGTAGCATGGCTGTCTTATTGGGGTCAGTTTTGGGTGGTTGGAGTTTGAGTTAGGGCTCATTCACACGACCGTAAGGGCTCCGTGCCGTGGACCGCAAATAGTGGTCTGCAATGCACGGGCACCGGCCATGTGAATCCCATATTGCGGTGTGGACCCATTGACTTGAATGGGTCCGTGATTCGCAAATATGGCAAAAGATAGGACATGTCCTATCTTCTGCGGTGCAGAAGGACGGACCCAAAAGCCCACAGAAGTGCTTCCGAGTGTTACCATGGGCAAGTCAATTTGTGGACATGGAGCCCTTACGGTCGTGTGAATGGGCCCTTAGAGCGTTGAAAGTTTGGTTTACCTGGTAGGCACAGTGCAACTCAGTATAGTATTGGTATTTTTTCCTGATCTTACATCTTTCATGGAATTTAATGTATAAGTGTAGATTACCAGTCTAAAGTTGAAGGCTTGGAGAAAACGTGTGTTACTGTCAAATATCGCTCACTGATACTTTGTAAGGAGCTCAGTTGCTATGTGAGCAGGACATAGGCAGTCCCTATTATAATATTAGTAAACTATATTTAAAGATACTCATCTGTCCATTGATCTTTCAGGATTTCAAGAGGACTATGAAGTAGACTATGGAGATTTTGATGAACTTTGCCAAAAAAAAAAAAAAAAAGGCAAAAAGAAGACAAAGCGACACTGAGTCCTCAAAAAGACAAAGACATGCTACAAAAAGTTATGCTGGTACTATATGTTCAAAAGTGCATATGTTTGCTTCTTTAGTTGCATTTACTTTGATATCTTTGATCACTGGCTTTAAAAAAAAATATCTCAAGATTTTTTCCACTGTGAAACCAAACACATGACCTTTTCTGCCCAATGTGTAGTCTACAGAGAAACAAAAGGAGATCATGGTGATGTAAGATTTAATTTCTTTCTTTTTTTTTTTTTCCTTCTTTCTAAAGAATTGCACTAACAGTTATAAATCGAACTGGCTTTCTTAGTTCGATTCGTGTTACTCCACTCTTGCACTTATTTTAACATTTTTTTTATGGCCTGTTAGTTCATATCTGGATCAGGTTTGTAATATGTAAAATGTTGATTTTTTTTTTTTCCTTTTATAATATAGAACTTTTGAAAGTTGTAAAAATCTGATATGACAGTTTTCACAGTAAAATCATATAATTGACTGGTCTTTGTTGCATTTTATGTTCATGATGCGCACAAAACTCAGTCATAACGGGATTTGGCACTTAAAGGGACTCTGTCACCTCTCCCTTGCACTATTAAAGAGGACCTTTCACCACTCCTGACATGCCCGTTTTAATAGCTTCATGTATTCCCCATGTAATAACCATTCTGGAACATCTATTCTTATGGCTCTATGTTGTGCCGTTCCTTTATTATTTCTACTAGAAGTTATGAATGAATTGCTATTAGCCTTCAGTAAGGGTACAGAGGGGTGGTAACTTCTAGTCGAAATAATAAAGGAATGGTACTTCATAGAGTAAAAAAGAATAGATGCTCCACAATTTTTATTACATGGGGAATGCATAAAGCTATTAAAACGGGCATGTGAGGAGCGGTGAAAGGTCCTCTTTAAGTGCAGCACTACATGAGTCCTGATAGCTAAGTAAAGTTTATCCCTCCCCACCCCCAATTCCCCTGCTTTGTGACCACAAACACCGCAAGAATATAGCGAGAGGACTTGTGTGCTTGCACTTGGAAAGTCCTCTCCATTATGAACACAAGTTCAGAAGTCCTGTTGGTGTACTATAGCAGCGATTGGAAGGAGGTGGGGGGATAAACATTAATTGGGGATTGGGATTTAGAAGCAGTAGTGACAGACTCAATTTTGTTTCAAATTCAGTAACATTACCATTTTTCTTGTTTGTGCTATACAGTACATGCAGACTCATTAAGAAACACAGGGTTAACCAGTGTTAAATTTTCAACTAGTTAGAATATTTAATATGTAATAACGTTTCTGTTTAAAGGAAATTAGTGTATTGTTCATATAATGTTCTTTTTATATCAAGATTCACATGTGATTTATAGTTTGATGTAAAAATTTGTGAACTGATCAGTTTGTCAGAATTTTTCATGTTAATTTTTAACTTTCGAGCATACAGTCAGGTTGCACCTTTACATAAAAAGTGTGATTTGCTGAAGTATTTTAGTTACTTTGAGTATTGCTGTATTGCTTTGAGATGTTTGTGTTGTATTACTTTTTCATGTATACCATATTTTGTTTAATACTGTTTTCTACTTTCTACTTTTAAAATACAAATGTTTCTGTTTTAAAAGATGTTTGTGTTTTGTTTTCACTCACAAATTAAAGGGATTGTCCTGCCTAGGAGTGAACAACCCCTTGGGTCCTAACTTGTGTCCCTGGACATAACAAACCCCACTCACCTGTCCGCAGTCCTATCTCTGCTCTGTTTCTGGCTGCTTCCAGTCTAGCCAGGACCAGGAAGCTGCTTGGTCTCGTGACCACTGCAGCCAATCGCAGGCCTCAGCAGTCACAGCTGCTTGCATGGTACATCACTGCTGTGACGTAGCATTCAAGCAGCAGTAAGCCGCTTCCTGATCCTGCAGGTACCGGAAGCAGATCGGTGAGGTGTTTTATGTTTAGGGACACAGGTTAGGACCCCAGGGGTTGTCTGCTCCAAGGCTGGACAGCCCCTTTTAAATGAATCAATGGACATTGGGAGACCATTGCAAATATACTATGTGTACCCAACATTTCTAGTATAAAATATCTATAGCACTCTGGTTGTAGCTTCTAGTGGAAACATAGCAAATGTACTAATTCACTAGCAACATATTTTGTAGTAGACATTAGTATTGTAAATACATACGAACTTATAATTGTACGTGGTTAATGGTTAATACAACATCAAGATGCCAAGTCAGTTAATGATTTTAACTGTGGCCTTTTCCCACTGGCGCCATGTGAATTAGCAGGCTAATGGCTCAATCCCTTTGCCACTGCCCTGTTAATTTACATTGCATTCTGTCAGTATACCAGGGATCAGCAACCTTTGGCACTCCAGCTGCTGTGAAACTACAACTCCCAGCCTGCACACTTACTCAGCTGTTCTTGTAACTATCATAAAAGTGAAAGGAAGATTCTGGGAGTTGTAGTTTCAGAACAGCTAGAGTGCCGGAGGTTGCTAATCCCTGCACTATACCCTCCTGCAGGTGACTGGACAGGTGACAAGCCCACTTTAACAGTTTCTTTTATTGAGTCCATAAGTAGCAAGACCATATGAGGCTATAGAGCAAGACACTAAGGAGATATACAAATTGGTTTTATTTAATTCAGTATTTTATGTTAGGCTACTTTCACACTCGCGTTTTGTGCGGATCCGTTCAGATAATACAACCGTCTGCATCCGTTCAGAACGGATCCGTTTGTATTATCTTTAACATAGCCAAGACGGATCCGTCTTGAACACCATTGAAAGTCAATGGAGGACGGATCCGTTTTCTATTGTGCCAGATTGTGTCAGTGAAAACCGTTTGGCTCAGTTTCATCAGATGGACACCAAAACGCTCCAAGCAGCATTTTGGTGTCTGTCTCCAAAGCGGAATGGAGACTGAACTGATGCATTCTGAGCGGATCCTTTTCCATTCAGAATGCATCAGAATGCAAACTGATCCGTTTTGGACCGCTTGTAAGAGCTCTGAACGGATCTCACAAACGGAAAGCCAAAACGCCAACGTGAAAGTAGACTAAGAAAAAAAGCCCTTAAAAATAGTACTTAGTGTGCCGGCATACATACATAATTCCTCTGGGTAGCCATTTTGTATGCTTCTGGCCTATGTAAAAGAACAGTGAACTCTCATCTTCCTGAAGCCTGGGTCAAGTATGATATAGATGGACACTTTTATTACCACTACTCTGTGAGGCCGGCTATAAAAGGTCATAAAGGCTACACCAGGCCCAGCTCATCCTGTCCTCTAAGATAAAGATCAGCTCGCTGTCAAGCCTGGCTGGAGCGTGACGTCATTAATTTCCAGGTCTGGTTTGAGGAGAGCTAATAGCCCTTAATTAGCTCTGGGCATAAAACCAGTCCACTTTCATATTTCATTTATGAATCAACTTATGCCCTTTCTGACACCAGAGCCAGGCTCTACAGAGTATTGTGGTTAATTGGGTATCAAATATGACCAGAGGATGTGATTCTGTAGCTCACCTATGGGTGGTAGAAGAACTACAGGTCCCAGCATTACCGTGTGTGGTCTCATTCTGTATGTAAATAAATAAGGATCGCAAATATGTATTCTGTATAAAAATATGCAGATGTATCAGGGAGATACGGGCTTAAGTATAATCCTCATTGTAGGAACTGAACTTTGATGGGGGTCATAAAACACTTGGAGGCCAATCCCTAGGCTTCACAGTCACTCTGCTGCCATTGGCTGACAGGAGTAAGTCTCCTGCCCATGGGAGAGTTCATAAAAATCCCTGCACAAGGACAGAGGAGAGAGACCCATGGAACATCACCAGACACTTAATTGGACATTGACGGCATATCCCTGTATCAGAAGAACTTTGAGGGTCTCCCCTGATACATACTGAACGGGGTTTGCAAGGATTCAAAAAGGACATATGAACGACCATCTGAAACCCTCCAGAGAAACTAAGTATTCTTTCATCTTTTTCCCTTTCATTTGAACTGTCGTGATTATTTATATTGTTATTATTATTCTGTAGATTTATAGTCATTTTCATTAGATTTGTATGCACTGCTTTTTACCTCTTATTAAAGATTATAAAATCTAAGTGGCCAAGTCTTCCATATTCTAAGCTGCTGAACAACGTACCTTGCCTTTGAAGAGACGTTACCAGGTGGTTAGGTAAATTGCATTTAGGAATTGTAGCTGGGGGGGATTGACTGCGGTTGGTCAGTAAGTGATATCCGGTTCATCCACTGATCTGTGTGATAGTGAATGACCCGGATAGTCGGCTCGTGGACCGGGAACCCACGTGGTGGCAGTTACCAAAGTGTAGTGGGGGGGTGTTAGCCGGATGGTAATACCCCGGTCACGTGAGGTCTCTGTGTGTGCGCAGACTCCGTCACAGACCACTACGTCAGAGCTGTGGGATCCGGACCGATCGGATCCATAGTTCGTGACATTTTCTGGTGGCAGCTTACGGGATTCTGTATGCTTAGAATATTAGTGCATGAAGTTATGTCCATCACTCTGTACTAAAGGATTGAAAAATTCTGGAAGACGAAGCACAGTGCATTAGTTTTGATAGAATAATAATTCACGACAGTACCCTCCCCTCTCTCTTGTTTTCTGTCCTATCTTTTATTTGGCAATAATGTCCGAATCCGTGAATTATGACGTCCTGAGCGTGTCTGATATCACAGCTCTGTGTGAGCACAAAGGTATCCAAGTATATGGGAAAAATAAGACTGTCCTTATCCAGGAGTTATGTGCACGGAGGAGTCAAGAGTCATCCCTGCAGGATTCAGAGAATGGAGGACACTCAGGGGCCCCTGAGCCAGGTGACCCCTTCCAGAATGAGGATGATGAACTGGGAGGAGGACAGCCTGCTGGGGCTTGCAGTCCTCTAGCTGGACATAACTCTGTCTCTATGCCATCCCAAAATGGTCTGGACCAACTAATGCTCAGTAACCCGGACTGATATTTTCGGCTGCTGGAGGCACGTCGGGCAGAGCGCCAGGCTGAGCGCGAGGCTGCAGAACGGGAAGCTGTCCGCAGGCATGAACTGGACATGGCCCGAGTACAGCTTCAGGGGTCCGACCGGCATGCTACATCCACAGGCCCATCCCTGATGGTCAAGCCAAAACTGCCTGTGATGGAGTCTGAGAACTGTGACATTGATCTTTTCCTGCATGCTTTTGAAACCTCATGCCAGCAGTACACCAGGTACCAGAGCCGCAGTGGGCGGGACATCTAATGTCCGCACTGAAGGGCAAAGCTATGGAGGCCCTGGTCGGACTACCATTAGCAGAGCTTACCAGTTACGCGGTCATCAAAAAGGCTATTCTGGTCAAGTACCAGCTGACTCCAGAGACTTACCGTTTACGGTTCTGGTCCCTGCGAAGAGGGCCCGGAGATACTTTTATGGACCATCTGGGCAAGTTGCAGACCACCTTCCAACAGTGGTCTGATCCCCTCACAGAGGACACCAAGCAGTCCCTGGCGGATCTGATGGTCCGAGAACAGTTTGTCTCCAATTGCCCCACGGATGTGCAAAAATATGTATGTGAGCACAAGCCGAAGAGTGCGCGAGAGGCGGCCGAGCTAGCCGATGAATACGTCGACATGCCCAGCACTCGGGCATTCAAAGACACTCTGTCCCGCCTGGGAGGAACCTCTTCATCTGCTTCTTCCTCCCGGCCAGCTTTGTCGGTTCCGGTCCAGCGACCCTTTCACAGGCCTGCACAAAGACCCGAAGGAGTCAAGCCAGCACCGACAGACGTGCGCAAGTGCTATGCGTGCGCCAAGCCAGGACACCTCAGCCACTCGTGCCCGGAGAAGAAGACAGCACCCCCTGGCAAGCTTGCCCGCAACCCATCATCTGTGCTGTTGGTGAATGGAGCTGCAAGACACACCGCAGACAACCTACAGTCGGTTACTGTGGGCAACCGGTGCACCACAGGCTTCCGCTATACAGGAGCCGAAGTCACACTAGTTCGGCCTGAACTAGTGGATGACGCAGACCTTATTCCCGGCAAAAGCCTCACCATCACGGGAGTTGGGGGGGTGAGCCCTAATGTTCCCCTAGCTCGTGTTTTCCTTGATTGGGGGGCTGGGAGTGGAGTAAGGGAGGTGGGAGTCTCTGCGGAGATCCCCACAAATGTTTTATTAGGCACTGACCTAGGACGATTGGTCTCGTGCTACGTGCCCCCTGGAAGCACACAGGACTCACCCGTCCCTATGGAGGTCCCTGGACATACCGAGGTACTGTGCAAGGATGTTTGCGTAACATCAGAAAACCTTGGGGATAGACCGCGGGAGGTGGGAGGTGGGGTGTGTGGGAGCAGTTCTCCTACGACAGGAGATGTAGAGGGGATGGCGGGTGTATGTACACAGGTAGCGGACATGTGTTTAACTGATTCAAGTTGTGCAAATGTTAAATGTGATGACATTATTGTGCCTGTGTTGCCCGTCACTCGCAGGGCTGCAAAAGCCGCAGCGGAACGCTCCATTGGGGAAGAGCAAGTGGAAGTGTCCCCTTCCACCGGTTCGGACCCCGTGGACTTAACCGCGTCAGAGCCTCAGCCACTGTCCCTGTTCGCCACAGGACTTCTGACTGGGACTTGTAGTGCCGCCTTTGAGCAGCCCTGCGAGATGACCCTACCTTGGAGCAGCTAAGAGGGTTAGCTGCCAGCCCTCCCACTGAGGGAGACAAATACCGAGTGTGTTGGGACAATGGGAAACTGTATAAGGAGGACATCTCCCACAGTGACAGTAGGGTGGGGCCACTCAAGAGGCAGCTCATTGTACCTGTGCAGTTCAGGGAACAATTACTGCAAGTGGCTCATGAGATCCCCTTAGCTGGTCACTTGGGAATAACCAAAACAAAGTCCCGGGTGATGCAGAATTTTTTCTGGCCTGGCATCGGGGCAGATGTCGCCAATTACTGCAGGTCCTGCGACACCTGTCAGCGAGTTGGCAAAGCAGGAGACCATCACCGAGCTCCATCGAATACCTTACCAATAATTGATGAACCCTTCAGGAGGGTGACAGTGGACATCATTGGTCCACTGGCCATCCCCAGCAGTTCAGGTAAACGGTTCATATTAACCCTGGTGGATTACGCGACGCGCTACCCAGAAGCAGTGGCGTTATCCTCCATTAGGGCGGACAAGGTTGCGGACGCCCTGCTGGGGATCTTCACGAGAGTGGGGTTCCCAGCTGAGCTTCTCAGCGACCAAGGACCTCAGTTCATGTCTGAACTAATGCAGGGGCTCTGTAGGAAAATACAGGTGAACCATATCGTAGCCAGCCCTTACCACCCACAAACAAACGGCCTCTGTGAGCGCTTCAACGGGACGTTGAAGCAGATGCTGAAGACGTTCGTGGAGGCGCAAGGGACAGACTGGGAACGATATCTACCTCACCTGCTATTTGCCTACAGAGAGGTTCCCCAGGAGTCAACCGGGTTTTCGCCCTTCGAACTCCTGTATGGTCGACGAGTAAGAGGTCCCCTAGACCTAATCAGAGAGTCTTGGGAAGGCAAGGTTGCCGGAACGGAAGTCTCTGTAGTAGACTATGTCCTCAGGTTCCGAGACAAAATGGAGTCGCTTGTAGGTCTGGTACAGGAGAATATGGTGCAGGCCCAAAACAAACAGAAGCAGTGGTATAACCGCACTGCCCGAGAGAGAATCTACCAGGAGGGGCAGAAGGTCTATGTCCTGCTGCCGATGCGGCAAAACAAACTGCAAGCTGCATGGGAAGGGCCGTACCCCATTGTCAAAAGTCTGAGTAAGGTAAATTATGTGGTGGGCCTTGGAGAGGGAGGTAGGAGACAGAAGACGTTTCACGTCAACATGCTCAAGGAGCATCATGAGAGAACGCCACATGTTATGCCGGTTTGCAGCCTGCCCGAAAGGGAGGAGGCCGACCCCCTACTAGATCTGCTAGCTGACACTCGAGAGTTGGAGGTGGACTTAACCCTCAACCCTCAACTCTCGTCCCAGCAGAGATCTCAGCTCTTAGAAGTGTTGACGGCTCACTGTGACACTTTTACAGGGAAACCCGGGAGAACACACCTTGCGGTCCATCATGTGGACACAGGTACACATGCTCCCACAAAGCAGTCCGCCTACCGCGTCTCAATGGAGGTCCAGGCAGACCTCAGGAGGGAGATCGAGGAGATGAAGCAGCTCGGGGTCATTCAGAAATCCCACAGTGCTTGGGCCTCACCGGTGGTTTTGGTCCCGAAGAAAGATCAGACAACCCGGTTCTTTGTGGATTATCGGAAACTGAATGCCATCACAACCTCGGATGCTTACCCCCTGCCCAGGATTGATGAACTGTTAGATAAGTTGGCAGGAGCCAGCTACCTGACAATCATGGACCTGAGCAGGGGGTATTGGCAGATTCCCCTGACCTCGGAGGCTCAGGAGAAGTCAGCCTTCATCACCCCATTCGGCTTATACGAATTTACTGTAATGCCATTTGGGATGAAGAATGCGCCAGCCACCTTTCAAAGGCTTGTGAATGACTTGCTGGAAGGACTAGAAGAATGTGCTGTCGCCTATTTAGACGACATTGCCGTGTATAGCCCCACGTGGAAGGAGCACCTGGTGCACCTGTCGCAAGTACTGGACAAACTTGCTGCGGCTGGACTAACTGTTAAGCCTAGCAAGTGCCAGCTGGGCATGAATGAGGTCACTTACTTAGGCCACAGAGTAGTGGTAATAAAAGTGTCCATCTATATCATACTTGACCCAGGCTTCAGGAAGATGAGAGTTCACTGTTCTTTTACATAGGCCAGAAGCATACAAAATGGCTACCCAGAGGAATTATGTATGTATGCCGGCACACTTAGCACCTCTGAGGCTTGGATGAATTGCTGCGTATTAACCTATAATAATTGAAAACTACTAAAACCTACACAGACAACCTATGAGGGCCACATATATTGATTAAATCACAACCTGTAACACTATGTGCACCATATGCAAGCAAAAAAAATCTATACTTTATTACAACAACACCATAAAACACATATAATGGAGTCTTACATCATTGGGTGGAGTAAAACAGGTATAAAAGAGGGACACGGGGGGGGGGGGGGGGACCGATAAATGTAAATACATATAGGGGAAGCAACAAATGTAAATAAATAAATACACAAGTGTAAATGTGGCCCCAAGTTAGTAACAGAAAATGAAGGAAATAAATACTACAGCAGGTTTCCATACACAGGCAAAAAGCCGAGTAAAGTACATAGCAATAGTGCCTCAGGTAGACCCCATATAATATCTCATTTAATTGTAAACAAACATATTAACGGTCACATCACCCATCCAGTGCCCCTCACTTACCTACTTGATTATACCTGTTTTACTCCACCCAATGATGTAAGACTCCATTATATGTGCTATAAAAATTGAAGTCAGGCAGTTCTTTGCTTGAATCATAGAAAAAAAAATATGAAATTGGTGTAATGGGTGTGCGTCCTTTTGCACAATCAAACAAATGTATGTGGGGGTAGGACGCTAAAACAAATTAACGAATGCTTTATTAAATTATTTTGTTAAAATATAGGGGTATCTGCCCGTCACTGCGGAAAGCAGCAACTAAATCTTCACTGATTTATGGGACCACCCTTATAGCAACCACATAGATGGCAATGGAGCCAAATCAGGATATAAGGTGGATCCCACAAGCTAAAACCCACCAACACTTAGGGTGCTAAAACACCACAGGTTCCAATACGTGTGACCTGGGTGAACGTACTATCTAGGTGGATAACTGGTCCCAGCAGGACACCAGGCATCACTCCTAACAGCGAATGTCAGCGCGCAGACATTCACTGCACTAGCATAGTACAGGTGCAGGACTGCGGCAGGGCAACACCCTTGGCTCCAATTGATGTATCTGGAGCAACGATTGCCCTAACACTTTCCTTGGTGGTCAATGCTCTACGCGTTTCAATGCATTAAACATGCATTTCATCAGGAGCAACGTGCACCACGAGTAATACAGCCTAAAGCCTCTGACAAAGGTGTTCGACCGAGGCTATGAACACTAAGCAGCAGTAGGGTGACCTGCCTAACACCGAATTCCTCTAGTGTGAGGTACGGTGTTGTCACTGTAATCTACTTTCCTGCCTAAGCTGACCACCTCTAGGTTGAGGCGCAGCGTGCTGGTGTGCAAACAAATTGGCGCTGCAATGGCCGCGAAGCGGCTCCCAGAACGCCGAAATTTACAGGGTGAAACCCCGCCCCGCTGGACACGCCCCCCACCTAACAGCCAATCCGGCCAGGAGGCTTGGTACAGGATTAACCAATGGCTGAGCAGCGGGAGGGACTACATCAGTCCCAGGGAAGGCGCAATGCGCCGCATTGTAAACAGGGAAAATCATAGCGGCTCTATATAACATGTCATCGCAGCATCAAAACCTAATCGTCTGTATACAGTGGAATGAGACCACAATCGAGGAACCTGAGAAGGAGCGCTGACACTCAGCTACATATATAAGGGAGCTCACATATATATAATATAATGGTACCCTTCATTAAATACATTAATGGACATAGGTCTAATAGAGGTCAGTGTACATTCATATAAAGGGGACAAACGAGATGGCATCATTGAGGCCAGATGGTTTAATGGTATTCAAGGAAAAAATCCATTTTGCCTCTTTTTGTAACAGGATGCGGTCACAATCACCGCCCCTAGATGACATCTTCACAGAATCAATCACCTGAAATTTGACCGATGATGTTTTTCGACTGTGAAAATTGAATACATGGCGTGCTATCGGGGTGTCTTTCAGGTTCGTAATGTCCAGAACATGTTCCCCAATGCGTCGCCTGAGCTCTCGAATGGTTTTGCCAACATATTTGATGCCGCATACGCATGTCATCAGGTAGATAACACCAACCGACTTGCAGTTGTACAATGACCTGATGAAAAAAGTCTTCTTTGAGGTGCTGCTGGCAAAACTCTTGGTTTTGTCTATAAATCCACAGAATTTACAAGATCCACAGGGAAACGTCCCTGTAAGCGGATTCCGCAACCAAGACTGTGGTTTAGGACTTGCATATAGACTGTGTGTCAACATATCTCGTAAGTTGTTGCTACGCCGGTAAGTGACTGAGGGTCTGGATGGAATCATACTGCCAATATCGGGATCAGATTTAAGTATATCCCAGTGTTCAACGAGGACTTGGCGTACAGCCTCATGGGCACTATCATACGTACCAATGATTCTGACAGTGTTGTCACTAGTATCCCTTTTTTTGGGGGATAACAGAAGATCCCTGTTGGTACTTAAAGGGATTCTGTCACCTGCTTTTACCATTTTAAGCTGGCACCATCGCTATGTTGACTAAAGTACCTTATTTCCAGCAGTCTTCTTCTTACTTATTTTTGTTTTGTAGTTTTGATATAAAAGCGCTTTTTCTGTTATGCTAATTAGGGTCCAAGGTGCCTAGAGGGGAGTTTTTTTCACTCTCCGGAGCCCAGTGACGCCCCCCTGCAGTGCCCAAGAACGCCTCCTGATCATCAAATAACCTCCCACAGCCCCGGCAAACGGTTCCGCCCCCTCCCCACGTCATAGTCTACCTTATAGAAATGCCCTGTCCTTCTTCCTGTCTGCGGCCAGAAAACTCGCGCAGGCGCAGTACTGCCAGCGGCCTGCGCGATCATCAACCTCCTGAGGGCAACAGCCTCAAAAGTCTCACTGGGCATGCGCCGAGCCCAGTGATGTGACCTGAGCGCTGTTGCCCTCAGGACGTTGATGATCGCGCAGGCCGCTGGCAGTACTGCGCCTGCGCGAGTTTTCTGGCCGCAGACAGGAAGAAGGATGGGGCATTTCTATAAGGTAGACTATGACGTGGGGAGGGGGCTGAACCGTTTGCCGGGGCTGTGGGAGGTTATTTGATGATCAGGAGGCGTTCTTGGGCACTGCAGGGGGGCGTCACTGGGCTCCGGAGAGTGAAAAAAAACACCCCTCTGGGCACCTTGGACCCTAATTAGCATAACAGAAAAAGCGCTTTTATATCAAAACTACAAAACAAAAATAAGTAAGAAGAAGACTGCTGGAAATAAGGTACTTTAGTCAACATAGCGATGGTGCCAGCTTAAAATGGTAAAAGCAGGTGACAGAATCCCTTTAATGAATGTTGGTACGCCTGTCTCAGACATCGCTGGGGATAGCCGCGACGCTGAAACCTCTGCTGAAGATCTCTCGCAGCCACCCTAAAGTCACTTAATTGAGAACAATTCCTCCTCACCCTTAGATATTGTCCTTTTGGGATCCCTCTTTTGAGGGCATTACTTGGATCAACAGTATGTTGATGTTAGTAGCATTTGAATAGTCAAAAAAATCTTCTAGTGGGTGTCGTGACCAAATAGTGGACCAGGATCAGAGCAGTATATAAATTCAATCATAAATATACTATATGGAGAAAAGTATTTGGACACACATCTTAATATTGAATGTACAGTATGTGTGTCATTCAGTCCCATTGCCACAGGTGTATAAAATCCACCTTCTCTAGCCATGCAGTCTATCCTTGTAATCATTTGTGGAAGAATGGGTCATTCTAAAGAGCATAATGAATTTCAGTGTGATACTGTAGGATGCCAACAATGCAACAAGTCAGTTTGCGAAAGTTCTTCCCTTCTAGATATTCCACGATCAACTGTGAGGGGTATTATTGCAAAATGAAAGTGTTTAGAAACCACAGCAACACAGCCACAAAGTGGCAAGCCACATAAAGTTAATCACACTTCCCTTTCTTGCAGTCTGGATTTGATGATTTCAAGAACATTACCTGCCTGACTGCATTGTGGCAACTGTAAAGTTTGGAGAAGTAGGGATAATGCTATGGGGTTGATTTTCAGGGGTTTGTATACTGTAGGCCTCTTATTTCCAGTGCAGAGAAATCTTAATGTCTCAGCATACCAAGACATTTTGGACAACTGTGTATTTCCAACTTTGTGGGAGCAGTTTAGGGAAGAAGCTGTTCCAGCATGACTGTCCCCCAGTGCACAAAGTAAGGTCCATAAAAGCATGGTTGGGTGAGTTTGGTGTGGAAGAACGTGATCTCAATCCTATCGAACATCTTTGGGATAAACTAGAATAGAGATTGCGAGCCAGGCCCCCTCATTCAACATCAGTGTCTGATCTCCCAAATGCTCTTCTGGATGAAAAGGAAAAAATTCCCACAAACAATACACTAAAATCTTATGCAAAGCCTTCCCAGAAGAGTGCAAGCAGCGTTTTGGTGTCCACCTCCAAAGCGGAACGGAGGCAAACTGATGCATTCTGAGGGGATCCTTTTCCATTCAGAATGCATTAGGGCAAAACTGATCCGTTTTGGATCGCTTCTGAGAGCCCTGAATGGATCTTACAAACGAAAAGCCAAAACGCCAGTATGAAAGTAGCCTTAACTGCAATGGGGGTACCAAGACCACATCAGTGCCTATGGATTTAGAGTGGGATGTCATAAAAGCTCCTGTGTAGGTATCCAAATAATGTATCTAGAATTTGGAAAATAGTCCCCAAAATAGATTAAACAGTCATCAAATTAGAAGGATGCCTCCCTGAAGAGAAATAGTGTCATCAATGTGATAAGTATTCAGCTACAATTAAGTGATACCCCTCTAGATTGTCCAAAAGGAGCTCCAGAGAAGTAATCTTGCCAGGTCCGTGCAATGAGCTCTACTTTTGCATATGTGTAGCCATGAAATTAGGAGAAACTAATAATACCTTTTTAAGAGTTGTAAATCAGGATTCCACCGGTCAGTATTAATACAATGATCCCAAATAAGTTCATAACTATACTTTGTCTCATTGGCCATATGATGGGTTTTTGCCTAGCAGAGTTTATTTTTTTTATTGGTACTATTTTGGGGTACATTTTTTTTTTTTGTGGTGGGAGGATGCAAGATGAGCCTTCAGTTTCATTTTATTTGTATTTATCTGTTCAAAGTGCAATAGAAAAATTACCGGTAACTTTATTCCATGGGTTGTTACGATTGTGCAGTGTCAATATTAAGATATCCTCAGATGTTATTGTCAAATATCAGGATAACTGACACTTAAAGGGCTTCTGTCACCCCCCAAAACAAATTTCTCATTTTTGGGCATATTAAAATCCTTATTGTACGACTATTCCCTATATAGGGCTCTTACCTTGTTCTGTGGCTTCGTTTCATAAAAAATCGAGCTTCTAAAATATGCAAATTACTTCACTACCAGCAAGTAGGGCGTCTAATGAAGCGCTCTCCTCCTCCGGCTGGCCCTGTCTGCAATTCAAATCCCGCGCCTGCGCCTTACGTGTCTTCATTCGGCGCAGGCGCTTTGAGAGAAGGACGCTCGCTTCCTCAGCACTACCTCAGTGCACCTGCGCCGATGACGTCACCTCTAAACCCGGAAGAGAAGACGTCATTGGCGCAGGCGCACTGAGGAAGTGCTGAGGAAGTGAGCGTCCTTCTCTCAGAGCGCCGGCGCCGAATGAAGACACGTAAGGCGCAGGCGCGGGATTTGAATTGCAGACAGGTCCAGCCGGAGGAGGAGAGCGATTGCTGGCCCTGTCAAATCAACTGGAGGAGGGGGCGTTTTTTTAAAAGGAGGATGCGGCGGCTACCAGCAATTAACCGCCCTACTTGCTGGTAATGAAGTAATTAGCATATTTTAAAAGCTTGATTTTTTTATGAAACGAAGCCACAGAACAAGGTAAGAGCCCTATATAGGGAATAGTCGTACAATAAGGATTTTAATATGCCCAAAAATGAAAAATGAGTTTTGGGGGGTGACAGAAGCCCTCTAACTCTGATTGTGATGTACCAAATATTCTTATGTTTTTACAGAAAACTTTTGGAGGGGCTTTTTTTATATTAAACTTTTAAACTTTTTTTCTTCTTTTTTTTTACACAATGATGGTAAATCTGTTGGGGGAGGCCACGCTCCATCCCGCTAAGCCCCACCCACTTTTCTCACCAGAATTGAAAATATGCTAATTATTGAACAAATATGGCATGAGGGTGCAATTTTTTGCCACAATGGTGTGCAGAGAGGCAGCAAAAAAAAAAGTTTACACTTATTCTAGCCAAAGCCAAATTCACGTGTGTGGGTGCGTGTACACAGTGTGGATTACGTGTGCTTTTTCTGTGCGATTCAGCGTAATACAGTACCAGCAAAGAAAATGAGACTAGTCAAATCTCATATACATTTTGCTTATTTTTTTATTTTTTTATCCATGTGGAAATTGACCTGTTGTGTGGATTTTAAAATCTGCAGCATGTCAATTGTTTGTGTGATTCTGCACCTTCTGTAGATTGATTTTTCCCCATAGACTTCAGTGGAGCTAACATTAACAGAAAATCCACACCAAAAACGAGATAAAAAGTGCAGATTTATGTTTGTTTTTTTGAACGGTTTTGGTGCAGATTTATTGTAGATTTTCAGCACATAAAATTGCACTATGTGCAGCCACCCGATTTTGTTCTACTACTAGGGGATTTGAACCAGCAATTTCTGTAATGCATATTATTTCAAAGCATTATTGCCTGTACAAATAGGCAAATCATTAGGCCATGCCTTTGATGGCCCCTGTAATCGCATTGCAGGGGGCTGATGAGTGATAGAAGGAATCCACTCCCTCTGTCAGATGACATAGATAGTAACATCAGGTCAGTAGATTCAATAGATAGCGGGTCAGCTTCGAAATGCGTCTGGCCTATTGCGTTATCCCTGAAGAAACCGCACTATACTATGCAAGCTCTGTGACCAAGCGTTACTAGCTGGCAATAACGCGCTAAAAGGATTAGAATTCCGGCTCACAAACCGATCACGTGGGCTTACACGTGACCTACTACGCGGAAGTAACATGCAGTCTGCGAGACAAGCCTCAGGCTGAGAAAGTGAATAGCGCCCCAGCATGCCGACCCATGATGGTAGAGGAAGCCGCCGGGGATACAGTAAAACCAAACTAACACCTTGTGGGACAAGGAGAAACATTTGTTGAAGTATACGTTTTTTAAATGCTAACAGATCCAGTAAGGTACATTGGATCACAGGAGATGTAACAGACCTATTAACCCCATATTTCTTTGAATATCACTGGATTCACCCTATCTCCCACAGTTATACACTAGTGACTGGACATAACCTCCATATATAGGAGATCTATTGGGGTATAATAGAAGAATTGAACTTTACACCTGTTCCCAATAGTCCGCAAGACTACATAACCCTGTAGTCCCATTTGAACTATTTTACAACATCTAATGCTCATTCATTTTTCACTCTTTTTTTTTTTTATCCTTATTTTTTTACTTTTACCTCTATTTTGTGATATCTACCTTGAATATATTCGCTATATCCAAATAGACCTATTTGCTGCTCCCATCGACACAGCTCTTTTGAAAAGTGTCTGTTGGGTTACCAACTTTTTGTTTGATGAGGTTAGCCTCATGTGGTATACATGCTTTTAATAATAAATGTTTTTTAATACATATATGTTTCAGCGCACAATCTATTGAAGCATCTCAACCTTTTAACTTTTATATGCAATCCAATACCAACATTCCATTTAACAGTTCCGGGTGATAGAGTGCCTGTTCCATTATACACATAGATAGTAAAATAGTTTATAAGGCCGAAAAAAGACATCTGTCCATCCAGTTCGGCCTGTTATCTTGCAAGTTGATCCAGAGGAAAGCAAAAATAAAATGTGAGGTAGAAGCCAATTTTCCCCACTTAAGGGGAAAAAAACTCCTTCCCAACTCCAATCAGGCAATCAGAATAATTTCCTGGATCAATGACCCATCTCTAGTAGCTATAGTCTGTAATATTATTACGCTCCAGAAATACATCCAGGCCCCTCTTAAAGGGACGGCGAGGGGTGCGGCTGGGCACCCTGTATTAACGGACCTCCCCTTGGGCACCTTAACCACCTCCGGACCGCTGTACGCACAGACGCGTCCTGGAGGTGGTTGATTCATTCCGAGTGGACGCGCCGGCGCGTCCTCTCGCGTGACGCGAGATTTCCTGTGAACGCGCGCACACAGGCGCGCGCGCTCACAGGAACGGAAGGTAAGAGAGTTGATCTCCAGCCTGCCAGCGGCGATCGTTCGCTGGCAGGCTGGAGATGTGTTTTTTTTAACCCCTAACAGGTATATTAGACGCTGTTTTGATAACAGCGTCTAATATACCTGCTACCTGGTCCTCTGGTGGTCCCCTTTGTTTGGATCGACCACCAGAGGACACAGGTAGCTCAGTAAAGTCCCACCAAGCACCACTACACTACACTACACCCCCCCCCCCGTCACTTATTAACCCCTTATTAGCCCCTGATCACCCCTAATCACCCCTGATGACCCCATATAGACTCCCTGATCACCCCCCTGTCATTGATTACCCCCCTGTCATTGATCAACCCCCTGTAAAGCTCCATTCAGATGTCCGCATGATTTTTACGGATCCACTGATAGATGGATCGGATCCGCAAAACGCATCCGGACGTCTGAATGAAGCCTTACAGGGGCATGATCAATGACTGTGGTTATCACCCCATATAGACTCCCTGATCACCCCCCTGTCATTGATTACCCCCCTGTAAAGCTCCATTCAGACGTCCGCATGATTTTTACGGATCCACTGATAGATGGATCGGATCCGCAAAACGCATCCGGACGTCTGAATGAAGCCTTACAGGGGCATGATCAATGACTGTGGTGATCACCCCATATAGACTCCCTGATCACCCCCCTGTAAAGCTCCATTCAGATGTCCGCATGATTTTTACGGATCCACTGATAGATGGATCGGATCCGCAAAACGCATCCGGACGTCTGAATGAAGCCTTACAGGGGCATGATCAATGACTGTGGTTATCACCCCATATAGACTCCCTGATCACCCCCCTGTCATTGATCACCCCCCTGTCATTGATTACCCCCCTGTAAAGCTCCATTCAGACGTCCGCATGATTTTTACGGATCCACTGATAGATGGATCGGATCCGCAAAACGCATCCGGACGTCTGAATGAAGCCTTACAGGGGCATGATCAATGACTGTGGTTATCACCCCATATAGACTCCCTGATCACCCCCCTGTCATTGATTACCCCCCTGTAAAGCTCCATTCAGACGTCCGCATGATTTTTACGGATCCACTGATAGATGGATCGGATCCGCAAAACGCATCCGGACGTCTGAATGAAGCCTTACAGGGGCATGATCAATGACTGTGGTGATCACCCCATATAGACTCCCTGATCACCCCCCTGTCATTGATTACCCCCCTGTCATTGATCACCCCCCTGTAAAGCTCCATTCAGACGTCCGCATGATTTTTACGGATCCACTGATAGATGGATCGGATCCGCAAAACGCATCCGGACGTCTGAATGAAGCCTTACAGGGGCATGATCAATGACTGTGGTGATCACCCCATATAGACTCCCTGATCACCCCCCTGTCATTGATCACCACCCCTGTCATTGATCACCCCCCTGTCATTGATCACCCCCCTGTCATTGATCAACCCCCTGTCATTGATCAACCCCCCTGTCATTGATCACCCCCCTGTCATTGATCACCCCCCTGTAAGGCTCCATTCAGACATTTTTTTGGCCCAAGTTAGCGGAATTATTATTTTTTTCTCTTACAAAGTCACATATTCCACTAACTTGTGACAAAAAATTAAATCTCACATGAACTCACCATACCCCTCACGGAATCCAAATGCGTAAAATTTTTTAGACATTTATATTCCAGACTTCTTCTCACGCTTTAGGGCCCCTAGAATGCCAGGGCAGTATAAATACCCCACATGTGACCCCATTTCGGAAAGAAGACACCCCCAGGTATTCCGTGAGGGGCATATTGAGTCCATGAAAGATTGAAATTTTTGTCCCAAGTTAGCGGAACGGGAGACTTTGTGAGAAAAAAATAAAAAATATCAATTTCCGCTAACTTGTGCCAAAAATTTCTATGAACTCGCCATGCCCCTCATTGAATACCTTGGGGTGTCTTCTTTCCAAAATGGGGTCACATGTGGGGTATTTATACTGCTCTGGCATTCTAGGGGCCCCAAAGCGTGAGAAGAAGTCTGGTATCCAAATGTCTAAAAATGCCCTCCTAAAAGGAATTTGGGCCCCTTTGCGCATCTAGGCTGCAAAAAAGTGTCACACATCTGGTATCGCCGTACTCAGGAGAAGTTGGGGAATGTGTTTTGGGGTGTCATTTTACATATACCCATGCTGGGTGAGATAAATATCTTGGTCAAATGCCAACTTTGTATAAAAAAATGGGAAAAGTTGTCTTTTGCCAAGATATTTCTCTCACCCAGCATGGGTATATGTAAAAAGACACCCCAAAACACATTCCCCAACTTCTCCCGAGTACGGAGATACCAGATGTGTGACACTTTTTTGCAGCCTAGGTGGGCAAAGGGGCCCATATTCCAAAGAGCACCTTTCGGATTTCACTGGTCATTTACCTACTTACCACACATTAGGGCCCCTGGAAAATGCCAGGGCAGTATAACTACCCCACAAGTGACCCCATTTTGGAAAGAAGACACCCCAGGGTATTCCGTGAGGGGCATGGCGAGTTCCTAGAATTTTTTATTTTTTGTCACAAGTTAGTGGAAAATGATGATTTTTTTTTTTTTTTTTTTTTCATACAAAGTCTCATATTCCACTAACTTGTGACAAAAAATAAAAACTTCCATGAACTCACTATGCCCATCAGCGAATACCTTGGGGTCTATTCTTTCCAAAATGGGGTCACTTGTGGGGTAGGTATAATGCCCTGGTATTTTAGGGGCCCAAATGTGTGGTAAGGAGTTTGAAATCAAATTCTGTAAAAAATGACGAGTGAAATCCGAAAGGTGCTCTTTGGAATATGGGCCCCTTTGCCCACCTAGGCTGCAAAAAAGTGTCACACATCTGGTATCTCCGTACTCAGGAGAAGGTGGGGAATGTGTTTTGGGGTGTCATTTTACATATACCCATGCTGGGTGAGATAAATATCTTGGTCAAATGCCAACTTTGTATAAAAAAATTGGAAAAGTTGTCTTTTGCCAAGATATTTCTCTCACCCAGCATGGGTATATGTAAAAAGACACCCCAAAGCACATTCCCCAACTTCTCCTAAGTACGGAGATACCACATGTGTGGCACTTTTTTGCAGCCTAGGTGGGCAAAGGGGCCCATATTCCAAAGAGCACCTTTTGGATTTCACTGGTCATTTACCTACTTACCACACATTAGGGCCCCTGGAAAATGCCAGGGCAGTATAACTACCCCACAAGTGACCCCATTTTGGAAAGAAGACACCCCAAGGTATTCCGTGAGGGGCATGGCGAGTTCCTAGAATTTTTTATTTTTTGTCACAAGTTAGTGGAAAATGATGATTTTTTTTATATTTTTTTTTTTTTCATACAAAGTCTCATATTCCACTAACTTGTGACAAAAAATAAAAACTTCCATGAACTCACTATGCCCATCAGCGAATACCTTGGGGTCTCTTCTTTCCAAAATGGGGTCACTTGTGGGGTAGTTATACTGCCCTGGCATTCTAGGGGCCCAAATGTGTGGTAAGGAGTTTGAAATCAAATTCTGTAAAAAATGACGAGTGAAATCCGAAAGGTGCTCTTTGGAATATGGGCCCCTTTGCCCACCTAGGCTGCAAAAAAGTGTCACACATCTGGTATCTCCGTATTCAGGAGAAGTTGGGGAATGTGTTTTGGGGTGTCTTTTTACATATACCCATGCTGGGTGAGAGAAATATCTTGGCAAAAGACAACTTTTCCCATTTTTTTATACAAAGTTGGCATTTGACCAAGATATTTATCTCACCCAGCATGGGTATATGTAAAATGACACCCCAAAACACATTCCCCAACTTCTACTGAATACGGAGATACCAGATGTGTGACACTTTTTTGCAGCCTAGGTGGGCAAAGGGGCCCACATTCCAAAGAGCACCTTTCGGATTTCACTGGTCAGTTTTTACAGAATTTGATTTCAAACTCCTTACCACACATTTGGGCCCCTAGAATGCCAGGGCAGTATAACTACCCCACAAGTGACCCCATTTTGGAAAGAAGAGACCCCAAGGTATTTCGTGATGGGCATAGTGAGTTCATGGAAGTTTTTATTTTTTGTCACAAGTTAGTGGAATATGAGACTTTGTAAGAAAAAAAAAAAAAAAAAAAAAAATCATCATTTTCCGCTAACTTGTGACAAAAAATAAAAAGTTCTATGAACTCACTATGCCCATCAGCGAATACCTTAGGGTGTGTACTTTCCGAAATGGGGTCATTTGTGGGGTGTTTGTACTGTCTGGGCATTGTAGAACCTCAGGAAACATGACAGGTGCTCAGAAAGTCAGAGCTGCTTCAAAAAGCGGAAATTCACATTTTTGTACCATAGTTTGTAAACGCTATAACTTTTACCCAAACCATTTTTTTTTTACCCAAACATTTTTTTTTTATCAAAGACATGTAGAACAATAAATTTAGAGCAAAATTTATATATGGATGTCATTTTTTTTGCAAAATTTTACAACTGAAAGTGAAAAATGTCATTTTTTTGCAAAAAAATCGTTAAATTTCGATTAATAACAAAAAAAGTAAAAATGTCAGCAGCAATGAAATACCACCAAATGAAAGCTCTATTAGTGAGAAGAAAAGGAGGTAAAATTCATTTGGGTGGTAAGTTGCATGACCGAGCAATAAATGGTGAAAGTAGTGTAGGTCAGAAGTGTAAAAAGTGGCCTGGTCTTTCAGGGTGTTTAAGCACTGGGGGCTGAGGTGGTTAAGTAAGTGATTGACAGGTTATAAAAACCTGTTTTTTGGGCAAATAGAGCCACAGTGAAGTTTAATAAGGCTAGCTTAGGATTCATCTTATTAGTCCGGGCATGAGCATATGTTTAGGTTATAGGGGTAAAATCTCATGACAGAATCCTTTTAAACTCTTTTAGTGAACTCACCATCACCAGCTCCTCAGGCAGAGAGTTCCATAGTCTCACTGCTCTTACCGTAAAGAATCCTCTTCTATGTTTGTGTACAAACCTTCTTTCCTCCAGACACAGAGGATGTCCCCTCGTTGCAGTGCTGGGGATAAATAGTTGATGGGAGAGATTGCTATATTTATACATAGTTATTAGATCCTCCCCTCAGTTGTTTTTTTTCTAAAGTGAATAACCCCAATTTTGATAATCTGGGTTCTGTAGTCCATCCATTCCAGTTATTACTTTAGTTGCCCTCCTCAGAACCCTCTCCAGCTCTGCTATGTCTGCCTTGTTCACAGGAGCCCATAATTGTACACAGTACTCCATGTGTGGTCTGACTAGTGATTTGTAAAGTGGTAGGACTATGTTCTCATCACGGGCATCTATGCCCCTTTTCATGCAACCCATTATCTTATTGGCCTTGGCAGCAGCCGCCTGACACTGGTTTCTACAGCTTAGTTTGCTGTTCACTAAAATTCCTAGGTCCTTTTCCATGTCAGTGTTACCCAGTGTTTTACCATTTATTATGTATTGGTGAATTGCATTATTCCTTCCCATCTGCATGACCTTACATTTGTCACTGTTAAACCTCATCTGCCACTTATCTTCCCAAGCCTCCAATCTATCCAGATCCCTCTGTAGTAGTATACTGTCCTCTTCCATGTCAATTACTTTACACAGGTTTATATTTTACTGTGCAAGCCTTCTACAAGATCATTAATAAATAAATTGAAGAGAATAGGGCCCAATACTGACCCCTGAGTTACCCCACTTGTGACAGTGACCCAATCTGAGTGTGTACCGTTAATAACCACCCTTTGTTTTCTATCACTCAGCCAGTTACTTACCCACTTACAGATGTTTTCTCCCAGTCCGAGCATTCTCATTTTATATACTAACCTTTTATGTGGTACAGTGTCAAATGCTTTGGAGAAGTCCAGATATACGACATCCATTGATTCGCCGCTATCAAGTCTAGAACTTACCTCCTCATAGAAACTGATTAAATTAGTTTGACATGACCGATCCCTCATGAAGCCATGCTGATATGGCGTTATTTGCTTATTTTCTTTGAGGTACCCCAAGATAGCATCTCTTAGAAAACCCACAACAGATGTTAAACTTATTGGCCTATAGTTTCCAGGCTCAGTTTTTGGGCCCTTTTTTAATATTGGCACCACATTTGCCATGCGCCAATCCTGTAGAACACTCCCTGTCAGTATAGAGTCCTTAAAAATATCAGAAATAAGGGTCTGGCTATGATATTACTTAATTCTCTTAGGATACGGGGGTGTATGCCATCCGGTCCTGGCGATTTGTCTATTTTAATCTTTTTAAAACGCCGCTGTACTTCTTCCTGGGTCAGACCGGACACTTTTAATGGGGAATTTACTTTTACATTCTGCATTTTATCTGACAGTTTATTTTCTTCAGTGAATACAGTGGAGAAAAAAATATGGTATACATTTGCTTTCTCCTCATCGCTCTCTGCAACTCCCCCCTCATTACTCTGTAAAGGGCCGACACTTTCAGATTTAGACTTTTTACCATTTACCGTATTTTTCGCCCTATAAGACGCATTTTCCCCCCAAAAGTGGGAGAAGAGTGTCCCTGCGTCTTATGGGGTGAATACTAATGATTAGTATAGAAGCGCTCATTAGTACCGGAGGACCAGGAAGCGGTGAAGGCTCTGTACTCACCGCTTCCTGGTCGTCGGCTGTGAAGGCTGCGCACAGCGTGAGGGTGCTCTGTGACCTCACGCTGTGCGCACCAGTTCACAGCATAGCCGACAGCAGGAGGAAGAAGATTGCGGGCGGTGAGCAGTGGCAGAGTCTGGGAGCAGGAGAGGTAAGTGTTTTTTTGTTTTGTGTTCTGTGACTGGGGAGAGTCATGGGGGCTGAAATATGGCAAACATGGCAATGGAGGCTGATATGGGGGCTTACATATGGCCATGGGGGCTGATATAAGGGCTGAAATATGAGATGTACAGGTTTCAGTTTCCCAGTCTATATCTGGGTAGTTGAAGTCCCCCATAATAACAACCTCATTATGATCTGCTGCCTCATCTACTGTATCTCGTTTAGTAGTAGATTTTCTGTGGACTTTGGTATATTAGGTGGTTTATAATAAATTCCTATTAGTATTTTATTATTGTTTTTGCCTCCATGTATTTCTACCCACAGTGACTCCACATATTCATGTCCCTCACTTATATCTTCTCGGACTGTGGGCTTTAGACAGGACTTTACATAAAGGCAAACCCCTCCCCCTCTCCGGTTTTGGCGATCCTTTTTAAACAGACTGTAACCCTGTACATTAACCCTGAATCTACAGAACACCGAACCCAAACCCGAACTTCAGTGAAGAAGTCCGGGTTTGGGTCTGGGTACCAGCATTCAGTTTTTTATCATGTGCGTGCAAAACGCATTAAAACGCTTTGCACTCACGCGGAAAAAACTGAACAACGCAATCGCAGACAAATTGCGTGCAAACTCATGCGGGTTTCCCTGAACCGGCACGCTCGTCTGCAAGGGGCCTAACTGTCCAGGATGTCTCTGTACAAAGGTTTATGTTCCACTTTTATGAATGCTTTCTGATGTCCATGTTAAAGCAGAATTTATATTACTATATATTCATATATTGCTAGCTTACCATCCAAAATTCTGGCACTGTAAATTATTTGACCCTAACTCAATTGCATCCATACTTTTTGAACCTTTTAATTATGGGCAGCTGTGTTATGTGATTCCAGTCTTGTCTTTAGTCCAGACCTTGCTCTCCTGTGTAGTCAAAAGGTCAATCTCTCCTGTGTGGCTGACTTCCTTTGAACTACAGGATTATACTACCATCCATAAAATCCCTCCTGACAGCTCTCAGGCACCTCTCTTCTCCACCAAACTGTGCGCTTTTTCTTTGGCCTCGTTCACATCTCCAGCCTGCAGAGCAGCCTGCCAAATTATCTGCTTCACCACTGGATCCCCATTGACTGCGATCAATCTCGCCGATTTCCGGCATAAGTACCGGATTTTGTCAGGACAAAAACTGCTGAAACAAAGATGTGAACGCAGCTGAAATCTATTTGTCCTCTCACGCACAGTGTGCTGTGGAAAATGTAATTTACAGTATAGCCTATTTAAAGTGAACCTGTTGCATTGAACATTTTGACCCTGATTTATCATACTCCTGAATTCTAGCTTCAAAAAGTCGCTAAATGGGGCTTTTTTTTGACATTTTGGACCTCATTGCGACTTTTTGCAATTTTAAACTACTCACTCCAGTTTTGAAATATAGGTGGGAAAGTGGATGTAGTTAGCTACGTAAATGAGTTTCACTCCAGATTTATCCTTGAGACTTTTCTCACTCCAGTAGGAGAGTAAAATAGGAAAACATGGAGTAGCTTTCTAGACAAAACTGTTAGGACTCAAAACTGAGAATATTATTGAGAAGGAGCTGAGCAGTTTGATAAGTATAGGAAAAATCTTGCATTTTATTCATGTAAATCCCTGCTTTTTCTATACTTAGAATCCATGTGGGCACTCCATTGCAGAGATTGAAGGCCTTCTCTTAACCCCATAAAGACGACTTAAGTCCAGGCTTTAAAGATGACACCCACTCAGAGCAAGTACACCCATCAGATGCCTTGGTCAATTGCAACCATGGCATCTGAGTGATGAAACTACTCACGGGACAAGAAAGGTTCCTCTGTGCTGAGATCAAGAAAGCCTTTTTGGTTCCTGTAGCAGCCTTGGGCCCTCTGGAAAGGGATCCATCAGAAAGTATTGAATGTCCCAATGGTAATTAATTGCACTCCATGGGACAACCGATGTAACGATCACGTGTTAAAGTCCCCTAGGGCAGTGATGGCTAACCTCCGGCACTCCAGGTGTGGTGAAACTATGACTCCCAGCATGCTCCATTCATTTCTATGAAGTTCTGAGAACAGCCAAACAAGTGTACATCTTGGGAGCCATAGTTTTAACACAGCTGGAGTGTCGGAGAATAGCCATCACAGCCCCAGAGGGACTTACCGTTAAGTAGGGGGGGGGGTAGTAAAAAAATAAAAAGCCTTTTTTTTTTTTTTTTTAACAAAACAAATATATAAAAAAAATCTAATTCCCTTTACCCTTTTTAAAATAAACAAAAAAAAAGAACTTTATTGCCATCACCATGTCTCAATCAAAATGTCCCTATTAGTAAAATCTAAAAATATTTATTTCATATGGTGAACGCCGTAATGAAAAAAAATCTAATTTTGCTATTTTTGTGTCTCCAAAAAATGTAATAAAAAGTGATGAAATAGTCATACACACTCCAAAATAATATAAAAAACTACAGACCGCCCTGTAAAATGAGCTGTCATACAGCTCTGTGGACATAACTATAAAAAGTTATGGGGGGTCAGAATATGGTGATGCAAATAAAAATTCATTTAAAAAAAAATTATTATATATTTTTAAATATTAAAACACAAGAAATACTATATAAATATGGCATCACTGTAATGTCACTGACCCAAAATAACGGTAACAGGTCAGTTTTACTGCATAGGGATTGCAATGAAGACAAAACCCATAAAACTGGCAGAATTGGGGGAGGGTGGTTCCATTCCCCCCCATTTGGATTTTTTTTTCCAGCTTCCTATTACATTGTATGCAATATTAAATGGTGCTATTTAAAAGTACAACTTGTCCCACAAAAAAACAAGCCTACATACGTCTACGTGAATGGAAACATTTAAAAAAGTTATGGCTTCAGGTATTAAGTGAGTGAAAAGAGAAAATGGAAAATCTGAAGGTCCTGGAGGGGTTATAACTGTTTAGCCACATAGGCCCAACCTCCTTCAGCCCATGCTTCGCCTACTTTTGTTTAAAATGGTAAGCGTGGTGTAAGTGGCTAAAAAGTTGCAAATATTTCCACAAAACGGGGCTTGCACCAAAATGTAAGCTTTTCTATGGCAGAAAACTGGTGGTGTGTAGAACCCTTAATTAATGCCACCCCAAAGTATTCCTAGAACTTTTCGCTTATACAGTAAATAAGATTTAATGACATAAAACTGAAAAACTCCTTTAATGAAGTTTGCTTTGTAATATGAAGTTACAACCTATTACATACAATAAATGTTCATAATTACTACATCAAAGATGTGTAGTCCAAGTAATACGGTGGCTTATCAAATAGATAGCTGCAACATTAGAATATATCACTTTGTTTGGAACAGTTTTATAATGGCTGACGCACTTTTGTATTGTTAAATGAATATCCTACAGAGATGGTTGCCTAGTTGCATAGCTTACTCTAGTGACACTGGTCAAATGCATAAGGGAAATTGAGAAAATTAAAAAAATAATGTTTGCTGAGAAACTTGGAACTTATTTAGGCGAGACATTTCTTAATGTCATTGTGTAAAATAAGATGTGAGGTCATCAGAGGACATCTAGCAGAGCTTCCAGCTGGCCATCCTTTCAGAAAAAAAGATCTCCTCTTTAATCCTATTATCATCATATAACTTACTAATGCTACATGTCAGGTGTGACGAGTCCAGCGTCTAATATTACAAACCTTTATTTCTAGGTGTATTATTTATTTGGAAGTGCCATTAATTTTATGGCGCTGTACATCTAGAGATGTAAAATATAAAAAAATACAAATATGTTAAACATGAAACTATTAGACTGGTACAGAGGGGGAGAGGACCCTGCCTGTGAGAGCTTAAAGTCTGCATGGGAAGGGGGAAAAACACAGTAGGTGGGGGTAAAAGCTGCTCATCTGGCTGTGTAGTGGCAGCATGCTCATTGTAGGTGGTAGGCTTTCTTGAAGAGGTGAGTTTTCAGGTTACTTTTGAAGGTTTGAATGTTGGTGGAGAGTATGATGTGCTGGGGTAGCGAGTTCCAGCGTATAAGGGATGCACGTGAGAAATCTTGTAGACAATTGTGTGCACAACAGGCGAGGAGAAGAAAGAAGAAGGTCTTGAGAGGATCTTTGATTTGTGTGGAGATGTATCGGGAAAGGAGGTCAGCGATGTAGGGAGTGGACACATTGTGGACGGCCTGCGCCGTTCACTTCTGTCTTCGGCGCAGTGAGTGAAGGCCGCTCTCCTGATGCCGGCTTCCTCACTGTGACGTAGTCGACGCAGGCGCAGTGAGGAATCCGGCACCAGGAGCGCATCATTCACTCACTGCGCCTGTGCCGAAGACAGAAGTGAACGGCGCAGGCGCAGGATTTCGTCAAACGATGCGGTGGACCGTGGCATCAATCAAGAGGAGCTGGGCGGGCAGAACAGGGGACCTGGGCGGGATAAAGCGTGAGTGGACGGAGCCTCTAGGTGCTGATTTTACCCCCACATAGCACCTAGAGGCTCATTAGCATATAATAAAAGTGCTTTTTTTTACAAAAACAGCTTCAGGGACAAATGTTAGAAACATACTGTTATGTAGTGCTGACATTAGCGCATCGCTAATGTCAGTCAGCTAAATAACAGTATTTCTGGTGGTAGAAGCCCTTTAACAAGCCTTAGGCTATATTTGCTTGACAGTAAAAAATGGCTGTGTGACTGACGTTAAAAGAGTTTTCCAAGATTTAAATACTGATAACCTATTTTCCGACACCCAGGACCCTTGTCAATCAGCTGTTTGAGAAGGCACCAGCGCTCCAGAGGAAATGTCATTAGAATTTAAGTCTCAAAAAAAAAACTTTAACAGCCATCAAAACTGCCATTTTCAAAACATTTGTGGGTGTATTTGCTTGGCCATTGTTTTAATGCACCCTGAATACTGACCATCAAAAAATAGCATGACCTGATGGACCCTATAGAAGTCAAAAGGCCCTTTTTAATGGCCATTCAAAAAAATGGCATCAGTCTGTCGGTCATTAAAAATGTATTGGTTGCTAGGAAAGGTTGGGAAATCCCCTACTATGCTGTAGAAGGCAGGGGAAATGGTGCCTGGGCAATCATGTGACTATTAGTGTTGATCAAACTTGCTCAGCCGAAGACCAGTTCGGCTCGAGCATCTCGATGCTCGGCACATGGCGGTATTCAGCAATGCTTGAGTCTCCTCCCCGCCCTCCCTGTAATGCCGTAGCCATGTTGATTACTGGCATTACAGTGATTGGCTGGCCGGAACGCATCATCGGGTGCTATATAGCACCCGATGACGCGTGTTCGGCTCAGTCTTAGTCAGGGATAGCTGTGCTGAGGAAGGGACAGAGAGTGTAGGGAGTGATATAGGAATATTTTTATTAGAAAAACTTTTCAGAGACCGACCCAAAGTCCTTTTCAAGACTATTGTGTGTAGCAACAGCAATATATATTTTTAGCGCAACCTGCGCTAAATTGCTAAAATGTTACAGACCTAAAAGTCCTTTTAAGGACTATTGTGTGTGACAGCAATATCTATTTTTAGCGCATTCTGCGCTAAATAGCGTGCAATAGTTAGGCCGCTGCAGACAGCGACATTAGCTGCGCCACATCTCCTGTGTAAAGTGTGCACATCCCAAAAATATCTGTGACATCCAGTGTACTTTTTCCTTACACAGTGTCCGCTGCGGACAGTGACATTAGCTGCCCCACATCTCCTGTGTAAAGTGTGCGCATCCAAAAAATATCTGTGACATCCAGTGTACTTTTTCCGTAGACTGTGTCTGCTGCGGACAGTGACATTACCAGTACCACATCTGCAGTGTAACATGTGCGCTTAAAAAATGTATCTGTGACATACAGTGTACTTTTACAATAGACAGTGTCCACTTCTAACAGTGACCTTACCAGGGCCGCATCTCCAGTGTAACGTGTGCGCATCCAAAAGATATCTGTGACATCCAGTGTACTTTTTCCGTAGATGCTGCGGACAGTGACATTACCGGTGGTACCTCTCCTGTATAACATTTCCTCATCCCAAATACCTGTGACATTCCCTGTAATTTTTTTTATTAGCCGCTGGTGACCGCATTGACATTATCTGCGGGATATCTCCTGTGTGACGTTTCCACATCTCAAATACCTTTTTAAATTTGTTTGCACATACACTTCCTAATCGTACGCTACTGTATGTGTGACATACTTTCAAGCATATATAACATTTAATATGAAGAAGGGGAGCAGTAAGGGATGGGGTAGTGGCCGTGATGCTGAAGAAAAACAATCATCCACGATACCTAGCTTCATGTCCCAGTTTGGAGGGCGGCGCAGGACACCACTCTTGAAGTCAGACCAGTGCGACCAGATGGTCGGTTGGATTGCAGCAGATAATGCTTTCAGTCGGTTAAGCATCACCCTGTCTTCCACCAAGTCCAGTCTCAGTAGCCAAGAGTCTGCTCAACACAATCCTCACCCTGATCCTCCTTCCTCCCATCATGGAAAGTCTGGGCAAACAAGTGATCCCACATTCTGATATTCCGAGGAGCTCTTTTCTTTTCCTTGATTTGGCCCTCTCACCAAGCATGCTTGAAGAAGGCCAGATCTTGTGCCTTGATTCCCAAACTCTTGAGCATCCACAGTCACAAGAAGATGACGGTGGGGAACGGCAATTACTGTTTAATGAGGTGGATGATGATGAGACACAGTTGCCAAGAAGTCAACGGCAATTACTGTCTCAAGAGGTTGATGAATTAGATGAGACACAGTTGTCAATCACTGAGGTTGTGGTTAGGTCAACAAGTCAGGAGGATGAGCAGAGTAAGGAAGTGGTGGACGATGAAGTCACTGACCCAACCTGGGAAGGTGGAAAGCCGAGCGAGGACAGCAGTACAGAGGGTGAGGGATCTGCAGCACTGCAACAGGCTGTAAGAGGCAGTGGGGTGGCAAAAGGGAGAAGGCGGGCCACACCAAACAGGCCCGCAACTGTTCCACGGAGCACCCCCTTGCGGAAATCTCCCTTGCCAAGGGGTAGGTGTTGCGCAGTATGGCGCTTTTTTGAGGAAAGTGCGGACGACAAAAGAATAGTAGTTAGTAACCTGTGCCGTACCAAAATGAGTCGGGGTGTGAACACTAGCAACCTCACCACAACCAGCATGATCCGCCACATGGAATCCAAGAACCGTAATAAGTGGGACAAACGCCTGGGTCCACAATTTGTGTCTGCGGGTCACACCACTGCCTCCTCTTCCCCTGTGTGACGTGCTGGCCAATCCCTTGTCGAAGGCGCAGGCCCGGATGCCTCCCGCCCTGCACCTGGACCTTCGCAAGCACCATCAGCGGCCACATCCACTTCCGTGTCCCAGCGCAGCGTCCAAATGTCCTTACTTCAGGCCTTTGAACACATGCGCAAATACCCAGCCACCCACCCACAGGCCATAGCACTAAATGTACAGCTTTCCAAATTACTGGCCCTGAAAATGTTGCCATTTAGGCTTGTGGACACTGAGGCCTTCCGCAGCCTGATGTCGGCGGCTGTCCCGCATTACGCAGTCCCCGGTCGCCACTATTTTTCAAGGTGTGCTGTGTCCGCTTTACACCAACATGTGTCCCGTAACATCACACGTGCCCTGACCAACGCAGTTACTGGGAAGGTCCACTTAACCACAGACACATGGACAAGTGAATTTGGCCAGGCACGCTACATTTCCCTGACGGCACACTTGGTGAACGTTGTGGAGGCCGGGAGCGAGTCGTACCCTGGGATGGCACAGGTGCTACAGACACCAAGGATTGCGGCCCTAGGTTGATCAGGGATTCCACCAGCAGCTATGTTTGTGGTTCCAACCCCCACTTCTACTCCGCCTCCTCCTCCACTTCCAACTCTGAATTATCCACATGCAACACCAGTCAGCCATCAGTCGGTAGCTGGAGCAGTGTAGCACTGCAGTGGGGAAGCGGCAACAGGCCCGTTGATGCTGATATGCTTAGGGGACAAACAGCACACCGCCGCAGAGCTGTGGCAGGAGATAAGAGACCAGACTGAGCTGTGGCTCTCGCCACTTAACCTAGACCCAGGCATAGTTGTGTCTGATAATGGCCGTAACTTGGTAGCGGCTTTGGAGCTCGGCAAGCTCACACACATCCCATGCCTAGCCCATGTCTTAAACTTAGTGGTTCAGCGGTTTCTCAAAACCTACTCCAATTTGCCTGAGCTACTGGTGAAGGTGTGCCGCGTGTGTGCACATTTCCGCAAGTCATCGACAGCTTCAGCTGGTCTGTAAACGCTGCAGCAGCGCTGGAAATTGCCAGCTCACCGGCTGTTGTGCGACGTGAGCACACGCTGTAACTCAACGTTCTACATGTTGGCCAGGCTTTGTGAGCAGTAGTGGAATACCAGCTGCAACATGGTTGTCGCCTTTCCAGTCAGCTTCTGCTATTCACAAGCCAGGAGTGGGCATGGATGTCTGACCTCTGTGAGGTTTTAGGAAACTTTAAGGAATCAACACATTACACAGGGTGATAGCCAGACCACCCTCAGTTCGTCTTCTCAGCTCGAATTGGACCATGAAGAGGAGGAGGAGCAGGAGACGGTTGCGTCCGCTAAAGAGGGTTGTACCATGGAAGTTGAATTTCATCTGTTCTACGTGGGTGGGCAGAAGAGGATGAGGAGATTGAGAGTCATCCTCCTGATGACAACAGCGAAGTCTTGCCTGTTGGTACTCTGGCACACATGGCTGATTTCATGTTAGGCTGCCTTTCCCGCGACCTGCGCGTTATACGCATTTTAGACAATACGGATTACTGGTTGTTCACCCTTCTGGGCCCCCGCTACAAAGAGAAATTCTCATCTCTCATTCCTCTGGTAGAGAGGATGAGCAAAATGGTGCAATACCAGAAGGTCCTTGTTGAAAAATTGCTCCAAATATTTCCATCCGTCAACACTGGCGGCAGAGTCCGTAGTTCCTTGGGCAACCGAGGAGGAGAGACAAGGGGAACAAACAGTACAGGGAGTGCAGAATTATTAGGCAAGTTGTATTTTTGAGGATTAATTTTATTATTGAACAACAACCATGTTCTCAATGAACCCAAAAAACTCATTAATATCAAAGCTGAATATTTTTTGGTGTAGTTTTTAGTTTGTTTTTAGTTTTAGCTATTTTAGGGGGATATCTATGTGTGCAGGTGACTATTACTGTGCATAATTATCAGGCAACTTAACAAAAAACAAATATATACCCATTTCAATTATTTCTTTTTACCAGTGAAACCAATATAACATCTCAACATTCACAAATATACATTTCTGACATTCAAAAACAAAACAAAAACAAATCAGTGACCAATATAGCCACCTTTCTTTGCAAGGACACTCAAAAGCCTGCCATCCATGGATTCTGTCAGTGTTTGGATCTGTTCACCATCAACATTGCGTGCAGCAGCAACCACAGCCTCCCAGACACTGTTCAGAGAGGTGTACTGTTTTCCCTCCTTGTAAATCTCACATTTGATGATGGACCACAGGTTCTCAATGGGGTTCAGATCAGGTGAACAAGGAGGCCATGTCATTAGATTTTCTTCTTTTATACCCTTTCTTGCCAGCCACGCTGTGGAGTACTTGGATGCGTGTGATGGAGCATTGTCCTGCATGAAAATCATGTTTTTCTTGAAGGATGCAGACTTCTTCCTGTATCACTGCTTGAAGAAGGTGTCTTCCAGAAACTGGCAGTAGGACTGGGAGTTGAGCTTGACTCCATCCTCAACCCGAAAAGGTCCCACAAGCTCATCTTTGATGATACCAGCCCAAACCAGTACTCCACCTCCACCTTGCTGGCGTCTGAGTCGGACTGGAGCTCTCTGCCCTTTACCAATCCAGCCACGGGCCCATCCATCTGGCCCATCAAGACTCACTCTCATTTCATCAGTCCATAAAACCTTAGAAAAATCAGTCTTGAGATATTTCTTGGCCCAGTCTTGACGTTTCAGCTTGTGTGTCTTGTTCAGTGGTGGTCGTCTTTCAGCCTTTCTTACCTTGGCCATGTCTCTGAGTATTGCACACCTTGTGCTTTTGGGCACTCCAGTGATGTTGCAGCTCTGAAATATGGCCAAACTGGTGGCAAGTGGCATCTTGGCAGCTGCATGCTTGACTTTTCTCAGTTCATGGGCAGTTATTTTGCGCCTTGGTTTCTCCACACGCTTCTTGCGACCCTGTTGACTATTTTGAATGAAACGCTTGATTGTTCGATGATCACGCTTCAGAAGCTTTGCAATTTTAAGAGTGCTGCATCCCTCTGCAAGATATCTCACTATTTTTGACTTTTCTGAGCCTGTCAAGTCCTTCTTTTGACCCATTTTGCCAAAGGAAAGGAAGTTGCCTAATAATTATGCACACCTAATATAGGGTGTTGATGTCATTAGACCACACCCCTTCTCATTACAGAGATGCACATCACCTAATATGCTTAATTGGTAGTAGGCTTTCGAGCCTATACAGCTTGAAGTAAGACAACATGCATAAAGAGGATGATGTGGTCAAAATACTCATTTGCCTAATAATTCTGCACGCAGTGTAGTTCGAACAGAGGCAGGGCAACACTCTCCAAAGCCTGGGACAGTTTCATGACACCCCGCCAGCACCCTCACCCTTATGCGCGGCCTACTGTCACAAGGAGGGAAAAATTTTGGAAGGTGGTGAAGGAGTACATAGCAGACTGTGTCAGCGTCCTCAATGGTCCCTCAGTGCCTTACAACTCCTGGGTGTCCCAGCTGGACATGTGGCACGAACTGGCGCTCTATCCCTTGGAGGTGCTGCTGGTGGCATTATAACAGATAAGCGTATCCGCCTGTCAACTGAAAATGCTGACAGGTTGACTCTTATAAAAATGAACAAGGCCTGGACTGATCCTAACTTCTCGACTCCACCAGAGGAAAGCTGATGAACATAAAGGCACTTTAAATGTGTTGTTTATAATGTACTTAATACACTGTATTCCCATGCACCCCTTCCACAAAAAAAATGGGTTTATGGTTAAATCTTCCTTTTCTCATCCTCCTCCTCTTCCATCATATCAACATGCTTATTCGTCGCATATAATTCCCTCGCATACAATGTTTAACAGGGTCAGCTCACCTGCAGTGCCTCGCATATAATGTTTTACAGGGTCAGCTCACCTGCAGGCCCGCGCATATAAAGTTTTACAGGGTCAGCTCACCTGTAGGCCCTCGCATATCATGTTTTACAGGGTCAGCTCACCTGCAGGCCCTCGCATATAATATTTTACAGGGTCAGCTCACCAGCAGGCCCTCACCTACAATCTTTTACAGGGTCAGCTCACCTTCAGGCCCTCGCATATAATGTTTTACAGGGTCAGCTCACCTGCATGCCCTCACCTACAATCTTTTACAGGGTCAACACACTTGCAGGCCCTCCCATATAATGTTTTACAGGTCAGCTCACCAGCAGGCCCTCACCTACAATCTTTTACAGGGTCAGCTCATCTGCAGGAACTCGCATATAATTTTTTAGTGAGTCAGCTCACCTGCAGGCCCTCGCATATAATGTTTTACAGGGTCAGCTCACCAGCAGACCATCAATCATAATTTTTCAAGGGTGTATGATGCCCTCCTTTATGTGATATACAGGTTGTATCGGAGTGCCTCTTCCTTGTAATTTTTGGCAGCACTTGCACTTTATATAGAAGTAAATATACAGGAACGAATGTTTCCTAACAATTTTTCCTCTAAAATCGATTTTATCTTTGGTTTGGTGCGTATTATTTGGAGTCTGTAAAAGTGGCGTACTACTCTGACAACATCGTTGTCCAAGATGCATCCAGACATTTTCCCCATGCTGTTTCCGAACCATTTCAGTGGTGTTTCCATCAATTTCTGACCTTTTCCTATGAATTAGACACCCTCCCCTCTTCAGAACAGGGGGTGCCTCGTTTAATGCTCGGGTTCTCCAACATGCGTGATTTTTCTCACGCGAGTGCAAAACGCATTACAATGTTTTGCAATCGAGCGGAAAAATCGCGGGTGTTCCTGCAACGCACCCGCACATTTTCCCGCAACGCCCGTGTGAAAGAGGCCTAACAGGCCAAACTGGATGGACAGATGTCTTTTTTCGGCCTTATAAACTATGTTACTATGTTACAAACTGACTCTTTAATGAGTCTGCTGTTAGACCCGGTTCAACTTTTTTTTTTTTATCTAAATAGGTTGTCCGTGTATTACATGGATGGTTATATATCTGAATGGCTGCCATGCAATACTACATCTCCCCTGCAGACGCTGCTGCAGGGTAAGTTAGTGGCTAGACACAGCTTCAGATATTTACTGGGGATGCTGGGTGTGTGGCGTGGAGTGATCACCTGATCGTCCCAATGGCCACATTTTAAAATAAGTTTTTGGTTTAATGACAAAATTCCAACTACCTGAAGCAACCACTAGAGGGAGCTTACAGCATATAAATTTATACAGCTCACCTTGAACTCAATACTAAATTAGCTCTGTAAATCCATATAATGCAAGCAATCCCTGTAGGTGGAAAGGATTATATCATTCAGTTTAATGGTTACAAATAACAGGCAGCACATAGGGCCCTAATTTGGGATGACCATTGAGGAAAATATCACCTGTATTACTCAATTGGAGTTCAATTGTTATGATACTTTGATCTAGTGAATGTTGCCCATGCATTAGTCAGTCCTAACACTATGGGGCACATTTATTAAGATCTGCGTTCTAGACGCTGGTCTTAATATCCCCTATACCTGGCCGTGGATTCCCTGGAGTTATGAAGAGGTGCCGGCCTCTACTTAACTTTGGTGGATCCTCAGCCACTTTTAAATATAAGACAGCTTCCTGGCTGTCTTACATTTAGACCATTTTCTACGCCTAAAACAGGTGTAGATAATGGTAAATGAGACGGGCCTGCTGGCCCCTTCCCCACTCAAGCCTTCTTTTTTACACCTGGAGTGAGCGGGGAGAAGTCACAGATTGCAGAGCAAAGGACCTTTGCACCACAATCTGTGCCAGAATTACGCCTAATTTAGGCTTATTTCTGTTTGATAAATGCCCCCCATATAAACTTTAAACAGTTGATAGTTCTCAAACAGATTACAATCCAAATCCTGACATTGTAAAACATCCTGAATGATTGCATTTCAACTCACTATAACAGAACACCAGCAGAAAACGAGATGTACATCAATGTCTAATTAAGCTTCGCAACTTAGGTTCAATATTGCTTACTATGGAAGGGCAGGGCTGGATTGGCCATAGACCTTACAGGGAAATTTCCCGGTGGGCCGATGCCCAGAAAGCCATCAAGGCCCTCCTCACCGCCGGCCAGTGGAAGTTTTCGGGGATGTATTTTGTACTGCCGGTGGCAGTATTTTGTGATGGACTGTGATATTTGGCTCTGTTGGGGTGGCATAATGTACCACAATATGGTATTGTTGGCCCTGCCTTCCATCAATTTGGACCCAACCACAAAACAGGGCCACGTTAAGTTCCCAGTCCGCCCTTGTGAAAGTGTATGGATTACAAAGTTCTTATCCAGACCATAGTTCCAGGGCATTGCCAAGGAGCCTCATACTAGGCTTTGCACTTTGACAGTTGTGTTTCTAGCACTGTCCCATAAGACAGCAATTGCAAGCTGAAGATCAGATTTCTAATTGTGAGTGACTCCCCCCAACCACCAATTACAGCCAACAACTGCCGTTGTGTCTACTGTTTCTGCTCCCCCTCATGCTGGAGGCTGGTCAGGAGTTGCATTCTTAGATGAAGTCTACTATCATACTGCTCCTTTTCCCTGTGTCCTGGGTCAAAAAGAAAGCACAATATGCTAACATATAACACAGAAAGTAAAATAGTAAACCAGAAGAGGAGGAAAAGGTCTCTTTCTACATTTGTGTCCAATATAACATAATGGAATCATTCTTTAAAATAAATGCATCTTGCAAAATACCTTGTGGCTGAATTCTGTTTTATCAACTGGATCATCGTATCAGCCTCTGCAAACATTAACACTTACTGTAGCTCATAGCATAAATTAACCTTTACAGTATATGATTTATAACTTGAATGACTAAACATTTTAAAGAGGATCTTCTGACATGTCTGTTTTAGAAAAAGTAGATTCCACATTATCTATGAATGCTGGAGCACCCTCAGCCCTCTGCATTGTGCTGTTCTTCTGTTATTCCTCGAGAAAATCTATGCTTTCCACTGATATATATCCCTAGCATCACAAGAAATTAGCCGCGTCTAACAAAAATATGTTAACGGGAAACAGGTTTATCTTATACAGTATATCTTCCTATTTCCCTGTTCTGTTTTGCAGCCCTATCATCCAGTGCAGGTATTTCTGCTGCATTCACATGTGTTTGTGACTAACTAGTATGAGAACTGGCATGGTTGCTAAGCTGCCTAATAAATATCCAGGGTAATGTCCTGATCCCTTGCACAAACCCCAATAGAGCTGCATAGTTTAGCTCCCTAGGTCCTGTTGCTGAGTGAGACTTGGGAGAGACTGAAACATCCTATAGAAAAGAACATCTTGTTGTTACACTGAAGTCAACAAAAACCCAGGTCAAATTAAAATGAGGACAATAAGAAGATACATAGATACACCAGTTCTTCAGGCTGGCAGCCTTAGATGCATTGGTAGTCCCTCCTCTCCCTCAAGTCACAAGTCTCCTGAACAAGAGTACTTCATTATTTATTGCCAGGAGTTAAAGTGCTGTAGAAAGTTAATGCCGTCATCTACAAATTCAAAGGCAGACCAAGGAAGCACTGGCCTATTAGTAAAGTGAAGGAGCCGTTCAGACCACACCTGAACAGTGGTTACTAATTGAACCCCATTTTCGTCTGTTTTGGAGATAACATGCCAGGAGGGGCTTTGGGCACAGCTGAGCTAGCAGCCTGCACCTGCAAACATCATGGTAAATATTACTTCTAGCATAACTTTGCCTATAGTTTGTGCGCTGTTTGTATAATTAGTGCATACATGATGCATAACAATTCTGTTTAGTTTTCACTACTTTGTCATTTTGTGTTTTCTATTTTATTATTTAATTTTTTTAAAATATTTATTCCATTTAAATATGTGCCCATAAGTTATTGGTCAATTTTAAAAGTATACATTTAAATTGCAATGTATTTGTAGTTTTGTTGTAATGTAGTGAAAGGACTGGGAGCAATAATGTTAAATGTAAGATTAATAGCAAAAATGCTCCAATCTGAGGTAAACAAGTGAAACTACAAGACGACACACATCACAGTTTGTAATATTCTTTATCAGTACTGTAACATACTATGGGAACCAGCTTTATCCGGGGGGATACGGGGATCTTCTTGTGGGATTGTGTTCCTTGTTCCCTTTTTACTTCTTGCTTATTAGAAACAGCCAAAGTTATGACATTTATAGATGCCATTTAATGAGCGTGTTACGTAGGCTACAACTTATTACAGTGTCACACTTTAATATCAAGGAAGTGGAGTGCTGCACACTGTAGTTGCTGGTGCCCGCAAAGACTGAACAGTCGTAATCAATAATATGTAAATTGCGGCACACAGGATATTTGCTTGCGATTTTGGTAATTTTATTCATGCAATATCATACAAAATTCATGATCCAGTTACATTATAGGCTTAATTAGATAACCACTCTTGATAATGATGATGACCGGACGTTTCGGTCCAAACGGACCTTCTTCAGAGGTCTTATTATCTGGTTTGTGTGGTCAGGATGTGATGAGCTGGATCCAGCTGTGACCCACTCTACATATATGTGCTTTTGTGTTTTATATACCAGTTGGCTGGAAATGGATATATACTGTGCTTTTCTTCTCTCAATTTTGGCCAGTATTTTACGTTAGTACTCTATACATAAAATCACATTTAATAGAGAGGTCATGTAACATATCATTCAGAAGTAAGAGTATAGAGCATATAGCTGCAAATAGCATACAGTATTCTCTTGTTTCTCTTGTCTTGGAGAGCCCAGTATGCCTGTGCATCACCCAAAAGCCTATAGATTTCACTGTGTCGCTTGAGATGAACTGAATACTTTCTGCTGGATTCCTCCACATATTACAGCTGACCATTGGGGGCCCAGCACCAAACAGTGATCAGCATATGACCAGGGGCCTAACAAAATGGATTTTTCTAAATACCCCACTTGTTTAAAGAGAAACACAAATAAATATTCGATAAATTTTAAAAGAAGAGGAGAAAGGGAGCACTTGAGGTATAGAAAACAGCTAATAATAATACTTGAGGAAGCAAAATTACCGTTAAATATTAAGGCAGTGTTTTGTGGATGAGCATTATGTGGGGCTAATATACTATATTAGAAATATGGAAACTAAAAACAAACAATTCAGAAATAATACCTTATGTATGAACACTATTTTAAATGAAGATCACTACCAACTGGCCTTATGTAAAAAAAAATATATTTGTCCTCTAAACTTAAATGGTCTCTGAGCTTTCAATGAACTTTGCATACATCAATGGTACAGTTGAATATTAGAAATGTGTAATATATCTTATCAGAGAAAAAGGATCTATCTCCCTCTAGCTGCTAATTCCTCCTCCCCCTCTCTTCTCCATGTACTTCTGTGGGCAGCAAGTAATCTGATCCTTTGGTGAACTGGCAGTCCATCTTGGTCTCTCAAAATGAATTTACCAAATAATTAAGAGTGAAGAGTCTGATAAGTGTAAATAGAAGCAATCTACATGCCAATATATTTAACACAGTGTCTTATATTCACCTGTACTATGAACAGTTTATTAAAAGGTTAATGACCATTTAATGTCAACAGCAACAGATGGAGATCAGTCTTTAATAGTACTGTGGAAGAATTTTATTCTATACTTGTTTGTAGAATTGCTTTTCACATTCAGTCACATTGCAGGTTTTCAAGTGTGCTTCCACAGCATCTCAATAGGGTTAAACTAAAAACCTGAGCTTTAGGTCTGCCACACCAAACCTTAAAAGGTGGATGGCCTCATTGCATAACCCAAATACTTGTGTTTCTGATAGTGGACTAATGACTGAACATGATGATTCAGAATATTCAGGTAGAGAGTAGAATTAGGCTACTGTCACACTGGCGTTTGGGTTTCCGTTTGTGAGATCTGTTTTAGGGTTCTCACAAGTGGTCCAAAACGGATCAGTTTTGCCCTTATGCATTCTGAATGGATAAGGATCCGTTCAGAATGCATCAGTTTGCCTCCATTCCGCTCTGGAGGTGGACACCAAAACACTGCTTGCTGACGATGCGGAGGCAAACGGACACATAATGTAAGTCAATGGGTACGGATCTGTTTTCACTGGCACAATAGAAAACGGATCCGTCTTGAACACCATTGAAAGTCAATGGGGGACGGATCCGTTTTCTATTGTTACAGATAATACAAACGGATCCGTTCTGAACGGATGCATGCGGTTGTATTATCTGACCGGAAGCATTTGTGCAGATTCATGATGGATCTGCACCAAACGCGAGTGTGAAAGTAGTCTTAATTATCTCACCAAATTTGACACCATTTATGACACGTCTGGTGATCTTGACTGCAGTTCCTCCCATCTAAGCTTGATCAACATCTTTGATGCCTTCTGTGACACCCATTGTCCCCTGCAAAGGCATCACTCAAGCCTAGATGGGAAGGATTTCCTACAAGATGTCAGGACACTATAGGCTTCCTAAAGTGGTTTTCCTGAAAAAGCCAAAGACGATAAAAAGAATATATGATTGTTATCCAATTTAAGACCAGGCGATTCAAGGCCGGCTCAAGGTATTTAGATGCCCTTGGCGGAGCAGGTAAATTGCACCCCCTCCAATCAATTTAAAGTGACAGTACTTCCTAAGAAAGATATTAAAGCACATTTAAAAGAAGCAGTCATGGGCAGAGCCAGTGACTTATAGTTGACATCTCTACGGATTTCATTTGTCCATTTCCCTTTCTTCTCCATTTGGTCCAGACCATCATGAGCAAGATTTAGCAAAAAAAACAGGGATGAACAATACTCCTTGGTATCAGTGTGGTGGGTGCACGTCTCCAGGGGGTTGGTAAAAATACCCCCAATCCAGTGTAAATAACAAGAGAAGAAAAAAATAATAAACAGGAAACAGCACGTCCAAAGTGGTGGAATTTAATCCGGATGCAACGTTTCGGCTCACAAACAGCCTTTGTCAAGCATGCCCATACACCAAATAGTGGGGATATAAATACTCCCAAAGTAATCACATATGTGGGAGTGACCCCTATAATCCAATTACACTCATTGGGGTCAGGGGGGCGTGTATAGCTAAATACACTGCTCAAAAAAATAAAGGGAACACAAAAATAACACATCCTAGATCTGAATTAATTAAATATTCTTCTGAAATACTTTGTTCTTTACATAGTTGAATGTGCTGACAACAAAATCACCCAAAAATTCAAAATGGAAATCAAATTTTTCAACCCATGGAGGTCTGGATTTGGAGTCACACTCAAAATTAAAGTGGAAAAACACACTACAGGCTGATCCAACTTTGATGTAATGTCCTTAAAACAAGTCAAAATGAGGCTCAGTAGTGTGTGTGGCCTCCACTTGCCTGTATGACCTCCCTACAACGCCTGTGCATGCTCCTGATGAGGTGGCAGACGGTCTCCTGAGGGATCTCCTCCCAGACCTGGACTAAAGCATCTGCCAACTCCTGGACAGTCTGTGGTGCAACGTGACGTTGGTGGATAGAGCGAGACATGATGTCCCAGATGTGCTCAATTGGATTCAGGTCTGGGGAACGGGCGGGCCAGTCCATAGCATCAATGCCTTCGTCTTGCAGGAACTGCTGACACACTTCAGCCACATAAGGTCTAGCATTGTCTTGCATTAGGAGGAACCCAGGGCCAACCGCACCAGCATATGGTCTCACAAGGGGTCTGAGGATCTCATCTCGGTACCTAATGGCAGTCAGGCTACCTCTGGCGAGCACATGGAGGGCTGTGCGGCCCTCCAAAGAAATGCCACCCCACACCATTACTGACCCAATGCCAAACCGGTCATGCTGGAGGATGTTGCAGGCAGCAGAACGTTCTCCACGGCGTCTCCAGACTCTGTCACGTCTGTCACATGTGCTCAGTGTGAACCTGCTTTCATCTGTGAAGAGCACAGGGCACCAGTGGCGAATTTGCCAATCTTGGTGTTCTCTGGCAAATGTCAAACGTCCTGCACGGTGTTGGGCTGTAAGCACAACCCCCACCTGTGGACGTCAGGCACTCATATCACCCTCATGGAGTCTGTTTCTGACCGTTTGAGCAGACACATGCACATTTGTGGCCTGCTGGAGGTCATTTTGCAGGGCTCTGGCAGTGCTCCTCCTGTTCCTCCTTGCACAAAGGCGGAGGCAGCGGTCCTGCTGCTGGGTTGTTGCCCTCCTATGGCCTCCTCTACGTCTCCTGATGTACTGGCCTGTCTCCTGGTAGTGCCTCCATGCTCTGGACACTACTCTGACAGACACAGCAAACATTCTTGCCACAGCTCTCATTGATGTGCAATCCTGGATAAGCTGCACTACCTGAGCCACTTGTGTGGGTTGTAGACTCCGTCTCATGCTACCACTAGAGTGAAAGCACCGCCAGCATTCAAAAGTGACCAAAACATCAGCCAGGAAGCATAGGAACTGAGAAGTGGTCTGTGATCACCACCTGCAGAACCACTTCTTTATTGGGGGTGTCTTGCTAATTGCCTATAATTTCCACCTGTTGTCTATCCCATTTTCACAACAGCATGTGAAATTGATTGTCACTCAGTGTCGCTTCCTAAGTGGCCCATTTGATTTCACAGAAGTGTGATTGACTTGGAGTTACATTGTGTTGTTTAAGTGTTCCCTTTATTTTTTTGAGCAGTGTACATAGAACCAATAGTGACCATACATTGTTATGTATAATGTGGGAGGTACCTGTTTCTTCTAGATTTACATGGTGCCAGTCCATGTGGGACGCCAAGCCAGTTCACTGCGGTGGAACGCACGTGCGTTCCACGGTATTACTTCCGGAAGTGTACTTCCGGTTCCGCTCGTCTATGCCTGCGCCTCTATGTAGATCAAAAACACTATAACAAGTATAAGCTCTGCTATGTGGCAGGTTACACACCACATGTAATGAGTAGATTACTCACTTTGTGCTGTATTGCATTGGCCGTGGTGCTGGCACTGCCGGCGCATCACTTCCTGCCTCACAACTGAGGCCACTTCCGGTCTGGGCGTAGCTGGCGCAGGTTGGAACGCATATGCGTTCCACATGTATACTGCCGGAATAACACTTCCGGTTTGCTGTTTTTTTGGAGACAGAGCATGCGCTGTGGATCTATAAAGTGGCAATAGGTTTAGCATGGGGAGCAAGCATAAGTATGCAGAATATTAAATAACACAATATTGATATATGCAGCCTAATGACATGCTGATGCTGCCGCATTAATGTGTATCACGAGGGTCCTTATTTTTTATTTTTTTCTTCTCTTGTCATCATGAGCAAGAGTCTTTGTTCAGGGTTGTGCAGCCCCCTCTGCCACATAAGAAGACACCAGGATTACTTGTCACGCTTCGGTGTGGGAGGGAAACCTACACCGAACATAGGAGGGAAAAGGCCTGGAAACTAGGGAAAGGAGCAGGTCATCTTCTAGAGAAACCCTAATAAAGTCCTGACTGACTGCAAGTATGGAGGACCCCGGTACTAATGTTAGGACGAGAGACAACCTGTTCCTCCAAACGGTAGGACGAACAGGAGTCTCCCTCAGGCCTAAACACAAATGACAAGGAAAAGAGCAACACAAGTAAACCCACACAATAAACAAAAGGAGAAGAAGACACTTAACGTCAAATATCAATGGAAGCACAGGAACTCCGCCGAGATCCAAACACCAGCACTCCAAAACAAGACTGAAGCTATAAACCGCACAGCATGGTTGGAGAAGCAACAATAAATAAGAAAAGTAAAACGACCACATAAGCAACACCTGAAGCAACGGGTGTGGCCATTACCAGAAACAACACAGACAGGAATTGATCCACAAGGAACCTGTCAGATCAAACCACGTGCTTACCAGTCTCACTGTGACATTACTATACAGCACAAGGTCCTCTCATAGTAATGGTGCCTCCAGTAATAGTGCCCTCAATAGTGATAATACTCCCCAAGAGTGCCCCCATTAATAGCAATAATAGTAATGTGTCCAATAATAATGCCCCTACAGTACCCGCAGTAGTACTAAGACCCAGCAGCTCATACAGACTCCCAGCCCCGGATATCACATGACTGCTGAGACTGAGGTAGGAATCAGCATTGCTGCTTTCTCATCTGCATACACAGGACTATTGTGTATAGATCGATGGCAAAGGCAGGGTCGGTGAAAAATATCCTTGTCAGTGGGCTCCCCACCTCTGCAGCTGCACAATCAGCATGCAGTTGCGATCTCTGCATTGGCATTTAAAAACATCCAATCAGGTATATGCCAACTGTCTGGATGTATATAGTCAATGGGCGGTTGGCAAGGTGTTAAAGAGGTTTTCTGGGAATAACCTATCCTTAGTAAATTATCAGTATCTGATTTGTGGGGTCTGACTCCTGGTACCCCTTCCAGTCAGCTGTCCAGGCTGCAGCGCTTGTGGCTTCGTCTTAGACCTGTAAAATCACACGTCAGTAACCTTGCAGATCAGTCCCCTTGAAGTTACTATACAATGTACGGTAATGTGCTTGGTATAGTAGTAATATAGGTTCAAACAGCTGATAGATGGGGGTCTCCCAACCAATCATATACTGATGACCTATCCTTAGGCTAGGTAATCAATCTTTTATTTCCTTAAAACCCCTTTAACTTTAAAGAGGTTGTCCAGCAGGGCAAATATGTGGGAAAGGGCAAAGAGTGAGTTAAAAAAAATAAGGGAAGCAATACTCATCCCCACTGGGGTTGCCAACCGTCCAGAAATTTCTGGACAGTCCATAAAAATAGGCAACTTTTTTCCTGTGTCTGTGAAAGAAAATAGGCTGATGATACTAGGCTAGATTAATTTGGTAGTGATTATCATGATTTTACAGCTCCGAGTAAATACTGGTTATTAGTTACTATCAATATATTGAGCTATAGGCATTGTAACGGATCTCCTAACACCCCGACCGGGTACCTCCGTTGATAAATGCTCCCAGTGCCTCCCGAGGACTCCACTCGACACCGATACCACCACAGGAACCAGGAAAAGGAACAGCTCTTACAAGAGCTAGGAGTAATAGCCAGGGGAGTATACAAGTATAGCAATCCCCACACACATGAGACGAGGCTCTATGTTGAGTGTAAAACAGGAACTCTTTATTGAGGGCTACCCGCCCGTATTTATGCAGGTCCCCATCTGGTGTACACGCCCCTAGGGGACCAGAAGGAAGACTGTGACACAGGACAGATACACAGCACTCAGGATACACAGACACAACACATCCCCACAATGCATCATGGTTTCCTCCTCTCTGCCCTGGAGACACCCGAGGAGTAATTCAATTATCTCTCAGGACAAAGGGAAATCGCCAATACACATGTGGATACAACATGACAGGAATCACCACCCAAACACACAATGTCACACCCCCACAGCAAGCACAGACATTTACCATATTCCCAGATAGCTCAAGTCTGAGTGCATATCATTAGGTGAATGGCACTCAGAATACACAAATACAATACAATTAGCTATCTGGGTACCCTCACATAACAAAATACAATTGCAAAGACAGATTTAAGCTGTGCGGCCGGTCTGTCTGCTCCTTTAAAGTTAGTATGGGCCATAATCCTGAGGCAAGAGACTGGCAGCCAGGCCCCTCTGAAACCCAGTGGCGAGGTTGGTTTCGCCACATATCTCCCCCTCCCAGGGAAGACTAACCAGATACCTGACCTCATGCCGGTCGGTATCTGAGTTAGTCTGGCAGTCCACCCACAACCCAATACTGGACCTGTTGAATTTTGGGGCCTGGCTCTGTTCTGTATGTCCCCAGCTGTTGAGGGGGCATCTGCTACTCCTTGCTTCCTTGTTGCTCTCTAGCTTGGAGCTGTAGGTACTTGGTGGGCAGAGGCCGCGCTCTGCCCCGATGCCAGCTCTTCCGCTGGGGTAGCCTGTGGGAAGTCCGGCTCTGGAAAAGAGGATAGGGGAGGGCAGAGGCCGACTGCGCTCTGCCCAGATGCCAGCGCTTCCGCTGGGGTAGCCTGTGGAAAGTCAGCCTCTGGAGAAGAGGATAGAGGAGGGCAGAGGCCAACTGCGCTCTGCCCAGATGCCAGCTCTTCCGCCGGGGTAGCCTGTGGGATGTCCGGCTCTGGAGAAGAGGATAGGGGAGGGCAGAGGCTGACTGCGTTCTGCCCAGATGCCAGCACTTCAGCTGGGGTGCATGGTGCCAACTCCCCCTCCTCTGGATACCCCATCTGCCGCTGGGCAGAGGGGGTAACGAGCTCCTCTCCCATACATACTTCCAGCCGCTGAGGAGGGCGACCGACCGTCTCCGCTCCCAATACAGTGTCCTGCTGCTGGGTAAAGGAGACTGGGCTCTCTATTCCCTGCTGGACACTCTGCCGCTGGGGGACAGGACCGACTGTCTCTGCCCCCTGTAACTACGCCTGCCGCTGGGGAATGGAGACTGGGCTCCCAATTCCCAATAAATCACACGGCCGCTGGGGAATGGAGAGTGGGCTCCCAATTCCCTGTAAATCACCCAGCTGCTGGGGAATGGAGACTGGGCTCCCAATTCCCTGCAATTCACACTGCCAATAAGGAGAGGGGGTAACAAGCTCCTCTCCCATACATACTTCCAGCCTCTGGGGAGGGAGACCGACTGTTTCCGCTCCCAATACAGTGTCCTGTTGCTGGGGAAAGGAGACTGGGCTCTCTGTTCCCTGTAGGACACTCTGCCGCTGGGGGACAGGACTGACTGTCTCTGCCCCCTGTAACTCAGCCTGCCACTGGGGAATGGACACTGGGCTCCCAATTCCCTGCAGGAGCAGTGGAGAGACGTCGGTCCCATCTCCACCGGCCACCTGGGGTTCTTCCCAGTAAACATACACAATATCCTCCCAGCTGAAGGGCTCTGGACCTGGGTCTGACACTCTGCTCTCCTGCTGAGCCTTCTCACTGGAGTGGAACAGCTGCTGGTAGCCCTGTTCCAGCTCCATCTCCCGGGTCACCAGGTGGACCAGGTCCTGCTCAATCTCATGAGTGTCGTCCCAGTCATACCTGCTCTCCCTCCATTCCAAGAGATCACGGAACCGGGCTTGTGTAGGGCTCCCAAACTCCAGCTCTGAAAAAGTCTCTCATAAAAAGCCAGGGCCATCAAACTCCTCTCCCTCCGGCTTGTCATGCTCAGCTGTCCTGGGTAGGTACTGTGCCCCATACCACCAGAGCGCCTGGTAGGCATCTTCCAGCCACAGCTCCTGCCATGCTAGGAGTTCCAATTCCTTTATTGAGGGCTACCCGCCCGTATTTATGCAGGTCCCCATCTGGTGTACACGCCCCTAGGGGACCAGAAGGAAGACTGTGACAGGACAGATACACAGCACTCAGGATACACAGACACAACACATCCCCACAATGCATCATGGTTTCCTCCTCTCTGCCCTGGAGACACCCGAGGAGTAATTCAATTATCTCTCAGGACAAAGGGAAATCGCCAATACACATGTGGATACAACAGGACAGGAATCACCACCCAAACACACAATGCCACACCCCCACAGCAAACACAGACATTTACCATATTCCCAGATAGCTCAAGTCTGAGTGTATATCATTAGGTGAATGGCACTCAGAATACACAAATACAATACAATTAGCTATCTGGGTACCCTCACATAACAAAATACAATTGCAAAGACAGATTTAAGCTGTGCGGCCGGTCTGTCTGCTCCTTTAAAGTTAGTATGGGCCATAATTCTGAGGCAAGAGGCTGGCAGCCAGGCCCCTCCGAAACCCAGTGGCGAGGTTCGTTTTGCCACAGGCATGTATTATTTAGAATCTTTATAATTCGTTATGGTTTTCCAATTTGTCTGTAAAAAATGTTGGCTGTCCGTGATTTTTGGATAATTGCTAGTTGATTCAACCCCCTAAACGATATATTATTCATTATGTGAGTGGATTCTTGATAGGGACCCAAATTATGAATGTACATTATCATGTGACCCGCGATACAAAAGGAACTCAGAGACACATTTAAAACTGAAAAATATACAGATTTATTGATTTTGGAAGGTTAATCATTGCACAAAATCAAAGATGGATCTCAAAAATTATGTAGATTTACCAAAACTGGTGCAAAAGAAAACTGACATAGTTGCCCATAGCAACCAATCAGATTCCACTGTCTGAGAGGGATTCTGTGACACGCACCACAGCACCTTTCTAGTAAAAGATCTATGAAATTATTCAAGTCAATCCTTGTTTTATTATACAGTATACTCTCTCTTATAGCTCCCTTCAGAGACTCACTTAGGATGGCTTACTAGCACCCATAACCCCCTAAAATGGAGAAGAAGCCACATAGTGTAAATGAAAAATGCTGCAGCCACTACTGAAAGAAAAAAAACATGCATATTTACTGTACATACTGTAGTTAGAATTGGATTTTGTAGAATAGGTGTAATCTTTTGGAGACCCGCCAATGATTGGTTGAATGGACAGCAGTGCGGGGATTGGTGAGATGAGTGTTGGTTCTTTTATTTTTGTGGCATTCAGCATTTCCAGACTTCTGAATAGATAGAGGTATAATATTATTTATTATGCTTTTTTTTAATTAATAAAAAAAGATAGGGAACTTTTTATAGCGTGTTCAGAGAATATACAGTACTATAGCATCAGCATTGTCTTTCCTTAACCTTGTCATGATTAGGCGATTTTCAGTTGTTTTTTTACTCCCAGCACTCCCAAAGCCATAACTTTTTTATTTTTCTGTTCACAAAGCTGTATGATGGCTTGTGTTTTGTGGGACAAGATGCACTTTCTAATTGTACTATTTATGGTTGCATACAATGTGTTGGGAAGCAGGAAAGTGGGGTGAACTTGGAAGAAGAAAACGCAATTCCACAACAGTTTTTTGTGTTTTGTTTTTGCGGAGTTCCCTATACCATAAAACTGACCAGTTACTTTCATTCTCCAGGTCAGTACGAATCCAGCAATACCACATATGTATATTTTTTAATGTGTTTTTATACTGAAAAAAAAAATAAAAACCTTGAATTTTTCTTTCTTTTAGTCTCCAAATACTGACCCCTATAACTTTTTTGTATTTATGTGTGCGGAGCTGTCAAGACTCATTTTTGGCCATTTTTGACTTTTTTTCTGTTTTGCCGTTTTCCGTATGGAATTACATTTTTTATATTTTAGTAGTACGGGCATTTTTGCACGCCAGGATACCTATGGTGTGTGGTTTTTTTCTTTTAATTTAATGTTTGTTTTTTTCGTTTTGGGGAAAGGTGATTTGAATTTTTTGTCTTTTAAAAAAAAAATATTATTTATAAAAACATTTTTATTCTTAGGGAGCTATAACAAGCGGGCAGGAACTCCATAGAAATTACTAAGCAGCAGCTTAGGGGGCCGCTACTAACACACTCCGACTCCCCCGATCCCTACCAGGGGGTGCAATGCAACCTCAGGGCAGACCCTAATGTTCTGCTCCTTTTTTGGACAAGTTGCCATATTTCAACAATGTTACACATCCACAATGTCGTCTGTGGAATGTGGATATTTTTATGCAGACGATCAGTCTGCTTCTCAAGTGTGCCCAGGCATTGTAAGACTTTATACTCTTCGGCACGTGGCTATGGAGAGTCAGTGGTCCTTTTCAGACAGCACTATTCCAAAGAACATCCCTTTACACCTTTTGCATCTGGCCTGCTTTTCCAAGTAAAGTGCTTTTTGTATCTGGCCCTGGCTGACATCTAATCCAGGGCTGGCTTCTTTGTCAGCTACCACATTTTGCATCTGTGCTTTTCACTGGCTCAGACTAGACTGACTTGACTTTAGAATGTTTCTCCTCGTTATATAGAAATGGTGACACCAGCCCTATCTAGTGGTGGCTGTGAATATGGCCTATTAACACCTTGCGTATATATACACTGCGTGCAGAATTATTAGGCAAATGAGTATTTTGACCACATCATCCTCTTTATGCATGTTGTCTTACTTCAAGCTGTATAGGCTCGAAAGCCTACTACCAATTAAGCATATTAGGTGATGTGCATCTCTGTAATGAGAAGGGGTGTGGTCTAATAACATCAACACCCTATATTAGGTGTGCATAATTATTAGGCAACTTCCTTTCCTTTGGCAAAATGGGTCAAAAGAAGGACTTGACAGGCTCAGAAAAGTCAAAAATAGTGAGATATCTTGCAGAGGGATGCAGCACTCTTAAAATTGCAAAGCTTCTGAAGCGTGATCATCAAACAATCAAGCGTTTCATTCAAAATAGTCAACAGGGTCGCAAGAAGCGTGTGGAAAAACCAAGGCGCAAAATAACTGCCCATGAACTGAGAAAAGTCAAGCGTGCAGCTGTCAAGATGCCACTTGCCACCAGTTTGGCCATATTTCAGAGCTGCAACATCACTGGAGTGCCCAAAAGCACAAGGTGTGCAATACTCAGAGACATGGCCAAGGTAAGAAAGGCTGAAAGACGACCACCACTGAACAAGACACACAAGCTGAAACGTCAAGACTGGGCCAAGAAATATCTCAAGACTGATTTTTCTAAGGTTTTATGGACTGATGAAATGAGAGTGAGTCTTGATGGGCCAGATGGATGGGCCCGTGGCTGGATTGGTAAAGGGCAGAGAGCTCCAGTCCGACTCAGACGCCAGCAAGGTGGAGGTGGAGTACTGGTTTGGGCTGGTATCATCAAAGATGAGCTTGTGGGGCCTTTTCGGGTTGAGGATGGAGTCAAGCTCAACTCCCAGTCCTACTGCCAGTTTCTGGAAGACACCTTCTTCAAGCAGTGGTACAGGAAGAAGTCTGCATCCTTCAAGAAAAACATGATTTTCATGCAGGACAATGCTCCATCACACGCGTCCAAGTACTCCACAGCGTGGCTGGCAAGAAAGGGTATAAAAGAAGAAAATCTAATGACATGGCCTCATTGTTCACCTGATCTGAACCCCATTGAGAACCTGTGGTCCATCATCAAATGTGAGATTTACAAGGAGGGAAAACAGTACACCTCTCTGAACAGTGTCTGGGAGGCTGTGGTTGCTGCTGCACGCAATGTTGATGGTGAACAGATCAAAACACTGACAGAATCCATGGATGGCAGGCTTTTGAGTGTCCTTGCAAAGAAAGGTGGCTATATTGGTCACTGATTTGTTTTTGTTTTGTTTTTGAATGTCAGAAATGTATATTTGTGAATGTTGAGATGTTATATTGGTTTCACTGGTAAAAATAAATAATTGAAATGGGTATATATTTGTTTTTTGTTAAGTTGCCTAATAATTATGCACAGTAATAGTCACCTGCACACACAGATATCCCCCTAAAATAGCTAAAACTAAAAACAAACTAAAAACTACTTCCAAAAATATTCAGCTTTGATATTAATGAGTTTTTTGGGTTTATTGAGAACATGGTTGTTGTTCAATAATAAAATTAATCCTCAAAAATACAACTTGCCTAATAATTTTGCACTCCCTGTATATATATATATATATATATATATATATATATAAATGCATTTAACTCCTTTTTGCAGTGTACCACTGCTCTGCATTGGGACCCTGCATTTGGTCTTTGGCATCCTCCTACCAGAATCCAAATGCATTGTCTCTGCTACCTGCTCAACTTATAAGAAACTAAAGACTGATATGATACTAACCACTGTCACCTTCTTAAACAATCTTTGACCCCACTGAAAGGTAGGAGGTTTAAATTTCTGCATTACACTTTGACTTTTGGTCTGTGAATAAACAGAAGTGGCTTTTACAGATCATATTTTAGGATTGCCCAATATAAAATGTGCCACCAATCAACTGACAAACAAATGTCCATTCTTTGGTTGATTGCATCTTTCATGCGGCACCTAAAATTGTTGTTTGTCAGTAGCACACCAACCTGTGTAAACAGTGAATCTGTATGGGAATGAATGATCACAGCAGCAGTTATTCATCCCCATGTAGAGATGATTGCTGCATGTAGATGCAGCTCTATTGCAATTGAATGATAGGCAACACACAGTTTGATCTGATCTTTGCTGTTTACATTGTGTCACGACCATGGTTATGCTCGTGACTCTTTGGTCGCATGCAGTTGTCAGCGGTTTGTTCTTTGTTGTCAACCACAGGTGAGGGCTCTGGGTTTGTTGCCTCACGTGTGGTTGCCGTTGGCAACATATGGTTGTTGTCAGTGTAGCAGCTGTAGCTGTTGGCTAGGCGGCTCGCTGTCACGGCATGCGGTTGCCTCTGGCAACGTGTGATTTTAAGTGTTCATCTTTTATGTTTGGTGTTAGGGAGTTTGTTCTGAGTACACTTCTCCTTTAAGTTACAATTACCTTGTCTGGTGATGAAAGGGTTAACTCCTTTCCTGGTGTGGGTGTGGCTGCTTGGGCTATTTAGCTCCTGCTAAAAGCCAGAAGTCTGAGGGGTACTCCTGCCATGCTTTGCTGGAGTCATCCTCCTGGTTCATTTACCATCTGTCCAGTGAGGGCCACCCTTGTGGTCATAAAAGTTATGCATGATGTTAAAGGGCTTCTGTCACCCCACTAAACTCATTTTTTTTTTTTTTGTGTACTTATAATCCCTATCCTGCGATATATCTATACATTGTTATTAATCATTTTCGTTCAGTAGATATGTCAAAAAACTTACTTTTATAATATGCTAATTACCTGTCTACCAGCAAGTAGGGCGTCTACTTGCTGGTAGCAGCCGCAAAAAAACACCTCTCCTCCTGTTGATTGACAGGGCCAGCCGCGATCTCCTCCTCCGACTGGCCCTGTCAGCATTTCAAAAATCGCGCGCCTGTGTTAATTCGGCGCAGGTGTTCTGAGATAAGGAGGCTCGCCTCCTCAGCACTCCCTCAGTGCGCCTGCGCCGATGACGTCACCGACACAGAAGACGTCATCGGCACATCAGTTTGCCTTGGTGGGGATAAGACTTTGTAGTGATCAGTGACAGTTGCCCAAGACAGTATTGGAGAGAGAAAAGTCCAGCTCGATTAAAATGTTACCTTTATTTTTCAGTGCAGATTAAAAGCCAGTTACACTCCAGTCTACATGTTTCGGATCAAGGACAATAGCGATCCTTCCTCATGACATACACATACTGAGGAGGAGGTTGAATATATAGCGCCTCCACCTGGAAACAGGTGGACGCACTAACTACAAGCTCCTCCTTTAAATGAAATTGACAACACATGCTGAAAGGCATGGTGAATTAAAACAAAAGAACACACATAACTTATGGATCCAAAAATTCAGTAATGTAACATCAAATCGTGTTTCCGATTAAGTCCACTCGGTATGGTGGATCCCATTTTGAAGATCCAGAAAGACTCACGATTCAAAAGCTTCTTTTTGTAATTACCACCCCTAAATGGTGGAGTAACCCTCTCCAGACTTTGCAGAGTTAAACCCTCTGTGTCACCACCATGCACCACTGAGAAATGCAGGCTGACTGCAGACACATTTCTGGCATGTGAATGAGGAATGTCAGAGATGTGCCTGCATAGTCTGACCTTAAGGCCATTAGTGGTGCAGCCAATGTACTGGAGGGAACAGAGAGTGCATGAGATACAATACACCCCATGAGTTGTGTTACAGTTAATGTATTGTTTGATGGAAAAACATTTATTCATGGCATAGGAAAAAACTTCCTTGCCAGGTCGCATATAGGAGCAACACGTACAGATCTTATGCCCGCATTTATAACTGCCAAGAAACCGCAACCAAACTGGAGAGGCTCGTGCCCCCTCAGTAAATAGAGAGCGGCAGAGTCTATTACCCAGCGTGGGCACTCTGCGGGCTGAGCACAAAATGCCACCTTTCAAGATGCTACACCATTGGTCATCCGTTGACAATATAGGTAAGTGTTTTCTTACTATGTTGCAAATCTGCGAATATTGTGTACTATAGGCAGTGACAAAAACAGGCAAACGAGAATGCCGTGACTGGTTAGTATTCTCAGAACGACGTGTGCGATTATGGTGAGTAAATAATAATGTCTGTCTGGGTATGGACAGAGCCTGCTTCTGGGCGTGTTCCAAACCATGCTGGGAATATTGTCTAATAGAGAGGCGAGAGGCCGCAGAGCGCATCTCCATGCGGCATGTTGCGTCCTGAGTGCAGTTTCGTCTAATGCGAATAAACTCACCCTTGGGAATATTTTTGGCAACATGAGGAGGATGTCAAGACGCCGCATGGAGAATTGTATTGCCCGCAGTTTCTTTGCGAAAGGTGCGCGTGTAAATTGAATTGGTGCGCGCATCACCCTCAAGAGACAAATCCAGAAAAGACAGTATTGTGCACTTTGAATAAAATATTTGGGTATAGTTTGTTGTGTTCTGTAATTGTGTAAACTTTCCCTATGTAAAATTTACTTGTTGAAAGGGAATGCTAGTGATAAGACTTATTTCCATCCTACTGAGTAAATGTAATAAGGAGAGTTTAGTTACAGTACAGATCATTTTCTTATTGAGTGTAGTTCTCTAAGTCATACCACTCTCTAGCACCATGCTAGCATTCTTAATTATTTACATTAATGTACCAGTATCATTACCGATCTTATATTACCTCATTTAGATTATATCTTCGACACAGTGCAGGGACATGTGCATTTAAGTAAGCTAACAACGGTATTTAAAAGTCTTTCATTAGGACCAAGCATGACCGGCGTATTGTTGAGTCGTTCCCCCTTAACCTCCCCATTCCAAACCCAATAATGACAGACTCAGCAAGTGGATTTATTGGCCACAGCAGCCTTTTTATTAATAACATAAATACAATAAATACCATAAATAATAACTAACCCAAGGCCTTCCCACCCGAAGGCCCCGCCCCAAGAACCTTAACAAGAACCTAGGAAAACGATAGCACGGGGAGGGTCCTTGGAGCCCCGTAAAAATGACGTGTGACTGCCCCGCCCTTAGTTAACTTACCTCTAGCCGTTAAACGCCAGCTCAGAGGCAGAAAACACGGTAACCAAGGGCAACAAATGTGGGCCGCTACCCGCCAAATCACACCACAAAACCAATACCTGGGGAGTCCAGAGCCCCTTTTGGCTCCCTCCCCACCACGCCAGAGCCACCATAACCACCAAATCCAAGGACCCACCACCGCCCAGGCCGCTATGACGAGGCCCAACCACCAGCCCCTGCTTACCCAAACAGCAATCCACTCGCAACTACCCCCGCCCTAACACCCAAGCTGTCAACACTCCATGACCCTCGCATGAACCCAAGCAAACCGCAGCTCAAAAAAGGGAGGGTGGGTAGGGGCTGCTGCAGCTCTGCTGTCCCTTCAAAATGGATCCTTTTCCCACCCCTGCTACCCCTTTTAAGCCCTAAACCCCTCCCCTAGCACCCTCCCCTCACTAATCCTTCTCCTTAACCCCTTACATTCAGGACTCCACTCCCTCCAAGCCCCTGTCAGGCCAGACCTCCATCCAGGCCTGCAGCCCTAATTCCGGCCTGTACTTGACCAGCGTATTGTCGAATCGTTACCCCTTTACCTCCCCGTTCCAAACCCAATAATGACAGACTCAGCAAGTGGATTTATTGGCCACAGCAGCCTTTTTATTAATAACATAAATACAAGAAATACCATAAATAATAACTAACCCAAGGCCTTCCCACCCGAAGGCCCCGCCCCAAGAACCTTAACAAGAACCTAGGAAAACGACAGCACGGGGAGGGTCCTTGGAGCCCCGTAAAAATGTGACTGCCCCGCCATTAGTTAACTTACCTCTAGCCGTTAAGCGCCAGCTCAGAGGCAGAAAAACCGGTAACCAAGGGCAACAAACGTGGGCCGCCACCTGCCAAATCACACCACAAAACCAATACCTGGGGAGTCCAGAGCCCCTTTTGGCTCCCTCCCCACCACGCCAGAGCCACCATAACCACCAACTTCAAGGACCCACCACCGCCCACAACTCAAGAAAGTGAACACCTCACCTCCTTGCGTCCCGCAACGCCAACTCGATCCCATCCTGCAAACCTGAACACCATAGATTAATCCCTACCGCATTCAGGTGCACCCCATCACTCCTCCAAAATGCCCACTCACCTGACTCCAGCTCCCTATGCCGAACAACAATCCCACCGTTCCTCACTACAAGCCTACCCACAGCCCTGTTCACCTTTATCCTGGCTTTGTTTAGTCGTTCCACAGACTTTGCTTCCCTCCTGTGCTTACTTGGCACCATGTCCGACCAAACTGTCACCAGTTGCGGATACTGCACCCACAACCACAGCAAGTCAAACTTCCGGAAGGGGCGTGCCCCCAAATCATTCCCCCTTACATGCAACACCAACACTCCAGGGGGCATATCCAACCGCACAAACCTGTAAAACTCAGGAAGAACCCGACTCCACAACATGCCTCTCAACCCCAACCATCAGATCAATGCCGCCTCTCTCGAAAAACCCAACTGCGGTCCATCGGGCCTGACTGCCGCACGCAACGCTCCCCAGAACACCTAGGAGTGCCCCATAATCCACACCGGACACTGTGAAACACCTGTAGAAACACAAAATAACACACATCAATCAATGACTACCTCTAAGATCCACCTCCCGCTCAAACATAAAACTCCCTCCCCCCATTAGACCCACGTGGGTCTAACATGACCAGGACCGAATAGACTCCGAACGGCCAATGCGCCGAATCACTTCAACCCCCAACCCCCTCCTAGCCGCTTCCATGGCCGCGCCTATACTAAAAGAATGACCTTCATACAACGAGGGGTCCCTCCCCAACCCCTTCAAGCAGGCTCATAACATCTATAAACTGGAACCGAGAAAGAAACGACCCATCCCCATGAACCAACAATGGTCCAACCCCCCCAAACTCTCGCCCTCCCCCAAAAACCTGAAGGCAGCGGACTGGGCACGTATTCGACCCTGCCACCTGATGCAACACTACCCGAAGACCCCACCCCAATTGGTCCGTTTTTGACCTCCTGATGCAAAACTCCAACCCATCATTAAATAACTCCACATCCCTACCGAACAGGCCCCCAGCCAGACTGTTACTCGGACTAACCAACTCCCCAATCCTCAAGCCCCAAAAAAGGCGAGCGAAAAAGCCAGCTTAAGCAGCCCGACCTCCCCCACCGACAAACAAATCGCTCTAACTGTTCCATCATATCTACCAACAAAGCAAACAAAACCGGTCGACATTGATCCACCCCACTGAAAGCTTCCTCCAACCCCTCAGGGCCTGCGTAACCCAAAACGAGTTTATCACATCCGCTGCCCCCCAGCACCTAGAAAATATAAAGTAAGTGGTCAATGATTAAAACGTAACATTTAATGTGATAATTTTAGAAAATAAGTCCCACATTAATTATCGTGGGACTTATTTTCTAAAATTATCACATTAAATGTTAAGTTTTAATCATTGACCACTTACTTTATATTTTCTGTCTGACTCAGGTGGTCTCCAATAATTATATAGTTTGTTACTATTTATTGATTTTCCCCCAGCACCTACAACCAAAAGCCACCCCTGCCATAAACTTGCTCAATCTGGAAAACGACCAACCCTCTTCCCTACAGTGCCCCACCCAAAGCAACATCAAAGCTCCATCGTCCAACTCACTTCCTTGAAAACTCTGCCTCCAGACCTCCCAAAAGCCCCATGCCCTCCCATACGCTGCCCAGGTCCCCGCCGGCAAGGAACCCCTCACCAGATCTTCAACCGACCAAACATTTCCTTCCAACTCCGCCTCCGGTGCCAACGCCCTAAAACGGTCCCACTGGAATCGAGACAAAGCATCTGCAATTGAGTTACTAACCCCAGGGACATGCGTTCAAGGATAAGCAACCCCAAACCAAATGCTGAAGCAAACGCACGACCGCTGAATTACGATTAATGGCCTCAACGACCCCCATGTTGTCGCAATGAAAACACACCTTCCGGTTGCGAAAAAATTCACCCCAAATGGAAACCGCCACCACAATGGGAAAAATCTCTAGCAACACAAAGTTCTGCACCAAACCCTGCTCCTTCCATTCCTCCGGCCACTCCCCGCCGCAACCGCAAACATCTAAATGAGCTGCCTCCACCCCGTCCGTCATTCACAAAGACCGCCCGTTGTACTTCTCCAAAAAGGACGCCTACACCCTCAAGTCATCCTGCAACTCCCGGCTAATCAGAACAAAATGATGGGGGGCCCGTACCCCCACTGTCACCTGCGGCAACTTCCTACAAAAAATCCACCCATGGGCATTATATGGCACGCAAAATTAAGTTTCCCCAATAAGGACTGTAACTCGCGAAGCCACATTTTTTGCCGAGCGCACGCCGCCAACACGGCCCGCCGTAGTTCCATGACTTTATCGGCAATTGTCACTCCATAGCCACAGTATCAATGACTATTCCCAAAAAACTCAACTGTGTCGTAGGGCCCTCCGTCTTCTCAGACGCCAAAGGAACCCAGAAAAGGCGAGACATCGCTTCAAACGAATGTAACATTACGGAACAGCCATTTGAACTTGGCGGCCCTATGAACAAAAAATGATCCAGGTAATGGATGATGGAACCCCAACCTGACCCCTCTTATACTACCCACTCCAAGAAAGAGCTGAACCGTTCAAAATAGGCGCACAAAACCGAACAACCCATGAGCAAACACTGATCCACGAAAAAAAAAAAAACACCCCAACAAATGCTGACACTCAGGTTGCATCGGCAAAAGCCGAAACGCCGCCTCAATATCCACCTTGGCAAACAAAGCTCCCTACCCATAAAACCGTACCCATCAAACCGCCTCATCGAACGACGTATACACGACCGAACACATTTCCGGCGCAATCCCGTCATTAACCGAGCCCCCTTTTGGGAACAAAAGATGTTGTATAAGGGGAAATTTATTAGGCTCCTTTTTCAGCACCACCCCTAATGGTGACAACCGCAAATCCTGCATCGGCAATTCCCTAAAGGGCCCTGCTATGCGACCTTACCTCACCTCCTTCCGCAACTTCTCCGTCACCACTCCAGGCAGCTCCGTCGCTGACCGCAAATTCTTCCCCCCTTTTTCCCACGACCCCCTCCACAAACGGTATACGAAAACCTTCCTTAAAACCTGTTAACAGGAACTTCGCCACCTCCTCGTTAGGGTACCTATTTAGAAACTGCTCCATCTCGGTTACCCGGATTGGCGTCCGCCCCTTTTCCCGCCGCATCGCCACAACTTTTTCCTCTTCACCCTCTGAAGCACCTCTGTGCCCCGTGATTCCCACCGCATGAGGAACACTCGTGCTTAAATTTGCACTTGTCCCCATACTTGCAACCTCCCTCGTTGAACAGAAAACATAACCCTTTAAGCAAGGCTGCCGAACGCTCCGATTGCCCAGAACCCCCGGCGCCACCGGGAAAGGGCTGCCCTGCCCTAACCGGAGTCATCACCCGAATCCAAAGACCAATGTCCTTATGGTCCCAGCACAGCGCCTTACGCTGTCGAAACTGCTCATCATACCTCAACTACCCCTGCCCCCCATACACTCGGTACGCCTCCCCTATTGCGTCCAGGTAACAGAAAAGTGCCGAACAATTGTCCGGCACTTTTCCCCCAATGACACTGGCCATGATCACAAACGCCTGCAACCAGTTACAGAAGGTCCGCGGAATCAAATGGTACTGCCGCTTGTCCTCCTCCTCCTTCCTATCCTCCTGCCTATCCCGGTCCCACTTAAAACATTCAAGCGGGAGTAGCGAAAATATGTCCACATACTCCCCTTTCCAAATTCTTTCCTTAACCTCATGTTTCAAGTGGGCCCCCAGGGACCCTTCAAAACACACATAAACCTCCCCTTCAGCCGCATTATCAACTCGCAGCTCTTCCCCATCCTTATCACCAGTCCTTGCCCTCTCGTTAACCCTGTCCTTATCCGCCGATCCATGCTGCGCTGCCCTAAGCGCAACCCCCCAGCACCCGTGCTCACATCCCTATCCCCCATCCCACCTGCCGCACTTGCACTCGGTATCCCCCCTCCTTGTACGCCCCAAGCCGCCAATGCCAACCCCGCCACAGACCCCATACCCACCAAACCTGACACCAAAGTACGCAACCCCAATAATAACTCCCTCAGCCCTCCCGTAACGGACACCCCTGAGCCCCCCCAACCCCGGGAGACCCCCACTACAAGCAACCGCTAATAAGGAACCCCTGCATATCTCACCTGGCTGCGTGGACGCTGTGATTCCACCAGCCGGAACGTGAGGAATGTGGACTTGACTGGCGACTAAATCCCTTCCAGCCGTACCACCAGATGTCACCCTGGTCCTAATTGGAGACACCAAGGCCTGCAATTCAGCAGCCTTGCTACCAGAGGTCACCCTTGTCCTGATTGAAGATACCAAGGCCTGCAGTTCCGCAGCCTCGCCACCAGATGTCGCCGGTCTTCCAACTTGCACCGACACAGAGCCAGCACTGCGCTGCCCGGGTAAGTGACTCAGCTCAGGGCTGCCTTCTTGATCCCGCCGTCCTGCCGTGCGACCCGCTCTTCTCACCCTCGCTGGGCAGGGGAACCACTGCCTGATCCCCCCCACAGATCCCGGTCCAGATTCCCTGCCGCCTGCATCTGAGGAGGGGGCATCCTGCAGCCCCCTCCTAGGGTCCCGCCTGACCACAGGATTCCTCCCAGCACGCGACCGCCCAGCCACCCTGAGACTCACTGCGGAGGGTCCACAGAGGGGCTCCTTACTCGGCGCCGGACCCTCGGGTCATTTCAGGGCTAAGGAGTGCCGGAGGCCTAGTCCTCCGCAGCCGGCTGTTGGGGGGAGCTAACGGAGCTGCATCCCCGGCAGCAGGCCTTGCACCGATGCATGCAGCCATCCCGATCCTCTACTCTCCGCCACTGCACGGAGCTGCGCTAGAATTGCTTCCACCTCGGACATTGCGGGACACTTCAGATAACAAGAGGTACTGAAGCAGCTCAGGCAAGGGCTGCTGCCACATTGCTGTCCCTACAAAATGGCCCTTTTTCCCCACCCCTACTACCCCTTTTAAGCCTTAAACCCCTGCCCTACCACCCTCCACTCACTAATCCTTCTCCTTAACCCCTTACACCCTTACATCCTGGACTCCACTCCCTCCAAGCCCCTGTCATGCCAGGCCTCCATCCAGGCCTCCAGTCCTAATTCCGGCCTGTACTGGACTGGAGTGCATACAGTATGTTAAATTTTAGTGTAAACTTTTAGTATAGACTTTGTGCTCAACATTAGCAATACACTATATTCATAGTTTTTAACTAGATTTAAATAAGACTTGTCAACACTCCTACTAGGGTTGCCACCCGTACGGGAATGACCCGGACAGTCTGGGTTTGTAATCCTGTGCCCGGATAAAAGCCTTTCTCAGACCCGGGCACAGTGTCAGCTGGGAGTGATGGGATGCTAGCCCAGGGTGGCGCTGACTTCAGACACGCCCACCCTCCCTCCCTTCTGTTCGGGTTTGGCTTTAAGAAAAGGTGGCAACCCTACTGTCAACACTCCTGACAATCATTAGTAAATAACTGTACCCTATACGAAATTACAATTCTGGAGCATCTATTCTTATGACTTTATGTTTCCTCGGTTATTCCTGCTAGACATTTATGAATAAAGGTCTGGGAGTTCCCAGTTGGGGATGTGTCCCTATCCGGACTAACACTAGCAGCATTGATAGGACAGTGTCAAAATATGCAGGGACATAACTCTACTGGTAAAACTCAGCAAGACCGTTATTCATAAAGTTTTAGCATAAATAATAGAGTTATAATAAAAATGTTCCAGAGTAGTTATTACATGGGGAAGGCAAGTAGTTAAAAAACAGACATGATCATATTTTCAAATTACTCTACTTAGATTTAATATGGATGATAGATAATCCAGAGCTCTAAAAAAAGTCCCATATAAAAAAATAAAAAAAAACATTCACTGTAAAATGGCATGGCATATAAAGTTACAAGACACTAGTGTCAGTCTGTTGCTAAGAAAACACTAAAACCGTCCATACATCCAAACTAGAGATGAGCGAATCGAAGCTGACGAAGTCGAATTCGTTCAGAATTTCAGGAAAAATTTGATTGAAAATTTCCTCGCGCTTCGTGTTAACGAATCACAATTTTTCCTAACATGGCAGCTAGCCGGCTACAATGGCGGCTAAATTGGTGGCTACACGTGTGAGGACATGGGGCAAGGAACTCTGGGAAGGTGGGATGACCCATAATGCCATGCATGCAGCCAATCAGCAGCCAGCCCGGTGATGTCACATCCCTATAAATACGGCGGCCATCTTAGGCCATTTACTATCGTATTTTGTTCAGGGACAGACATGTATGCAGGCGCTAGGGAGAGTGAAAGAAAAACTAATTGTTAAAAAAAAAAAGGAAAAAAGCAATTTACTAGTGCAGGGAAAGGATAGTGAGAGGAATCATTTCACAGGCAGGGAGAGACGTGTGCAGATGCTAGGGAGAGTCATAGGGAAATCCTCATTGTGAAAAGAAGCGATTTACAAGTGCAGCGAAACTTGGGGATCCAGATAGTCTCATAGAACAGCTCTGTCATTCCAGCAATTAGTTATTGGGGTGCAAGTGCTATGTTGAAAAGCCTTTAGTGGCTTTTATCTGTGGAAAAAGATAAATATATACGCCGGTCACTTTTGCTGTTAACTGTGCTAAAATAATTTATTGCCATATTTCTAGAGAAAAAGAGAAAAATAGACTAAGTTCATATTTGGTGTTATTTGTGTTAAAAGCGTTTCTTGTCATATTTCACTCCAATATGAGAAATATAAACGTAGTTCACATTTGGTGTTATTTGCACTAAGTGCATTTATTGCCAAGTTTCTAGAGAAAAAGAGAAAAATAGACAGATCATATTTGCAGTTTTTTGCGCTAAAAGCGTTTCTTGTCGTATTTCACTACAATATGAGAAAAATAGTCGCAGTTCACATTTGGTGTTATTTGTGTTAAAAGCGTTTCTTGTCATATTTCACTCCAATATGAGAAAAATAAACGTAGTTCACATTTGGTGTTATTTGCACTAAGAGCATTTATTGCCAAATCTCTAGAAAAATAGACTTAGATCATATTTGGTGTTATTTGCGCTAAAAGCATTTATTGTCATATTTCTAGAGAAAAAGAAAAATATTCACAGTTCACTTTTTCTATTTTTTTACTTAGAAATCGTTTAGTGGCCTATTTTAATCCAATATGAGAAATATATACGCAGTTCACTTTTGCTGTTATTTACACTGAAATCGTTTCGTTGCCAATTTCAAATCCTTTAGTTGCCTATCTCAGTAAAATATATATATATTTGGCGCTTTTAGGGGTGTTTTCATTTGCTTTGAATTTAATTAGTTCAGCTAAAAGTATGTCAGACAGAGAAGTGCCAGGCCCTGCACAGGGGAGTGTCAGATGTTTAAATGATTCTGGCGCACGCACAGGTCGCAGCAGAGTAAGGGGGCGTGGCATCAGGGGTTTATTCCCGAGGCCTCAGGTCCACATGTCAGCTAGAGCTTGTGTCTTAACCAGCAACCCGGTGGTTCTTGATTGCTTGACTGGATCTTCAACTTCGTCGCAAGTGACAGCAGCACCAGTAGCCTGAGTCTAGAGTCGCTGATGAGCAGCTTTCTTCACCCGCATAGTGAGGAAACTACTCACCAGCAGTAGCAGGTACACCTGGAGCAGAACCTGAACCAGCAGGTGGTGGCATACTTTGACAGCACCCTGCCAGCCCTCATAGAAGATCCGCTGGACTACTGGGCAGCCAAACTGGATTTGTGGCTGCAACTGGCCGAGTTTGCCCTGGAAAAGCTGTCCTGCACAGCCAGTAGTGTGGCATCAGAGCGAGTGTTTACTGCGGCGGGGGCCATAGTTACCCTAAGAAGAACTCGCCTGTCCACCCAAAATGTGTAGAGACTTACTTTTGTCAAGATGAATCAGACGTGGATCAGCCAGGATTTCCACCCACCAATGCCTGATGCATCAGATTAGATCATCCTCTCCACACTATGTCACCGTGTCACTCTGTGGTATCATGCTGCTGCCATGTCCACACTATGTCACCATGCCACTCTGTGGCCCCCTGATGCTGCCATGTCCACACTATGTCACCTTGCCACTCTGTGGTATCATGCTGCTGTGGCTGCCATCTCCACACTATGTCACCTTGCCACTCTGTCATATCATGCTGTTGCTGCCATATCCACACACTGTCACCGTGCCACTTTGTGGCCTCCTGATGCTGCCATGTCCACACTATGTCACCTTGCCACTCTGTGGTATCATGCTGCTGCTGTTGCTGCCATCTCCACACACTGTCACCTTGCCACTCTGTGGCCTCCTGATGCTGCCATGTCCACACTATGTCACCATACCACTCTGTGGCCTAATCATACTGCTGCTGTCACCTCCACACTTTGTCATTGTGCCACTCTGTGGCCTCCTAATGCTGCCGCCACCTCCAGACCCTGTCATTGTGCCAATTGGTGGTCTCCTCAAGCTGCTTCCACCTCACTACTATGTCATAGGGCCACTCTGTAGACTACTCATGCTGTTGCCACCCTCCCCACTCTATGACGGGGTCGCTATTGTCCTTGTTTGGCCTTCTTGAAATCACCATTTATTTGACCTTTCTTCTGATCGGTCAGAAGGAAGGAAAAATGAAACGCACAACGGATCCTGTCTGTTTTGCAGCTGTAATACCTGTATGGTCACATCAGAATTGGCTTATGATTTGGTAGCCAAAATCAGGAGTGGGTACAAAACACCTTCACATGTCATCTCTGTTTTAGATCCACTCCTGTTTTTTTTTGGCATTACCAATACTCATGGTTCACTGAGCAAATACTGACCGAGTCAAGGCGTATGCTCCCCAGACAGGATCCATTTTTTGTGGGTTATTGTTCTGACGGATCAGAGGAAGCGCAAATTAATCAGTGACATCAACACAAACTTACTGCTGACACCCTCTCCACTCTGTGGGGGGGGGGGGGGGGGCTTTACTTGTATAAGCGTTTAATAGAACAGGTTCTGTAAACATCTATGTGGAATCAGCTGACGAGGGTGTAAAAGGAGTGCGCTTCTTCTTCACGCTAACATAGACCTGTAAGGGTGAGTTATTTGGTCAGTTTTGGCCCCGTGACTGCCCAAATAAGTGAAGAGTGCAGTGATTCTAATAGCGAAGCCTGTCATCTGCATGTCATACTGACTGACAGTATTATTTCACTACCCCAGCACATTCCCTATGCGTGTTACTGCAAGGCACAGTGTTCTACACCCATACAAAGGCTCTATGCAGCCCGGAAATAGACGTTTTTTATTGCGATTCGTCGCGAATATATTCGGATTGAAGCAAATTTTTTAGAAAAATTCGGGGAACCGAATTTTTGAGAAATTCGCTCATCTCTAATCCAAACACATTAACCTCCTCAGGACCGCCGTACGCAGGATTGCGTCCTGGCGGCGGCCCTGCTCTTCTGGGTGGACGCATATACGCGTCCTCTCGCGATAGCCGAGATTTCCTGTGAACGCGCGCACACAGGCGCACGCGCTCACAGGAACGGAAGGTAAGCGAGTGGATCTCCAGCCTGCCAGCGGCGATCGTTCGCTGGCAGGCTGGAGATGTGATTTTTTTAACCCATAACAGGTATATTAGACGCTGTTTTGATAACAGCGTCTAATATACCTGCTACCTGGTCCTCTGGTGGTCCCTTTTGTTTGGATCGACCACCAGAGGACACAGGCAGCTCAGTAAAGTAGCACCAAACACCACTACACTACACTAAACCCCCCCTGTCACTTATTAACCCCTTATCAACCACTGATCACCCCTGATCATCCCTGATCACCCCATATAGACTCCCTGATCACCCCCCTGTCATTGATCACCCCCCTGTAAGGCTGCATTCAGAGGTCCGTATGATTTTTACGGATCCACTGATAGATGGATCGGATCCGCAAAACACGTACGGACGTCTGAATGGAGCCTTACAGTGGGGTGATCAATGACGGGGGTGATCACCCCATATAGACTCCCTGATCACCCCCCTGTCATTGATCACTCCCCTGTAAGGCTCCATTCAGACGTCCGTATGTTTTTTACGGATACATGGATCGGATCCGCAAAACACATACAGACGTTTGAATGGAGCCTTACAGGGGGGTGATCACCCCATATAGACTCCCTGATCACCCCCCTGTCATTGATCACCCCCCTGTAAGGCTGCATTCAGATGTCCGTATGTTTTTTACGGATCCACGGATACATGGATCGGATCCGCAAAACACATACGGATATCTGAATGGAGCCTTATAGGGGGGTGATCAATGACAGGGGGGTGATCACCCCATATAGACTCCCTGATCATCCCCCTGTCATTTTTCACCCCCCTGTCATTGATCACCCCCCTGTAAGGCTGCATTCAGATGTCCGTATGATTTTTACGGATCCACTGATACATGGATCGGATCCGCAAAACACATACGGACATCTGAATGGAGCCTTACAGGGGGGTGATCACCCCATATAGACTCCCTGATCACCCCCCCTGTCATTGATCACCCCCCCTGTCATTGATCACCCCCCTGTCATTGATCACCCCCCGGTAAGGCTGCATTCAGATGTCCGTATGATTTTTACGGATCCACTGATACATGGATCGGATCCGCAAAACACATACGGATATCTGAATGGAGCCTTATAGGGGGGTGATCAATGACAGGGGGGTAATCACCCCATATAGACTCCCTGATCACCCCCTGTCATTTTTCACCCCCCTGTCATTGATCACCCCCCTGTAAGGCTGCATTCAGATGTCCGTATGATTTTTACGGATCCACTGATACATGGATCGGATCCGCAAAACACATACGGACATCTGAATGGAGCCTTACAGGGGGGTGATCACCCCATATAGACTCCCTGATCACCCCCCTGTCATTGATCACCCCCCTGTCATTGATCACCCCCCTGTCATTGATCACCCCCCTGTAAGGCTCCATTCAGACATTTTTTTGGCCCAAGTTAGCGGAAATTATTATTTTTTTTTCTTACAAAGTCTCATATTCCACTAACTTGTGTCAAAAAATAAAATCTCACATGAACTCACCATACCCCTCACGGAATCCAAATGCGTAGACATTTATATTCCAGACTTCTTCTCACGCTTTAGGGCCCCTAGAATGCCAGGGAAGTATAAATACCCCACATGTGACCCCATTTTGGTAAGAAGACACCCCAAGGTATTCCGTGAGGGGCATATTGAGTCCATGAAAGATTGAAATTTTTGTCCCAAGCTAGCGGAAAGGGAGACTTTGTGAGAAAAAATATATATATATCAATTTCTGCTAACTTGTGCCAAAAAAAATATTTTTTTATGAACTCGCCATGCCCCTCATTGAATACCTTGGGGTGTCTTCTTTCCAAAATGGGGTCACATGTGGGGTATTTATACTGCCCTGGCATTCTAGGGGCCCTAAAGCATGAGAAGAAGTCTGGGATCCAAATGTCTAAAAATGCCCCCATAAAAGGAATGTGGGCCCCTTTGCGCATCTAGGCTGCAAAAAAGTGTCACACATCTGGTATCGCCGTACTCAGGAGAAGTTGGGCAATGTGTTTTGGGGTGTCATTTTACATATACCCATGCTGGGTGAGATAAATATCTTGGTCAAATGCCAACTTTGTATAAAAAATGGGAAAAGTTGTCTTTTGCCGAGATATTTCTCTCACCCAGCATGAGTATATGTAAAATGACACCCTAAAAAACATTGCCCAACTTCTCCTGAATACGGCGATACCACATGTGTGACACTTTTTTGCAGCCTAGGTGGGCAAAGGGGCCCACATTCCAAAGAGCACCTTTCGGATTTCACAGGTCATTTACCTACTTACCACACATTAGGGCCCCTAGAATGCCAGGGCAGTATAACTACCCCACAAGTGACCCCATTTTGGAAAGAAGACACCCCAAGGTATTCCGTGAGGGGCATGGCGAGTTCCTAGAATTATATATTTTTTGTCACAAGTTAGCGGAACATGATGATTTTTTTTTTTTTTTCCTTACAAAGTCTCATATTCCACTAACTTGTGACAAAAAATAAAAACTTCCATGAACTCACTATGCTCATCACGAAATACCTTAGGGTGTCTTCTTTCCAAAATGGGGTCACTTGTATGGTAGTTATACTGCCCTGGCATTTTAGGGGCCGAATGCGTGAGAAGTGGTTTGAAATCAAAATCTGTAAAAAATGGCCGGTGAAATCCGAAAGGTGCTCTTTGGAATGTGGGCCCCTTTGCCCACCTAGGCTGCAAAAAAGTGTCACACATCTGGTATCCCCGTACTCAGGAGAAGTTGGGCAATGTGCTTTGGGTGTCTTTTTACATATACCCATGCTGGGTGAGAGAAATATCTTGGCAAAAGACAACTTTTCCCATTTTTTTATACAAAGTTGGCATTTGACCGAGATATTTATCTCACCCAGCATGGGTATATGTAAAATGACACCCCAAAACACATCGCCCAACTTCTCCTGAGTACGGGGATACCACATGTGTGACACTTTTTTGCAGCCTAGGTGGGCAAAGGGGCCCACATTCCAAAGAACACTTTTCGGATTTCACCGGCCATTTTTTACAGATTTTGATTTCAAACTACTTACCACACATTAGGGCCCCTAGAATCCCAGGGCAGTATAACTACCCCACAAGTGACCCCATTTTGGAAAGAAGACACCCCAAGGTATTCGCTGATGGGCATAGTGAGTTCATAGAAGTTTTTATTTTTTGTCACAAGTTAGTGGAATATGAGACTTTGTAAGAAAAAAAAAAAAAAAACATCATTTTCCGCTAACTTGTGACAAAAAATAAAAAATTCTAGGAATTCGCCATGCCCCTCTCGGAATACCTTGGGGTTGTCTTCTTTCCAAAATGGGGTCACTTGTGGGGTAGTTATACTGCCCTGGCATTCTAGGGGCCCAAATGTGTGGTAAGTAGTTTGAAATCAAAATCTGTAAAAAATGGCCGGTGAAATCCGAAAGGTGCTCTTTGGAATGTGGGCCCCTTTGCCCACCTAGGCTGCAAAAAAGTGTCACACATGTGGTATCGCCGTACTCAGGAGAAGTTGGGCAATGTGTTTTGGGGTGTCATTTTACATATACCCATGCTGGGTGAGATAAATATCTTGGTCAAATGCCAACTTTGTATAAAAAAATGGGAAAAGTTGTCTTTTGCCAAGATATTTCTCTCACCCAGCATGGGTATATGTAAAATGACACCCCAAAACACATTGCCCAACTTCTCCTGAGTACGGAGATACCACATGTGTGACACTTTTTTGCAGCCTAGGTGGGCAAAGGGGCCCACATTCCAAAGAGCACCTTTCGGATTTCACCGGCCATTTTTTACAGATTTTGATTTCAAACTACTTACCCACACATTAGGGCCCCTAGAATGCCAGGGCAGTATAACTACCCCACAAGTGACCCCATTTTGGAAAGAAGACACCCCAAGGTATTCGCTGATGGGCATAGTGAGTTCATAGAAGTTTTTATTTTTTGTCACAAGTTAGTGGAATATGAGACTTTGTAAGGAAAAAAATAAATAAAAAATCATCATTTTCCACTAACTTGTGACAAAAAATAAAAAGTTCTATGAACTCACTATGCCCATCAGCGAATACCTTAGGGTGTCTACTTTCCGAAATGGGGTCATTTGTGGGGTGTTTGTACTGTCTGGGCATTGTAGAACCTCAGGAAACATGACAGGTGCTCAGAAAGTCAGAGCTGCTTCAAAAAGCGGAAATTCACATTTTTGTACCATAGTTTGTAAACGCTATAACTTTTACCCAAACCATTTTTTTTTTTACCCAAACATTTTTTTTTAATCAAAAACATGTAGAACAATAAATTTAGAGAAAAATTTATATATGGATGTCGTTTTTTTTTGCAAAATTTTACAACTGAAAGTGAAAAATGTCATTTTTTTGCAAAAAAATCGTTAAATTTCGATTAATAACAAAAAAAGTAAAAATGTCAGCAGCAATGAAATACCACCAAATGAAAGCTCTATTAGTGAGAAGAAAAGGAGGTAAAATTCCTTTGGGTGGTAAGTTGCATGACCGAGCAATAAACGGTTAAAGTAGTGTAGGTCAGAAGTGTAAAAAGTGGCCTGGTCATTAAGGGTGTTTAAGCTAAGGGGGCTGAGGTGGTTAAATAGCTGTCCGCGGAACTATCATTCCGCAGACCGCTATCTCTCCCAACTCCCTCCCGGCTTCCCAATACACATACACGTTCGGATTGACGAACATGTCTGTGTACTCTATGGAGACAGTGGAGAAAGCTATTGTCAGACAGTTCTGTTGGCAGCTTATCTCGTCTTAGCCAGCTTAAGACAATTTAAATGTTGTGTCATAAGTGGGGGTTTGAGCACTGAAACTCCCACAAAATGTGGGCCAGGCAGTCTGCAGAGCACCGCATCCTAAAGTTTCTTTTGGCTTCATTTAGTATAGGTAATATAATACAATTCTGTGGCCTATCTTCATCTCTCCTGAATAAATCTAAGAGAATCAAACTTGGGCCTAAGGGGGCATCATGCTCTGCACTTTTTAGACATTGTGGGGCTCTTTGCCTGGACACCTATCGATGAGAACTTCTGAAGTTCAATATAACCTAATGTTTGATATCCCACACAAGAAATCTTGTACAACTGCATCCAGAAGGGTCGTTAAGGGCTGCCCATAAACTATTACAAGGTATCCTGCTGACAGGACCTGGGCAGAACAGCTCACATTCGGACCTGGCAGTCACATGAGCACAGCAGTGATGGAGGAATTGGGGGCGCAACAAAAGGAGTTAGTACTGAGCAGATTATCTTCCCTTTACAGGTCATCATGTAGTACTCCAGGCTTCGGGGTACTACTATTCCTCCCCTCTTGGAAGCAGTGGGCTGGTCCTGTGTCTTACCAGGAGGGGGAGTTCCTTTCCAGAGAGGAGGAGGAGAGAGGAGGAAGAAGCACATTACAGTACTCCTGCTTCTATAGAGGTTCTCCAGTGAAAAGTAATTTGATCAAGCTCTCAAGTGAATCCTTGAGGAAAGAAACAGCAGTGAGTTGCTATATCAAGACACTGCTGTGAGCTGAGCGACTATGACTAAGACACCGATCACCAAATTACCACTAGGCCAGTACTACATAGTGCTAAACTATAGCTATCTGACTTTCCTCCAGATTCCTTACTGGTGCCAGAGAGAATTGCGCTTGAAATCAGCTGCTAACAAATGTATTTGAAGTTCTACGTTGCACTTAGTAAAAAGACTTTTATATGTTTAATTCTGGCCACATTCTTAATTACTACATTTCCACTGTACTGGTGCCCAGTTGGATTGAGGGAGTACACCATGACACAACACTTCATCAGGGCAACTGCCACTCCGATCCTCTGCATCGGCTCCACCGAGGCTTGCTGCAGTCGCACATCAAGATTTGCAAGAAAGTACGGAGAACACAATCAGATAGATTTTGGTTCGTTTTAAGAGATGTGAGATTGAATCATCTGTCATAAGCAGTGACAAAAAGCCACATGTATCTCTAAACAAATTAGCTCAATGAACTTCCCAATAGTTACTGCATAATAATTTCCAGATATTTCTTTCATCTCTTCTATATGTCTGTTCAATTGTTGATAATCTGTTTTGTTTTTCAGGGCAACAAACACTATATGGTCACCTGTATACCAACTTACATGTAAGGTCCACAGACAGAAGACACCAGGTGACTTGTCCACCTATAGGTCCTAGATTATTTGGAAAACCATTCCATGGCATAAACAGTTATATCTCACCCTATTTTCATTCTCAAAATGGTTTCCATACAATACATTCTGAAAACAGCCCAGTCAAACCAAGAATTGTGACAGTGGTTAAACCTGGAAGTCAACCTCTGAAAAAGATCACGTTACTACTTAACCGGAGGTCTGTCCAGACTTTTGAACAACTTATTGCTGATATATCAGAAGGACTTGGACTCCCAAGGTGGAAAAATGACCGTGTCCGGAAACTTTATAACCTGAAAGGCAAGGAAATTCACAGTGTATCTGACTTCTTCCATGGGGATGATGCTTTTATTGCACTGGGTAGGGAGCAACTCACACTGAAGAGCATTGAAATTGTTTTTAATGAACTTTATCCTGATAAGTCTTTTAAACAAAACAAGGATTATTATGAAAAACTAAGATGCAAGTTTAAAGATAAGGGGTTAAATATTGATAATCGATATGAAGAAACAGAGACAACCCACAAATTAGGCAAGATCATGTCTTCAACAGTAGCTAACAAAACAGACAGCAAAACTGATGGCAAGTGTAGGGCACAAGAATCCAGAAGCACAAGAAAACATGACAAATTTAAGAGTGATCACGAACACTTACCTGGAGCGATGAAAAAACTTGAACTATGCCATAGTAAACCAAATAAACTGTTGACCACAAGTTTGGATTATACAATGCATTGTGAGCAACACTGTAAAAAATATAAGTTCAAAAAAAGACTGAACAGTGACTTTGATAATGAAATGCTAGAAGACACACCTTTGATTGGAAGGTGTATGAAACAGCCAAAGCATAAATCAGATAAAACAAAATCCAAGTGTATAAGTTGCCACTGTAGAAATAGAGAATTGGATATGGATTATAGTGAAGTAGAGGAAAGAGTGGACAGTGACGTAGATATAAACCACAATTCAAAGTGGCCTTCTTATAGATTTCAAAGACAGACCAATGACATGGAAACAAACAGCAAATGTGACAAAGAGAGAAAAAAATGCAATGGTGAACATCTCGACTGCTCAGCAATAAAGCCCACTAGACGGCTAATAGAAGATTTCCTGGAAGATTCAAAAGAGAATGTACTAATAAACACAGACAAAACAGTCACAGACAATGAATCCAATAGTAAAAAAGAAATCCTGACAAACACTGTTCCCGTGGCAGAAAAGGTTTTAGGTGGGAATTCAAGTATGGATGAGGATGAGGGAATTTTCCAAATTAGCCAATATTCTATCAAGGACAGCCTGGATATAGAGAAATATTATGAAATTGGCAGGAGTATTGGAGATGGAAACTTTGCTGTTGTGAAGGAGTGTAGAGTCCGGAAAACTAATCAAAAATTTGCCATGAAGATTATTGATAAGGCCAAGCTTGAAGGAAAAGAAGATATTGTTGAGAATGAAGTTCGAATAATTAAATTGCTTTGCCATCCTAATATCGTAAAACTTCTGGACGATTTTGAGACTGAAAATGAGATTTACTTGATAATGGAGTACATAAAAGGAGGAGACCTGTTTGATGCAATAACTGAAAGTATTAAATTTACTGAACACCATGCATCCCTTATGATGACTGATCTGTGTGAGGCTCTTCTGTATATCCACAGTAAAAATATTGTTCATAGAGACCTGAAGCCTGAAAATCTACTGGTAAGTGTTTAGTGTAACAGAACCGAAAGTAGAAACATTTAACTATGCATAAAATGAGCCGTAAGCCGTGCCCAGGTTAACTGACTATCCATATACTGTATATTGGAACACAGTCCATGAAAATAGGGGACTAGCAGTGTCTATAGTAAAAAATAATGTACATTTGAAGATAGGGTAACTTGTGCAGGTTATTGTAATTGTAGTTATCAAAATTTCCAGTTTAAGGCCCTTTTTCATGATCTGAAGTTCAGCTTAATGACCATTTCTAGGAATTGTGTTCCCGATCAGTGTCCAATGTAAACAGGGCAGCGATCAGTTTCATTTGTCAATAGTTGCATTTTTATGTGGCTGCAAAAAGGAAATGCCCCCTGAGCTGCCGGCCTGGAGAGAATCTAGCAGAGCACCAGGAAAAATAAATGGGAGCTCTGGACCCATGTGAGGTACAGGTTCTGGCTTTATTAGACAGAGATAGTCATGTACTATATTATGTCTGATTTTCATTTTTTACATCAACCATGGCATAACCCCTTTAAATATGGATTGATGGAGGAGCAATCATAGTAACAATTGCTCTATCATCCCACATCACAGTCTTCGGAAAGTGAAAGGATAAGGGTCCATTCACACATCCGTAGTGCATTGCGGATCTTCAAATTGCGGATCTGCAATACACCTGGCCGGCACTCCCATAGAAATGCCTATTCTTGTCCGCAATTGCGGACAAGAATAGGACATGTTCTATTTTTTTCCGGAGTTGTGGACCGGAGATCGGCTCCAGAAATGCGGATGCGGAGAGCACATAGTGTGCTCTCCGCATCCATTCCGTCCCCATAGAGAATGGGAGTTTATTTTTATTTTATCTTTCAGTGTTTGTTAACTTTTGGAAAATCAAAAATAAGGTTTGAAACCATGACTATTCTTATTTCATCACACTTCCGTTTTATGTTCAGCGCATATGCTGTTAAACTTTATTTTCTTTGCATTGACATATTTGGACCCCATAACTTTTTTATATTTCCATCTATGGAGCTCTGTATGGGTTCATTTTTTGTGGTCTGATCTGTAGTTTTTATTGATACAATTTTGGAGTGTGTGTGTGACCTTTTTTTTTCTTTTTAGATCTTTATTATATCCAAGAAAAGATAAACCAATTCATAAATTTCATTAAAATAACTTCAAAGAAAGACAAACTATTTAGTATGTGATACATCAGGGATACTCAACCTGCGGCCCTAAAGCTGTTGTAAAACTACAACTTCCATTATGCCCTCCTGTAGGCTGATAGCTGTAGGCTGTCCGGGCATACTGGGAGTTGTAGTTTGAGTGTCACAGGTTGGGCATCCCTGTCATACATAATATATCCACAAAATAATAATAATAATCTTTATTTATATAGCGCCAACATATTCCGCAGCACCTTACAATTCAGGGGTTCATGTACAAACAGTCATAAATAACATAGTAACAGACAAGTCGATTATTACAACAAGAGGAATGAGGGCCCTTCTCGCAAGAGCTTACAATCTATGAGGGGATAGGGGTGACACAAAAGGTAGAAGTGCTTGTTATGTACGATAGTCCAACCATCTTGGGAGAATAGGGGAGCAGATATAAAGCCGTATGAGCCGGTCAGCAGCCAATATACGAAGTGCTTCTGGGTGCAGTGGAGGCTCAGCTTCAGAGAATGATAAATGGGCTATGGGAGGTTAGATCAAGGGAGGTGATAGGCCACCCTGAAAAGATGTGTTTTTAGCAATTGCTTAAAACTGTGCAAGTTGTGATTAAGCCTGATTTCTTGGGGTAGGGCATTCCAGAGAACCGGTGCAGCTCGGGAGATATCTTGGAGCCGGGAGAGAGAGGTTCGGATTTTTGTGGAAGTCAGTCATAAGTCATTGGCTGAACGGAGAGCACGGGTAGGGTGGTAGACAGAGATGAGGGAAGAGATGTAGGGTGGTGCAGCACTGTGGAGGGCTTTTTGGGTTAGGACGAGCAGTTTGAATTGGATTCTATAGTGTATGGGTAGCCAGTGCAATGACTGACACAGGGCGGAGGCATCAGAGTAGCGGTTGGACAGATAGGTGACCCTGGCTGCTGCATTAGGAATAGATTTTAGAGGGGAGAGTCTGGTGAAGGGGAGGCCAATTAATAGTGAGTTGCAGTAATCAAGGCAGGTGTGGATCAGGGCAACAATGAGAGTTTTTGTTGTTTCCATAGTGAGAAAGGGGCGGATACTAGAGATGTTTTTGAGGTGCAGGCGACATGAGCGGGAGAGAGATTGAATATAGGGGGTCAAAGAAAGATCAGTGTCAAAAGTCACCCCGAGACAGCGGGCGTGCTGCCTAGGAGTGATGACGGTGTTGCACACCGAGAGGACGACACCAGGTTTACTGAATTGCCATCAAAACCATGTGAAGTCCGAAAGTCCAAACCAAAATGCACATTTGAAGATTTAGAGATAGAAGAGGAGGGGGAAGAAGAAAAAATAACATAACTATATCCAACCTTTCCAACTTTTTGGGTATTTTTTCCAGCTACTGTATTTACCACAGTATTGGGTGTATGAAATTGCACCACTGTCAAAACTATAATTAGGTGAAATCCAATTTCTAACAATTAGTAATCATGCAAAGAATAATATCTTCCCAATTACCCCCCTACTGTGTGTCATGGTCTTACCTTCTTGCTGTTCTCCTTCGTTTGACATGTGCTGGCGGCCATCTTGGTTTCTGGGTTTCTTGTAGCCTCCCACCCTGCGGCTCCTCCTTCCCACTGGGAGGAGCTGGATGCCTAGCTCATATATATAGGAGGTCTGTGGCTTCAGTTCCTTGCTTGGTCCTCCTGTGTTCACATGCTTCTAGACTGCTGCTGCTTCTGGTTCCTGATCCTGGTTTCGTCCGACTACCCTGCTGGTTCCTGATCCTGGTTTCGTCCGACTACCCTGCTGGTTCCTGATCCTGGCTTCGTCTGACTACCCTGCTGGTTCCTGATCCTGGCTTCGTCTGACTACCCTTCTGGTTCCTGACCTCTGGCTTCGCTAAGACTCTGCTTCGGTTTCGCCATCCGTTTGGACTTTTGCTTTACAGCTTTATTTTCAATAAAGCCTTCTTATTTTCACTTATCCCTTGTTGTACGTCTGGTTCATGGTTCCGTGACATTAGGACCAAGCCATGAATTCTGACGGTACAGGGCCATCCTCGCTACCCACGCTGGTTGCCAGACTTGATCAGCAGGATCACCTGTTGGGTCGGTTCGCTGTGGCGTTGCAAACCCTGCTTGAACGCACGGCTCATTTCGCTCCCGTTGCCGATGGGTCGGTTGTCGCTCCTGGGCCCGCTCCTACTGCCGCTCCGGTTGTTGCGCCAGAGTCTACCCCGACACCTGTTGTTGCACCGGCGGTGTTTCGGGGTATGACCGGTTCTGCCCCTCTTTCACAGCGCTTTGGGGGAGAGCCAACTGAGTGCCGAGGTTTCCTTAACCAGGTGGGCATTTATTTCGAGTTGCTGCCACATGCCTTTCCCACTGAGAGATCAAAGGTGGGCTTCTTGATCTCGCTGCTCTCGGACAAGGCCTTGGCCTGGGCCAGCCCTTTATGGGAGAACAACAATCCGGTGGTTGCCGAGTTTTCCGGTTTTGTTGCTTCTCTTCGGAAGGTATTCGATGTGCCGGCTCGTGCTGCCTCTGCTGCGAAGCTCCTTATGTCCATCAGACAGGGTTCACGATCCGTAGCTGAATACGCCATTGAGTTTCGTACCCTGGCAGCAGAGGTGGGCTGGAATAATGAGGCTCTGGTCGCTGCTTTCTCTCATGGTCTCTCGGATGCCTTGAAGGATGAGGTTGCAGCTAAGGACCTACCAGTGGAGCTCGAGTCTCTTATTTCTTTCCTGATTTTGATTGACACCAGACTCAGGGAGAGACCTTCCTTTAAGGAGAGCCTGCGGAGGTTTTCTAACAGATTGGCGCCTACGTTTGTTGTCCCACCCGTGCCTCCCTCTCCTCCCACGCCTCCTGGGGATGACTTGTCTGGGGGTGAACCCATGCAGCTGGGGTTTGCTCGCCTGTCCGAGGGGGAGAGGGTACTCCGGAGACGCGAGGGCCGATGCATGTACTGTGGTCTCGGTGGGCATTTTCGGTTGGCATGTCCGAACCGTCCGGGAAACGCTCGCACCTGAGATCCTGTCGGGGGCAGATCTTGGGTGGAGTCTCCTCGTCCCCGGTTTCCCGTGTTGACAAACCACTGATCACTGTTGTCCTCTCCTGGGTCGGGGGCTCGGTGACGACCCAGGCGTTGGTGGACTCTGGTGCTGGTGGTTTGTTCATTGATAATGTGTTCGCTGCCGCCAATTCCATTCCTCTGCAGGCTCGAGGTTCCCCACTGGCTCTTGAGGCGATAGACGGCAGACCCCTTCTGCCGCCACACGTGACTCATGAGACCCTTCCAGTGGGGATAGCCATTGGTGCCGTTCACAGAGAGTCGGTCTGCCTCCAGGTTATTTCGTCTCCACACTACTCGGTGGTCTTGGGGTACCCCTGGCTCCGGAAGCATAATCCGACTTTCGATTGGAGATCGGCCGAGATCCTCTCGTGGTCACCGCAGTGTGGGGCTAGTTGCATCCATGGGTCTGTCAAGTTGCTGTGTACTTCCTCGGACTCTCTGTTGCCTCATGAATACGAGGAGTACCGGGATGTATTCGATAAGGTGCGCGCGGTTGCCCTACCTCCGCACCGCCCATACGATTGTGCCATAGAGTTACAATCTGGTGCCGTTCCTCCTCGTGGCAAAGTCTATCCACTGTCGGTAGCGGAGAATGAGGCCATGGAGGAGTACGTGAGGGAGGCGCTTTCACGCGGACACATTCGCAAATCCTCGTCCCCGGCAGGGGCTGGATTTTTCTTTGTGAAAAAGAAGGGCGGTGAGTTGAGGCCTTGCATCGATTACAGGGGTCTCAATCGCATCACGATCAAGAACGCTTACCCGATACCCTTGATTTCCGAGCTGTTCGATCGCCTTAAAGGGGCCACGGTCTTTACCAAACTCGACCTGAGGGCGGCATATAACCTGGTAAGGATCAAGGCGGGCGATGAGTGGAAGACCGCGTTTAACACCAGGACCGGTCATTATGAATCCTTGGTTATGCCCTTTGGGTTGTGCAATGCGCCCGCAGTCTTTCAGGAATTCATCAACGATGTTTTCCGTGACCTGTTGCAGCAGTGTGTGGTGGTCTATTTGGATGACATCTTGGTATATTCTGAATCCATGGAGGCCCACATTCTGGATGTCAGACGAGTGTTGCAACGGTTACGAGAGAACAAGCTGTTCGGTAAGCTTGAGAAATGCGAATTTCACCGATCCCAGGTAACCTTCTTAGGTTACATCATTTCCGCTGAGGGGTTCTCCATGGATCCTGAGAAGGTTTCGGCTGTCTTACAGTGGCCCCAGCCCAGTGGTCTTCGTTCCCTGCAGCGCTTTTTGGGCTTCGCCAATTATTATCGGAAGTTCATCAGGGACTTTTTCATGCTAGCCAAGCCTCTCACGGATCTGACCAGGAAGGGCAGTAATTCCCAGGTCTGGCCGCTCGAGGCCATCCGAGCTTTTGAGGCTCTAAAGTCCGCCTTTGTGTCGGCTCCGATTCTGTCGCATCCCAACCCTGGGTTGCCCTTTGTCCTCGAGGTGGACGCGTCTGAGACGGGAGTAGGCGCCCTTCTGTCTCAGCGTAGAACACCAGAGGGTCCTCTGCTTCCTTGTGGGTTTTACTCCCGGAAACTGTCTTCCGCGGAGTGCAACTATCAGATTGATGACAGGGAGTTATTGGCCATCGTGCAGGCCCTTAAAGAATGGAGGCACTTGCTCGAGGGTTCGGTGGTTCCGGTCCTCATCCTGACGGACCACAAGAATCTGACCTACTTTTCTGAGGCCAAGAGATTGACACCACGTCAGGCCAGATGGGCTCTTTTCTTGTCACGTTTTAATTACGTGGTCTCCTACCTACCCGGTTCCAAGAACATCAGGGCGGATGCCTTATCACGGCAGTACTCCGAGCTGTCCAGGGAGGAGTCGATTCCGACTTCGGTCATACCTCCAAATCATATCTTGGCCGCCATTCGCACCAGCCTGACCTCTCCCCTGGGTGAGCAGATTTTGGCGGCTCAATCTGGTGCTCCCTCTGGGAGACCCAACGGCAGATGTTTTGTGCCTGAGGAGTTGCGCACTCGGTTGTTGCGAACCTACCATAACTCCAAGACCGCGGGGCATCCTGGAAAGAATCAGCTGTCCTGGGCTGTTTCACGTCTGTTCTGGTGGCCTTCCCTACGTTCCGACATCGCCGCATATGTAGCGGCATGCTCCGTTTGTGCCCAGAGTAAGTCCCCTCGGCACCTTCCTTTGGGCCTTCTGCAACCCATAGCCACCGGGGAGCGCCCATGGTCACACCTGGGGATGGATTTCATTGTGGACCTCCCTGCATCCCGAGGCCATACGGTCATTCTCATGATTGTGGATCGGTTTTCCAAAATGTGCCACTGTGTTCCTCTCAAGAAGTTACCCTCTGCACAAGAGTTGGCCACGATTTTTGCCAGGGAGGTCTTCCGGTTGCACGGTTTGCCCAAGGAGATTGTGTCGGATCGGGGGAGTCAGTTTGTGTCCAGGTTCTGGCGCGCCTTTTGCTCCCAGTTGGGGATTCATCTCTCCTTCTCCTCGGCCTACCACCCTCAGTCCAATGGGGCCGCAGAACGATCCAATCAGGCCTTGGAGCAATTCCTTCGTTGCTATGTCTCCGATCACCAAGACAATTGGGTTGACCTCCTGCCTTGGGCTGAGTTTGCCAGGAACACGGCGGTGAACTCTTCCTCTGGGACGTCTCCCTTCATGGCCAATTATGGGTTCCAACCTGCCGTGTTACCGGAGGTATTCTCTCCCCAGGATATTCCGGCTGTGGAGGATCACCTTTCCGTCCTACGTGCTTCTTGGGTACTCATCCAGAAGTCCCTTGAGGTCTCTGCGCAGCGCCAGAGACTCCAGGCTGATCGCAGACGAGCGCCTGCTCCTTCCTACCAGGTCGGAGACCGTGTATGGTTGTCCACCCGCAACCTCAACCTTCGAGTGCCCACTCCCAAGCTGGCGCCTCGCTTTGTTGGTCCCTTCCGAGTGCTTCGCAGGGTAAACCCGGTAGCCTATGCCCTTGCGCTTCCTCCTGGCATGCGGATCTCCAACGTGTTTCATGTCTCCCTGTTGAAGCCACTGGTGTGTAATCGTTTCACTTCCTCGGTTCCTCGGCCTCGTCCGGTCCAAGTGGGTAATCGTGAGGAGTATGAGGTGAGCAATATCCTGGACTCACGCCTGGTCCGCGGTCGGGTGCAGTTTTTGGTCCATTGGCGTGGTTATGGTCCAGAGGAGCGTTCCTGGGTTCCCTCCGCAGATGTCCATGCTCCTGCCTTGCTCCGAGCCTTCCACGCACGCTTCCCTCAGAAACCGTTCTTTACTCCGCGGAGGAGGGGCCCTTGAGGGGGAGGTACTGTCATGGTCTTACCTTCTTGCTGTTCTCCTTCGTTTGACATGTGCTGGCGGCCATCTTGGTTTCTGGGTTTCTTGTAGCCTCCCACCCTGCGGCTCCTCCTTCCCACTGGGAGGAGCTGGATGCCTAGCTCATATATATAGGAGGTCTGTGGCTTCAGTTCCTTGCTTGGTCCTCCTGTGTTCACATGCTTCTAGACTGCTGCTGCTTCTGGTTCCTGATCCTGGTTTCGTCTGACTACCCTGCTGGTTCCTGATCCTGGTTTCGTCCGACTACCCTGCTGGTTCCTGATCCTGGCTTCGTCTGACTACCCTGCTGGTTCCTGATCCTGGCTTCGTCTGACTACCCTTCTGGTTCCTGACCTCTGGCTTCGCTAAGACTCTGCTTCGGTTTCGCCATCCGTTTGGACTTTTGCTTTACAGCTTTATTTTCAATAAAGCCTTCTTATTTTCACTTATCCCTTGTTGTACGTCTGGTTCATGGTTCCGTGACACTGTGTTACACTCCCGACAAGTCCCCAAGAATAACCAATCTGGCATTATGGGGTATGGAAATATTAATAATGGAATCTTCAGGAGAATCTCCCTCCAATATACACTAAGTTTCTCCCATAGCATATGGGTGAAAATATCTGCAGGTTGCTCATATCGTCTACTATTGGTGTTAATTTTGCCTCCTTATTTAGACAGCTGGTGTATAGTATAACTGATGGACAACTTTCAGTTGAATCAACTTATGGTTATTACTATTTGAAACATTTTGAATCAATTTTGTCACTGCTTCCCATTCTACATCTTCCATTTTGCCTATCTCTTTTTCCCATTTTCCCTACACACACCTTGTTCATTATAAACTTATAAGAGAAAGTCCCTTTCTATCCACATCCTCTTTACCAATGTATTCTATCAGTTTATTCGTAACAATTTTACAGTAACCCTTATTATCTGTTTTCTAATAAGCGTGTTTAATTTGAACATAAAGCCACCAATACCTAATGTGCAAACCATATTTGCTCTGTACTTCACTAATGTAACGGGGTGCCGAAGGCGCACTCGGTCTCCCATCAGCCGCAGACCTGCTGCTTAGCTTCGGGAGCAAGGATCTGTGTTTGACCTTGTTCCCAGGGCAGCTTTGCTAGCTGGGAGGCTCCCTGGTCCTAGGTCTGCCTTGAGCGTCGAGCTGATCACTCGGTGCTCAACTGGTCGGTCTGTCGGTCATGTGATGCTGGCCACGTCACATGACCCTCACTCCCCACTATAAATACAGGCAGCCTGCTGGCCACAGGTTGCCTGTTAATTTTAGGTATCTGGTGATTGTTTTTTTCCTGCATACTTACCTGATCCTGTGTTCCCTGACGATTCTCTGCCTACTCCTCCTGTACTGCGCATCTCTCCTGGTATCCTGACCCCGGCTTCCACCTGACGATTCTTTGCGGACTCCTGTTGTACTTCGTTTCTCTCCTGGTATTTGACCTCGGCTTTTCCTGACTATTCTCTGCTCATTCCTTAGTACTGCGTAGCTCTCTAGGTATTGACCCGGTGCGTTCACGTTCTGTTATTTGTCTTGTCTGTCTTCCCAGCACGTATCCTAAGTTAGGAACTGCCGTCTAGTTGTCCCCTGTCATTAGGACTTGCGAGGCAAGTAGGTAGGGCCAGGGGTGAGGGTGGAGCGCAGTGGTCACTATCCTCCCCCCTGTGTGTAGTGTACGTTACCGTCACAACTAAAACTCCGTAACACACCGTCCTCAAAAAAGTTAACAATATTGCTTAATCCTTTATCTAACCACATTTTGAAATCTGTAATCTACTTCAACTCTTTTAAATTTTCATTATCCCTGGTGTATAAACAGTAGCACCGTTTACCTTACATATATTTTTAAACAAAACCCATGTTTTCCACAGTGAATAACCTATACTATTACCTTTCTTATTGAATTTCCCTACTTCCACCATACTAAGAATATTGGAAAACTTGTGTTCCTTTAACAAATAACAAACTAGGTGTGCTTTTGAACCCCTCTTCAATAGACACATACGCTTCATAAATTAATATCTAAAATTTGGAAGCAATAAACCCCCTTTGCCCACAGGAAGACAGAGCTTTTCCATATTTTAATCTAATTTTTTTCCTTCCTCAAATCAGATTGTGAAAAATTTGTTCTATCCTCTTAAATATCCTATCATTAATCCAGATGCGGCAAGAATTTAAATAAAAAAGCATCTGTGGAAGAATAATTATTTTTATCATTGCAATCTGATCAGCCATCGATAGCGGCAGGTTCAACCAAACATTGACTTGTTTTTATCCTTGTAAGTAAAGTTTTTATATTATTCTAACATAATAGTCCAATGTAACTGTAACTTTGATCCCCAGATATTCTAATTTGTAAGTCTCACCTAGAATTTTAACTCTTGGCAAATCAAACTCCATGTTCTTATCTAGAGACAATATCGATGATTTTGACCAGTTTATCACCACGCCAGATAAATCACCATGATAAGATAACGCATATGGTCAAAATTCCTTTACAAACAAGACAATATCATTCGCATATAAAATAATTTTCTCATGCCTACCTTCGATTTTGAAATCCTCATAGGGATACCGGTCTTTCAGAAATGCCACTAAAGTTTCTATATATATCAAAAAGAATTGGGGAGAGGGGGAAACCCTGGCTTGTACTCCTGCTTAAATCAAACATAGCTGTCAGGCTCTCATATAATATTACTCTTGCTCTTGGGTTTTTGTATAGGAGTTTGACCCAATTGATAATTGTTTGGCCCAATCCAAAGGACTCCAGACATTTCCATAGGAAACCCCACTCAACCCTGTCAAAGACCTTAGTAGCAACCAATGACAAGACGGAGCAGAGACCCCCCCTTCAATCTGCATATTCATAAAAACTTCCCAGTATGAATCCTCCCAGTTCCTTACCAATAATATCTGTTATGCAGGTTCTTAATCTCAGGGCCAGTACCTTAGCTATCAATTTAATATCCATATTTAACAGTGAGATCGGATGGTATACACAGATATTTAGAGGCAGGCAATTTTCACCCAACACAGGATTCATTAACCCCTTCAGTACTGAGCCACTTTTCACCTTAAATCCCAGGTCGATTTTTGCAATTCTGACATGTATCACTTTAAGTGGTAATAACTTTGGAACGCTTTTACTTATCCAAGCCATTCTTGGATTTTCTCGAGACACATTGTACTTCATGACAGTGGTAAATTTGAGTCAATATATTTCACCTTTATTTATAAAATAATCCATAATTTACCAAAAATTGGTAGTAATTCCTCACAAATTGTTATCACTCGACATTCCCCACATGTCTGCTTTATGTTGGCATCATTTTGTAAATGTTTTTTTTTTTTTTAGGACATTAGAAGGCTTAAGTTTAGAAGCCATTTTTAAAATTTTCAACAAAATTTCCAAAACCATTTTTTAGTTGTAAAGTGATTTTGAGGGGATTATGTAATGGAAACCACTCATAAATGACCCCATTTTAGAAACTACACCCCTCAAATTATTGAAAACTGATGTTACAAACTTTGTTAACCCTTGAGGTGTTCCACAAGAATTAAAGGAAAATTAAGGTAAAATTTCAAAATTTCACTTTTTTGGTAGAATTTTTATGTTAATCAATTTTTTCTTGCAACACAGCAAGGGTTAACAGCAAAAAAAAAAAAATCATTATATATTACTCTGATTTTGCAGTTTACAGAAATATCCCATATGTGGTGGTAAATTCTCCTATGGGCACGTGGCAGTGGTCATAAAGGAGCGCTATATGGATTTTGGAGGCAGATTTTGCCAGAATGTTTTTTAGGCACCATTTTGTATTTGAAGAGACCCTGATGTACCCTTACAGTGAAAGCCCTCAAAAAGTGACCCCAATTGGAAACTTCACCCCTTAAAGAATATATTAAGGGGGTACTGAGCACGTTGCTCCCCTAAGCATTTTACAGAATTTGGAAACACTTGGCTGTGAAAATGAAAAGTTTCATTTCTTCTAAGAAAATGTTGCTTTAGCCTACATTTTCTATTTTCACAAGGGATAACAGGAGAAAAAGCACCCCATAATGTGTTACCCATTTTTTACTGAATACGGCAACACCCCATATGTGGTGGTAAACTGCTGTGGGGGCTCATGGCAGAACAGAAAGAGTGCCATATGGCTTTTGCAGCGCAGATTTTGATGGATTAGTTTACGAGTGCCGTTGGTTTTTATTTTTTAAGTGATTGTCTTATGTAGGGGCTCATTTTTTCCGGGATGAGGTGACCTTTTTTATTGGTACCATTTTGGGGTACATAAGACTTTTTGATCACTTGGTATTACACTTTTTGTGAGGCAAGGTGACCAGAAAATGGCTGTTGTGGCACTTTTTTTTACAGCATTCACCTGATGGGATGGATCATGTGATATTTTTATAGAGCCGGTCAATACGGACACGGTGATATCTAATATGTCTACTTTTTTCTTTTTCCCTTTCTTTCCAATTTTTTTTATTAACTTTATTTTGGGAAAAGGCTGCTTTTTTATTTAATTGAAACTTAAAATTTTTTTGTAAAACTTTATTTTTATTATTTCTTATTTCACTATATATTTTTTCCCACTCTGGGGCTTCAACTTTTGGGGGTCTGATCCCCTTTACAATGCATTACAATACTTCTGTATTGTAATGCATTGGCTATAAGTGTATTGCACTCTGTAATACACTAACAGCCTTCTTGCCTGTGAGATCCAGGGGGCACGGTGCCCAAGGAAGGCATCGGGGTGCCGTCCAAGCCATCGGGTCCCCGTCACAGCAGAGCAGTTTAATCTGTTGAAACAGGCTCACCTGAATGGGTTGCCCTCAGGGCATAATACCCAATTGTGCGGTGGATAGAGGTAGTTGCTTTCGCCAAGCTTCTTCTCTTAAGGCGGAGCATGCCAGGCAGAAAATGTTGAAGAAAATTCAGGTCAGCAGCTGTGCAACCAGGAAGCTCCAGGCTTGAAGGTAAGTTTAAAGTTTTAATTTATTCATTCATAGTTTCCACAGATTACGTGTTTCAGGGCCTAGAGATGTGTAGTATCTAGAAAGGGCCACCAGATGTCACATCCAGTGATGTCTTCTCTGATATACATGTTTTCTTTCCTCATCTTCTCCATTTGGACCAGGCCACCTGTCACGACCATAGTTATGGTCGTGACTCCTGGACCCGCAGGCAGTTGCCTGCGGTTTGGTCTGTTGTCAACCACATGCTGAGGACTGCTGGTATGTTGCCTCATATGTGGTTGCCGCTGGCAACTTGATAGTATTCCCAGTATAGCAGCTTGAGCTGTTGCTAGGCAGCTTGCTGTGAAGGGCATGCGGTAGCACCTGGCAACCTCTCATAGTATGTGTGCACTTTCCCTGTTTGTTGTGCACGAGGTTGTTGTATGTGTGTATTGTGAGATTTTCCTTCACTGGCGGTTGTCCGTGGCAACGTGTGGATTTGTGTACATGTGGTGGCAGTGTCTCGACCTTCTGGCTGTTCCTTAGGACATGGTTGCCACGCATGTCGTTGCTGGCGGTAACAGCTCCAGTGTGTTTATTGTGTGTGTATTCCCCTTTAAGTGGTTTCACTTCCCTGGTTGGTGTTGGAAGGGTTAATTCCCTTTCCAGTGTGTGTCTGTGTGGGTGTGGCCACTTTGGGCTATAAAGCCTCTGTGGAGACCTGTAGCTGAGGGGTACTCCAGCCTTGTAGTAAGCTGGAGGCATCCTCCTGGTCTCATCTGCCAGTGAGGGCCACCCTTGTGGTCATAAACCTATTTATTGATGTTATTTTGATGTTATTTTGATGTTATTTTATGTTTATGTGGTGTCTATTATTTCTGCAGCTATGGATCTGGGTTCCTGTGTATTTATGTGTGTGTGCTGTGTCCTTTTATGTTTGGGTGTGGACATCAGCTTGTGAGCACGGGATCCAGTCAGTGTGTCTATGGCAGGTAGGGGTGGAAGTCCTTCACTCTCCTGCCATATCCATAGGCTGTTTATGTTTCTTTTCCTTTACAGCTTGGCCAGTTTAGACTCCTGTCCTTCCGTATCCAGGAGGAACAGGTTGTCTTACCCAGCTCCTAGCTCAGGGATCTGTCCAGGGCTAGTAGGGAAGCCAGGTTCCTGAGTATGAGCCCTCCTACCATCAAGGTCGGCTCATACAGCTAGGAGTCAGGGTCAGATTAGGGATGCGCTAGGAGGTGACCTGCTCCCTAAATCTGTTGTCCTGGTCAAGCAGTTTTATGTTACCCTAACATCACACGGATTAGAGTTACCCCCACTCTAATCCGTGGCACCACCATAATGATTTCTTTAAGTCATGTCTCGTCTCACGTCTACTTCAAAGCCACGTTGACCTTGTGACGTGACAACGTCCTTACTGCGTGGAAGTAAAAAAGTAAACCTTTACCTTAAAAAGCTTGTCTGTAGTTAAACGTGTTTCAACTAGACAAACAATTGCCGGAAGTTTCAAATACCGCACACCTTTTAGTTCTCTATCCCAGTCCCCTAACGTTCCATGTCAGTAGATGCACCATAATATCTTGGAAGAGGGAGGAAAAAACAAAGGAAAAACAAAAAAAAGACGCAGCCCACCCTCCTCTTCTCTCTCTCCGCACTCCAACACCATCTATCCCCATCCCTTACCACCCTGCCAACTCTACCTCCCCGTCCTAGATTCCTTCACAATCTAACCATGTCAAAGCATCTTTAGGATTATAAAAAAATATGACTCTAGTATGGAATTTTTTCTAAGAACAGTCTCCTTTTAATGTCCTTAAACTCCGGTCTTTTCTTTTGAGTCTCTTTTGAAAAATCAGGGTACACAGACACCTTTATATGCCATCTCCTTCTTCTCTAGCCTTTCTCAGAATTGTGTCCCTGTCGTTGGAACATAGGATTATAACCAAAAATGTTCTTAAAGGGACACTGACAGGCCGTTAGAGCATATAAAGTGACATATATTCTTCTATTGGTCTTAATATGATAAATTAAACTATACCATTATCACCCCTCACTGCCTTTCCGTTACTTATAAAAAGTGTTTTTATCAAAATGCAAATGACCTTACTTTGCGCCCAAGGGGCTGTCCCTCATTCAGTGCTGTGCCCAGCCGTGCCCCAACTGCCATCTCCTAGTGCCGCCCAGCTCATTAGTATTCACTGCACTGGGCGGCTTTATTTTCTCCCGACGCAGCGAAATCCCGCGCATGCCCAGTACTATCTTCCTGGCATCAGCCTCATCTGGTCGCTCTGTGCCTGCGCCGGATAAGGTCCCCGGCACCCTCCAGCTCCAGTAGAGGATAGTACTGGGCATGCGCAGGATTTCGCCGCGTCGGGAGAAAAAAAAGCCGCCCAGTGCAGTGAATACTAATGAGCTGGGCGGCACTAGGAGACGGCAGTTGGGGCACGGCTGGGCACAGCACTGAATGATGTTAGAATGACTCCGCTCTGCACTGAGAAAAGAGAGAGACTCCTCCACATCTGAGTAGGGTCCTGAGTAGGGTCCTGGACTCGGGTTCACTCGACACCACAGCATCAGACTACACCAGACTGCCAAGTGGTTTGTCCGCCACCATGGCGCATGCGTGCAAGTTGCGGCGCCATGTCACACTACCTCCCAGTCTCCTCTCATGTGCGTAGTCTCTGTGTCCATCACTTTACTTCTCAATGTTACACCTCGCCATATCTCCTCAGCAGGGGTTGCTCAGTCAGTGATTTCCATCAGTGATTGTGAGCCAAAACCAGGATTGGAGCCTCCACAGGGATAAATTATAAGGGAAAGATCTGCACCTGTTCTGTGTTAAGAGCCACACCTGATGTGTGGATGAGGCACTACATTACAATGGGGATTTATGTAATTATGCCAGTTTGGTGGAAATACATTAAGAAATAATGTTGAAGTTGGATAAAACTGGTGAGGCCAAGGACAACTTTTTTATTACAATTTTTTGTTATTAAAAATGTCTTCCACTTAATAAAAAAAAAGTAAATTCATCTGAAATCTGGGGCATTGAGCTTCGCATTCTGCATTGCCTGGGAGTGATTGATGCATGCATACTGGGAAACTGAGTGGGGCAGGGGGCTCATATTAAGTTTTGTTATGGGGCCCTATGAGATCTGTGTACGCACCTGGCCAAAAGGACACACATTTGGTATACGTTAGGTCAATGGGAGCCTTTGCTGAATGTAAACCAAAAACTTTATGTGAACATATAGTTTCAGATACATGCATTATTCTATGTCAGGAACTGACAGTGGTATTGTCACAGCCAGACAGTTGAGAAGCTCTGACAGGAGCCTTTCAGATCCTCCTCCTTGAATTTCTTTGTTTTGGTTTAGTTCCTCATCTCGTTAGTCTATCTCAGCTGTCATGCTGTTGGACTGATTGCTGCCCTTTAAGTTCCTCCCCAGAATGCAGTAGTGTGCGGCTTATACAACTTCCTGGAGTGTGTGTGCATGCTGTTCCTTGTTCCCAGTCCACAGTCCCCAGTCGTCTGCAAGATAAGTTCTGTTTATGTATTTATGATTTTCTGTTTTCTGGATCCAGGTGACCCTGACTCCCTCCGTGTCTGTGTAGGGAGCCGGTGGTCGTATCCCCTCACTATTGTAGGGTCTTCAGGTGTAAGATAGTCGAGGTACGTGGATATGCGCCCATCCACCTTTGGGGTGGTCGCATAGGCTGAGCAATAAGGGAGAGCGGCAGGTCTCTTGCAGGGGTCTCCCCTTTTGTTCCTTAGTTGTGGATCCAGTGAGTCATTGTTTATATTATTGTCTTGTTTCCTGTACACCATCCGTGACATTATAAGCCGCCAAAACCGTCTCAAGCATGGATCCGGTTTCACTTTTGGCTGAGCGCTTCCAGGGTCTTTCATTGGAGGTAGCTGATCTCCGTAAGACTTTTTCTCAGTTTCAAGTGACCGGTTCAGCTTGCGTTCATGGAGTTTGTTCTGAGCCTAAGATCTCGCTCCCGGATACGTTCTCCGGGGGTAGTGAGTATTTTGTGCGTTTTAGAGAGGCTTGCAAACTCCATTTTCGCCTTCTTCCCCATTCCTCTGGTGATGAAAAACGGAGGGTGGGGATCATTATATTGCTGCTCAGGGGTAACGCTCAATCCTGGGCCTTTTCGCTGCCGGAGGGGGCACGGCCCCTCCGTTCAGTGGATGAATTCTTTTTAGCCCTGGGTCAGATATATGATGATCCGGATCGTATTGCTCTGGCTGAGTCTAGACTACGTCTGTTATGCCAGGGTAAACAATCCGCAGAGATATACTGCTCAGAATTTCGGAGATGGGCAGCTGATACTGGTTGGAATGATGCTGCACTCCGAAGTCAATTTTGCCATGGTCTTTCAGAGAGATTGAAAGATGCATTTGCCTTTCATGAGAGACCTACCTCCTTGGATTCTGCTATGTCTCAGGCCATTCGTATTGACAGGCGTCTTAGAGAGAGAGGAGAGATCTCTCCTTCCTGTCATACTCAGTCCCGGGACAGTGCAGCGGTCTCTTTCTGTGCGCAGGGGTCTCAGTCGCTGTCAGCCCCTTCTGAGCAGGAGCCCATGCAGCTGGGGTTGATTGCCTCTGACGATAGAAGATTCAGCCCGCATGGGAGGGTTTGTTTTTGTTGTCGAGGTATAAATCATTTGGCAAATGTTTGTCCCTCTAGGAGATTCAGGCAGTTTTCTGGGAGTAATAAAGAGACAAAAAGGAAAAAATCTTTTAAAAATGTTCCGTCTGTTACTATTGGCAGGGTTGAGGCGGAAATTGAAGGTTTTCCGTTTGCTTGTAGTTCCCGTTTTGTCCTGCCTGCTAGGGTGGCGCTAGAGAGCAAGAGCATTTTTTGTGAGATTTTTGTGGATAGTGGAGCAGCTGTCAACCTCATTGATAATCAATTTGCAATAACTCATGGTTTCCAGGTATGCACTTTGGGAAAGGATATTCCTGTTTTTGCTATTGATTCAGCTCCACTTTCTCAGAAATTATTAAAGGGCATAGTTCACAATATCCGTTTAATTGTCAGTGATGCTCATGTTGAGGATGTGTCATGTTTCGTCCTTAGCGGTTTGCCTACTCCTCTAGTGTTGGGGCTACCCTGGCTCACTAAACATAACCCCACCATTGATTGGCAAGCGAGGCAAATAAATGGTTGGAGTGACTTTTGCAGAGAGAATTGCCTCATGACATCTGTTTCTGAGGTTTCTACTAAGACTGTACCACCTTTCCTCTCTGAATTTTCGGATGTCTTCTCTGAGAGTGGAGTTCAGGATTTGCCCCCCGCACAGGGAGTACGATTGCCCTATTAATCTCATCCCAGGCGCCAAGCTGCCTAAATCTCGTTTGTACAATCTTTCCCAACCTGAGAGGGTCGCTATGCGTGCTTATATCTCTGAGAGTCTGAGAAAAGGACACATACGACCCTCGAAGTCACCTGTTGCCGCTGGTTTTTTCTTTGTTAAGAAAAAAGATGGTTCTTTAAGACCTTGTCTGGATTTCAGGGAGCTGAACAGTATCACTATTCGTGACCCTTATCCGCTTCCTCTGATCCCGGACCTGTTTAACCAGGTTGTTGGGGCTAAAGTCTTTTCCAAATTAGACCTAAGAGGGGCATACAACCTGGTCAGGGTCAGAGAAGGAGACGAATGGAAGACGGCTTTCAATACCCCTGAGGGCCATTTTGAGAATTTGGTTATGCCTTTTGGTTTGATGAATGCCCCAGCCGTTTTTTTTTTTTGGCATTTCGTGAACAGCATTTTTTATCATTTAATGGGAAAATTTGTATTAGTGTATTTGGATGACATTTAGATTTTTTCTCCTGATTTCAAGACTCATAAGGAACATTTACGTCAGGTCTTGCTCATCCTGCGGGAGAATAAATTATACGCGAAACTGGAAAAATGTGTGTTTGCGGTTCCAGAAATTCAATTTCTGGGGTTTCTTCTCTCCGCTTCTGGTTTTCGCATGGACCCCGAGAAGGTCCGCGCTGTGCTTGAGTGGGAGCTTCCTGAGAATCAGAAGGCGCTGATGCGTTTTTTGGGCTTTGCCAATTATTACAGGAAATTTATTTTGAATTATTCCTCTGTTGTTAAACCACTCACTGATATGACCAGAAAGGGGGTAGATTTTTCTTCCTGGTCGGTAGAGGCGCGTAAAGCCTTTTCTAATATCAAGGAGAGTTTTGCTTCCGCTCCCATCCTGGTACAACCTGATATTTTGTTACCCTTCATAGTTGAGGTTGATGCTTCTGAGGTAGGGGTGGGTGCGGTCTTGTCTCAGGGTTCCTCTCCTGCCAAATGGCAACCGTGTGCCTTTTTCTCAAAGAAACTCTCCTCCGCAGAGAGAAATTATGATGTGGGAGATAGGGAATTGTTGGCCATCAAGTTGGCTTTTGAAGAATGGCGCCATTGGCTAGAGGGAGCCAGACACCCTATTACCGTGTTTACTGACCATAAAAATCTGGCCTACTTGGAGTCAGCCAAGCGTCTGAACCCGAGACAGGCCAGATGGTCTTTGTTCTTTTCAAGGTCTAATTTTGTTGTCACGTTCCGCCCTGGGGTTAAGAATGTGAAGGCAGATGCCCTGTCACGTTGTTTTCCGGGAGGTGGGAATTTTGAAGACCCGGGTCCCATTTTGGCTGAAGGTGTGGCGGTCTCTGCTCTTTTTCCTGAATTGGAGGCAGAAGTGCAGGCAGCCCAGTCAGAGGCTCCTGATCTTTGTCCTCCTGGGAGGTTGTTTGTGCCTCTCGCTTTGAGACACAAGATTTTTAAGGAACACCACGATACGGTCCTTGCTGGGCACCCGGGGGCAAGAGCCACACTGGATCTCATCGCTCGGAGATTCTGGTGGCCTGCGCTTCGTAAGTCGGTTGAGGGTTTTGTGGCAGCTTGCGAGACTTGCGCTCGTGCCAAAGTCCCTCATTCACGGCCATCAGGTCCTCTCCTTCCCTTACCCATTCCTTCCCGTCCTTGGACACATCTGTCCATGGACTTCATAACGGACTTGCCTCGTTCCTCGGGGAAGACTGTGATTCTGGTGGTGGTGGACCGTTTAAGCAAAATGGTGCATTTCATCCCTTTTCCTGGTTTGCCCAATGCTAAGACGCTGGCGCAGGCATTTATTGACCACATTGTCAAATTGCATGGTATTCCTTCAGACATAGTCTCTGATAGGGGCACGCAGTTTGTTTCCAGATTCTGGAAGGCTTTCTGTTCTCGCTTGGGGGTTAGGTTGTCATTCTCTTCTGCTTTCCACCCGCAGTCGAATGGCCAGACAGAGCGCGTCAATCAGAATCTGGAGACATATCTGCGCTGTTTTGTGGCGGAGAATCAGGAGGATTGGTGTTCTTTTTTGTCCCTTGCTGAGTTTGCTTTAAATAACCGTCGTCAGGAGTCCTCTGATAAGTCACCATTTTTTGGTGCATATGGGTTTCATCCGCAGTTTGGGACTTTCTCGGGAGAGGGGTCTTCTGGTTTACCTGATGAGGACAGATTCTCCTCGTCTTTGTCATCTATTTGGCAAAGATTCAGGATAATCTAAAGAGCATGAGTGAGAGATGTAAGCGTGTGGCAGATAAGAGACGTGTGCCTGGTCCGGACCTGAATGTTGGTGATCTGGTGTGGTTGTCTACCAAGAATATCAGATTGAAGGTTCCCTTCTGGAAGTTGGGTCCTAGGTTTATTGGGCCTTACAAGATCCTGTCTGTCATCAATCCTGTTGCCTACCGTCTTGATCTTCCTCAGACTTGGAAGATCCATAATGTTTTTCATAAGTCCTTATTGAAACCTTATGTTCAACCTATTGTGCCCTCGCCTTTGCCTCCTCCTCCAATTGTGGTTGATGGAAATCTTGAATTTCAGGTCTCTAGGATTGTGGATTCTCGTCTTGTCCGCTGTTCCCTCCATTACCTCGTTCATTGGGAGGGTTATGGTCCTGAGGAGAGGATGTGGGTCCCAGTGACGGACATTAAGGCCTCTCGTCTCATCAGGGCTTTCCATAGGTCCCATCCTGAGAAGGTGGGCTCTGAGTGTCCGGAGTCCACTCGTAGAGGGAGGGGTACTGTCACAGCCAGACAGTTGAGAAGCTCTGACAGGAGCCTTTCAGATCCTCCTCCTTGAATTTCTTTGTTTTGGTTTAGTTCCTCATCTCGTTAGTCTATCTCAGCTGTCATGCTGTTGGACTGATTGCTGCCCTTTAAGTTCCTCCCCAGAATGCAGTAGTGTGCGGCTTATACAACTTCCTGGAGTGTGTGTGCATGCTGTTCCTTGTTCCCAGTCCACAGTCCCCAGTCGTCTGCAAGATAAGTTCTGTTTATGTATTTATGATTTTCTGTTTTCTGGATCCAGGTGACCCTGACTCCCTCCGTGTCTGTGTAGGGAGCCGGTGGTCGTGTCCCCTCACTATTGTAGGGTCTTCAGGTGTAAGATAGTCGAGGTACGTGGATATGCGCCCATCCACCCATCCACCTTCCCTGAGCAATAAGGGAGAGCGGCAGGTCTCTTGCAGGGGTCTCCCCTTTTGTTCCTTAGTTGTGGATCCAGTGAGTCATTGTTTATATTATTGTCTTGTTTCCTGTACACCATCCGTGACAGGTATCATGGTTCAAAAGTCAATGAGGCAGATATACTATTTACTATTATTTTGCACCAGTTTTTTGGTGCAAAAATGGTGTGCATGCTTTACATTCTTTTCTATATTATGCCTTGTCTGACAAAGGTTGTGTCTTAGAGGGAAAAGTGGCCTAAATGCACCTCAATGCGCAAAAAATATGCCAAACTTTTCACGCATTTGTGGAGTGAAACTATGCCAACTTATAGGTAACTTCAGCGGTGATCTGCTGCCTATACTTCCCAATTCACCGCTGCAGTGCTGGGCTCTGTTCTTGCAGGTAGTTTGTTCTGGGATCCACTCCACAGTTTCCCTTCAGCCCTGGCCAAAGCATGATTGCTGCTTCTTCCCTACAGCACTTCCTTAAGGGTCAGCGCGCGTCACTTCCTGCTCTTTATGTGTTAGATCCTGTGACCTCACTGACCAATCCTAGCCCTCCTGCATGTATATAAATGGCTCAGCCCCCTTCCCAGATACCTGAGTTTCAAGGTCCTTGTGTCCTTCAAAGGTTGCTGATTTATCTGCTTGTGCTCCTGTGTACCTGACCCGTGCTTGTGTTCCTGGACTCTGCTACCTGTTTGATCCCTGAAACTCATATATAATTCATAGATTTATTAGACACACAGAGTGATCAATTTCGAGCATTTATTTCTATTAATGTTGATTATTATGGCTTCCAGCTAATGAAAACCCAAAAGTCAGTATCTCAGAAAATTTGAATATTGTAGACAAAGTTCAATATTGAGAAAAAATGGAATAGACGGCTCTACTGCTCAGGCAAATGATCGAGGTGCAGGGCTGCTAGAACTGACTCACCCAGTCAGGAATGGATTATTTGAAGGAAAATAAGTAAGCAGGCACACTCTAATTTGGGTCAATCTATTAATTTATTTATATATATAGTGGATGTAGGATATATTAAAATTGTTCGATAAAATGAGGCAAAGGTGTAGCATATAGTATGAAGAAACGTATTGGGGAATAAAATTCGGCTAACTGTCAAGCTTGGCAACACGAGATACACCGCCGACTCCTGGATTCAAGACAGCCGCCCAGGGAGAACTGATCACCGCCAGAGGACCGAAGACAGCAGCGCCGGGTGAAGGGTAAGTGATCTCTGTAGCCAGAGACAGTGCGGGACGCCGCACTCAGGCACTCAGGCACAGAGCACCCCTTCTTCCCATAGCACCCGCATAAGAAGCATAACATCTATTTATTACTACAATGTATTAATGTATATGCCTGCGGCTCTATGACAACTAACTGATCTATTTATATAACAAAAAGGCGCATCACGTACCCTCCACTTAACAGCGGGAATCATATAAGGAGTCACAAGGCGCAATATTCACTTATTTATCTCTTATTTTTCTCTTATTCAGAGGACCACAAAAGAATAATACTATCCTATATAAGGAACAAAACGCATTATTCTTAGCCTCCACTTTGAGACTATTATTTCATGAAAAGACGATTCTATATATAAGGACAACTATCCAACTTATACTTTTTACCCCCTTCGTTCTATTAGCGCATCATTCTTTAAGCGCACACTTTTATTTTTATTTTTAATTTTTATATTTTATTACCTCAACATTCCTAATACCAGCTGGTGACCATTTAGTGACAACCCACCCATCTTCACATCCATTACTTTTTACCCATTAAAAAGGACAGTTAGCCGAATTTTATTCCCCAATACGTTTCTTCATACTATATGCTACACCTTTGCCTTATTTTATCGAACAATTTTAATATATCCTACATCCACTATATATATATATATATATATAAATAAATTAATAGATTGACCCAAATGAGAGTGTGCCTGCTTACTTATTTTCCTTCAAAGTTCAATATTGGAAGACTGCTGACTTGACAGTTGTCCAGAATACAGTCATTGACATCTTCCACAAGGCGGGTAAGCCACAAAAGGGTTTTGCTAAAGAAGCCTGCTGTTCACAAAGTGCTGTATCTAAGTCTATTAGGTTGAGTGGAAGGAAAAAGTGTGGTAGAAAAAGGTGCACAATCAACAGGGATAACTGCAGCCTTTAATGGATTATCAAGAAAAGGCCATTCAAGAATTTGGGGGAGATTCACAACGAGTGGACTACGGCTGTGAAACAGTGGCTGCTGTACGCCGCTGTTCCCCCGCTTATCGCCGCGGTCCCGGGCGCTGCGTGCATCAGTGACCTGTGGTCGGTGCTTCCCATTTCACGGCTGTGGTCCTAGGCTCTTTTTCTGTAAGTGGCATTGCTTTTAGGATTCCGCTCCACAACTTCCACTTAGCCCTGGACACAGCATGTGGTCGGCTGGTTTCTTGTTACACTGCTCTAAGGGTGGAGCGCATCACTCCCTGGGCTGTGTGGGTTAGGTCAGGTGACCTCACTTATCAACCCTGGCTCTCCTGCAGGTATTTAAGTGGCTCAGCCATCTTCCCAGATGCCTCAGTGTCAAGGTCCTTGAGTTTGTTGGTTCCTAATACTCGTGTGCTCCTGATTTATACTTCGTTCCTGGTCTCTGCTTATCATTTGATCCCTGCCTGCTTGCTCCTGTTGCCGACCTGGATTCCCTGACCTGTATCTGTGCCGCCTGCCCGGACCTTTTGCCTGTCTGACTACACCTCTGCCTCATCCTTCGGTACTGCACTGTTGCTCCTGGTATCGACCTCGCCTGCCTTACTACGTGTGCACTTTTGGTACCTACCCAGCTGCCACTGACTCGGGGATTGCTCTGGAGTAGCCCCTGGCAACTACCCTAATGGCTCAAGTCTATCCTCACCATCTGAGGCCCTAGTGAAAACCAGGTAGTTGCTTAGACGCGCTTCTTCAGAGTATAGTCAGTCAGTGGCACAGTGGGTTCACACCCACTGATTTGTGACAGTAGACTGGGGCCATGGACCCCACTAGTCACTCCAAGCCTGTCATTCAGGAATTATTTCATGAAGTGAGGCGCCAGAGTGAACATCAGGATGTCATGATGCACTTCATGCAAAATGTTGCTGCTCGTCTGGATGCCATCTCTTCTCTAGCTACTGCAGGGCCACCAGTCGCTGCTACTCCTGCAATTCCCACACAGGTGAATCCGGATTTATCTGCCACCAGTGTGCAACTCCCGCTGCCATCACGCTATGGTGGAGATCCAAAGACCTGTCGTGGATTCCTGAACCAGTGCCTGATCCACTTTGAGTTGCATGGGCAGAAGTTTCATACTGAGCAGTCCAAGGTTGCTTTCATTGTGTCCCTGCTGTCTGATGAGGCACTTGCGTGGGCAAATCCTGTTTGGGAACATGGAGGTCCATAGACCATTAATCTGCAGTCCTTCCTGGCTACCTTTCGGACTGTCTTTGAAGAGACCAGCCACACGTCCTTCGCTGCATCAGCTCTGCTGCGTCTACGACAAAGTTCCTCGTCTGTGGGTCAGTACGCCTTCCAGTTTCGTACCTTGGCTGCAGAACTTGCATGGAACAATGAGGTTCAACTGGCGGTGTTCTGGGAGGGTCTTTCTGACCGGATTAAGGATGAATTAGCTGGTCGCGACCGTCTGTCTACTCTGAATGACCTGATCACTTTGGCCACAAGGATAGATATGTGTTTCAGGGAATGTTCTAAGGAGGTCGCATGCACCAGAAGGCCACCTCATTTGGCTCCATCCTTCCAGAGGCCGGTCCTTCCTCTAGTGTCCACCCCACCTGAAGAGCCCATGCAAAAATAGGGCCTTCGATTTTTTGATCATGAACGTTTACACCGCAAAACAGAAAACCTGTGTCTGTATTGTGGAGGCAAGACCCACTTCATGCGTAATTGTCGCCTGAAGCCGGGAAAACTGCAATGTCTAGGATCTGTTGGAGGGGTGGTCCTAGACAAAGAGAAGTCTTCTCCGAAACTTTCTGTTCCGGTGACTCTCTCGCACAAGGGAGTCACACTGTATGTACCTGCATTCCTGGACTCTGGGTCGGCCGGTAATTTAATTCAACAAGTTTTGGTCCATCAGTTCCAGCTTCCTACCATCCGTCTCAAAAGACCTCTGTCAGTTGCCTCCGTTAATGGACTGCCACTCATTGAACCAGTGATCTCCGTGACTATGCCCCTCAAGCTGCAAATTGGGGTTCTGCATTCTGAGATGATTTCCTTCTACATGCTGCCAGCGTCTGTGAATTACGTTATCCTCGGTCTTCCCTGGCTGCGTCAACACTCTCCAGTTCTGGACTGGAACTCCTGTCAGATTCTACACTGGGGATCATCCTGTCATTCCACCTTCTTCCTAGCCTACTGTACCAGTAGACCTGCCTGGACTCCCGCAGCAGTATTCCAGTTTTGCAGATGAAAGAGGCGGAGACCCTGCCTCCTCATCGTCCGTATGATTGTCCAATCGACCTTTTGCCTGGTGCCACTCCTCCTCATGGTCGAGTCTACCCCCTCTCACTTCCCGAGACCAAAGCGATGTCTGAGTACATTAAGGTAAATCTCCAGAAGGGGTTTATCTGGAAATCTACTTCACCAGCTGTTCTTCATTGTGCAAAAAAAAGATGGATCCTTACGGCCCTGTATTGACTATTGTGGTCTGAATAAGGTCACAATCAAGAACCGCTACCCTCTACCGCTAATCTCAGAACTCTTCTACAGGATCCGGGGAGCTAAGGTCATTACAAAATTCGACCTGCGCGGCGCATATAATCTTATCCGCATTCGAAAGGGCGATGAGTGGAAGACTGATTTTAACACTCGAGATGAACACTACGAGTATCACATCATGCCCTTCGGTCTGTGCAATGCTCCCACGGTATTTCAAGAGTTGGTGAATGACGTCTTCCGGGATCTTCTTTATGTCTTCGTAATAGTGTATCTGGACAATATATTGATCTATTCCCCGGATTTAACCACTCACCGGAAGCATGTACTTTTAGTATTACAGTGGTTGAGAGAAAATCATCTTTACGCCAAACTCGAGAAATGCCTTTTCAAAAAATCTACTGTACCGTTTCTCGGATACGTCATCTCGGATGCTGGGTTGCAGATGGATCCTGAAAAGTTGAAGGCAGTAATGGACTGGCCCTGCCCACAGGGTCTCCGGGCTATACAGGCTTCCAGGGATTCGCTAATTTCTATCGACATTGTAAGAAGTTGCTTTCCTGGGCTAAGGAGAGAGAAAATGACTGGATTGTTGCTCAGTGGTTCAAAATCCTGTTTTCAGATGAAACTAGATGATCTACTAGTTGAAGAAATAGCTAAAATGACAATGAAAGGAGAAGTTATCATTATGGGAGATTTCAATCTTCCAGATATAAACTGGAAAACCAAAATAGCAAGTTCTACCAGGAGTACAGATATTCTAAATTCCCTACTGGGGTTATCTCTACAACAAGTGGTTGAGGAGCCAACCCGGAGGGAGGCCATTTTGGATTTGGTATTCACAAACGGGGATTCGGTATATGATGTCATTGTAGGCGAAACCTTGGGATCTAGTGATCACCAGTCAGTGTGGTTTAATATAAGAACTGTGAAAGAGTCCCACCACACAAAAACAAAAGTTTTAGATTTTAGAAAAACAGACTTTTCAAAAATGAAATTAGTCATAAATGAGTCCTTATCAGACTGGAACGGATTACATGGAGTCCAGGAGAAATGGGACTACTTAAAAGGTGCATTATTGAAGGCAACAGAAAATTGCATTAGACTCGTCAGTAAAAGCAAAAAAAGGAGGAGACCAATGTGGTACTCAGCAGAAGTGGCCCAAATCATTAAAAATAAAAAGCTAGCATTTTGTAATTATAAAAAAACCCAGAGCAATGAAGATAAGGAAATCTACAAGATTAGGCAGAGAGAGGCCAAGCAAGTTATAAGAACTTCTAAAGCGCAGGCAGAAGAAAAACTAGCTCAGTCTATGAAAAAAGGGGATAAGACATTCTTCAGATATATAAATGAAAAAAGGAAATTAAAACAAGGAATAACTAAATTAAAAACAAAGGACGGAAGGTATGTAGAAGAGAATAAAGGGCTAGCCGACTGCCTTAATGAATACTTCTGTTCAGTTTTTACAAAAGAAAAAGGAGAAGGACCTCCACTAGAAAGAATGACTATTAAATCGTTTGATGCATGTATCTTTACAGAGGAAGATGTTCTAAGTTTGCTGTCTAAGGTGAAGACAGATAAGTCACAGGGGCCTGATGAGATACACCCAAAATTATTAAAAGAGCTTAGTGGTGAGCTGGCAAAACCGTTAACAGATTTATTTAACCAATCATTAGTAACAGGAGTCGTCCCGGAAGATTGGAAATTGGCAAATGTCGTGCCCATTCACAAGAAAGGTAGTAGGGAGGAATCGAGCAACTATAGACCAGTGAGTCTGACATCAATAGTAGGCAAATTAATGGAAACCCTATTAAAGGATAGGATTGTGGAACATCTAAAATCCCATGGATTGCAAGATGAAAAACAACATGGGTTTACTTCAGGGAGATCATGTCAAACAAATCTTATAGATTTTTTTGACTGGGTGAATAAAATAATAGACGGTGGAGGTGCAGTAGACATCGCATATCTAGATTTTAGTAAGGCTTTTGACACTGTCCCACATAGAAGACTTATCAATAAACTGCAGTCATTGAGCATTGACTCCCATATTGTTGAGTGGATTAGGCAGTGGCTGAGTGACAGACAACAGAGGGTTGTAGTCAATGGAGAACATTCAAAACAAGGTAATGTTACCAGTGGGGTTCCACAGGGATCTGTACTGGGACCGATTTTGTTTAATATCTTCATAAGTGATATTGCAAAAGGCCTCGCTGGTAAGGTTTGTCTTTTTGCTGATGACACAAAGATATGTAACAGGGTTGATGTTCCTGGAGGGAAACGCCAAATGGAAAAGGATTTAGGAAAACTAGAAGAATGGTCAGAACTCTGGAAACTGAAATTTAATGTGGATAAGTGCAAGATAATGCACCTGGGGCGTAAAAACCCAAGGGCAGAATATAGAATATTTGACACAGTCCTGACCTCAGTATCTGAGGAAAGGGATTTAGGAGTAATTATTTCAGAAGACTTAAAGGTGGGAAGACAATGTAATAGAGCAGCACGAAATGCCAGCAGAATGCTTGGATGTATAGGGAGAGGTATAAGCAGTAGAAAGAGTGAAGTGCTTATGCCGCTGTACAGAACACTGGTGAGACCTCACTTGGAGTATTGTGCGCAGTACTGGAGGCCATATCTCCAGAAGGATATAGATACTCTAGAGAGAGTTCAGAGAAGAGCTACTAAACTAGTACATGGATTGCAGGATAAAACTTACCAGGAAAGGTTAAAGGACCTTAATATGTATAGCTTGGAAGAAAGAAGAGACAGAGGGGATATGATAGAAACTTTTAAATACATAAAGGGAATCAACTCGGTAAAGGAAGAGAGCATATTTAAAGGAAAAAAAACTACCACAAGAGGACACAGTTTTAAATTAGAGGGGCAAAGGTTTAAAAGTAATATAAGGAAGTATTACTTTACTGAGAGAGTAGTGGATGCATGGAATAGCCTTCCTGCAGAAGTGGTAGCTGCAAATACAGTGAAGGGGTTTAAGCATGCATGGGATAGGCATAAGGCCATCCTTCATATAAGATAGGGCCGGGGGCTATCCATAGTATTCAGTATATTGGGCAGACTAGATGGGCCAAATGGTTCTTATCTGCCGACACATTCTATGTTTCTATGTTTCTATGTTAAAGTAGATTTTACATTTCATTTGGAATACACGTTCCCAGAGTCTGGAAGAAGAGTAGAGAGGCACACAATCCAAGTTGCTTAAGGTCCAGTGTGAAGTTTCCAAAGTCAGTGATGGTTTGGGGAGCCATATCATCTGCTGGTGTTGGTTCACAGTGTTATATCAAGCCCAACATCAGCGCAGCCATCTACCAGGAATTTTTAAAGTTCTTCATGCTTCCCACTGCTGAAAAGCTTTATGGAGATGCTGATTTCATTTTCCAGCAGGACTTGGCACCAGCCCACATTTCCAAAAGTACCAATACCTGGTTAAATAACCATGGTATTACTGTGCTTGATTAGCCAGCAAATTCGCCTGACCTAAACCCCATAGGGAATCTATGGAGTATTGTCAAGAGAAAGATGAGACACACCAGACCCAACAATGCAGACAAGCTGAAGGCTGCTATCAAAGCAACCTGGGCTTCCATGACACTTCAGCAGTGCCACAGGCTGATCTCCTCTATGACGCCGCATTGATGTAGAAATTCATGCACAAGGAGCCCAACTAAGTATTGAGTGCATATACTGTACATGCTTTTCAGTAGGCCAACATTTCAACATTAAAAATATATTTTTTAATTGGACTTATATAATATTCAAATTTTCTGAGATACAGATTTTTGGGTTTTCATTGGCTGTAAGACTGATTAACTTTTTGTATGATAATGGATGAACGTACTAGGTAAATACTGTTTACTGCCTAAATAGAGTACGTTAAAAACACTTTATTTCATTTTATTAAAAAATTATTATCTCCACAAATATAGGCTGATAGGGTAAACTGGAACTGATTCAGACCAATAATATGCTGGTTCCTAAATTGACCCTATCACAAGAACTCCTTATGTGTGTAGGAGTATGAAAAGTAAAGGAACACTCCTGTTGCAGTCCTAGGAGTATATCTGCACTAGTCCCTCAGGGCTGCAGTGCCTATAGACAGTGCATACCCTATTGTTGTATAGGACCAATATGTAAGCGGAGTATTCCCTATTGGGGCTCAGTAAGGGGAAGAGAGTCAGCCTGCATGTATCAAATCTATACTGCAGTGCTAATGCTCAAGCATGAGTATTAGCACTGCAGTATAGATTTGATACATGCAGGCTGACTCTCTTCCCCTTACTGAGCCCCAATAGGGGGGATGCACCTGTATGGTCTTGTGGGCTTATGTGTCTAGCTCCTAGATGGGGCAAACCCAGACACTCAGCATATACACAGATAAAATACAAAAATGTATATACAAAAATGTATCTTTATTGAAATCGATAAAATAAATAAATAGATGCATAAATTGACAAAGACAGACACAACCACATTGAGAGTGCATACAATACATCGGTACATAATTACAAGTAATAGAAAAGGTGGGATGGAAAATATAAATACAAAATCAAACCATCAATGTGGCTCCCCTACCTAGATAAAAAAAAACATGATTCCCAACATATACAGTCAGGTCCAGACTTCAGGCTGTAATTAACTGCAAAGGATTTGCAAATTGCAACCAAGTATTAAAAAGTGAAAGTTTGATTTATGATTATTATTCTGTCCCATTACTTTTGGTCCCTTAACAGGTGGGAGGCACATATGCAAACTGTTGTAATTCCTACACCGTTCACCTGATTTGGATGTAAATACCCTCAAATTAAAGCTGACAGTCTGCAGTTAAAGCACATCTTGTTTGTTTCATTTCAAATCCATTGTGGTGGTGTATAGAGCCAAACATGTTAGAATTGTGTTGATGTCTCAATATTTATGGACCTCACTGTACACAATACAGACCCGGCTAGTGGCACCTCCTAGAGACCCTGACACGTATTTTGCGTCAGCTTCCTCAGGGGGAGTAGAGGCGTAAGGCAGGGAGGCCCCTATATATATACCCAGTACTACCAATTGATTTTCACATGATAAAAATCATATAAGCCAAGCCCCACTTCACATCATATCAATTCACACAGAGTGTATCCTCCTGAAAGCACAACTAGCAGATTGCGATCATGTGATAAAAGATAAAGATAAGATAAAATAAAAGAGTAGTAAAAGACTGCGCTTGATACTAGCATCAAATAATGAATGATAGCCTTGGCACAAGCGCCCATTAAGACAAAATGTGGCTACAACAGAAACACATAATACTATTACTGAACACACACCTAGACCGGCTGGTATAAGCAAAAGGCATGCTACACCTCCCCATCGATCCGGTGGGGGGGTTGCGCAGGCACGGAATCGAGCAGTTGCCAGATCCACCATCTTGGATAAGGGCAAAACGCCCAAGGAGAAAAACCCACAGTAATCGCGACCAAAGTGTCTGGGATTCATGATAGCGGTGACAGAGTAGGAAACAGTGAGCAAATAGAAATAAACACCAGAAAAAGGAGTGAAAAAAGTGTGTGATTTGCCAGAGGGTAAAAACCAAAAAGTATGAACAGGAGGCAGAGGGAGAAAAAATGCAAACAGACAAATGAGAATGTTAATTAAATTTAACACAAGGTGTGCATGTGTAAAAGGTGCAAAACAATGTAAAAAAAATTGGGGTAAAAGTGTAGGAAATGTGAAATGTGTGGTGAATATGAAACGGAAGAAAGAAAAAAAAGAAAAAATTGTAGAGGAAGTGAGGAGTAGAAAAGGTGTGTGTCATGTGTGAACATGGAGAAAAAAAGAATTTATCAAACCGAAGAGAAAAAAACGTGATAATGCAAAAAGTTAAATAAAAAAACACAAAATGGTTGCATGAAAAACGATTGTGAAGGGAGTGTGAGTGTGTGAAAAAAGTGGAACAAAAAAATAAAAAATTGGGACCAGATAAGGTTAAGAAACACATATACATTAATTGCAAAAATAATCCATATAAAAACATAAATAAAGAAGACACTAAAATAGTGACAAAAAGGAGGTACCACCAGCTGGATCTGTAATAAAATTAGAAATAAAACGGGCACTTGTCAGAGATCAAGAAAAAAGCTGCCACGGAAGGCCAAGACTAAAACCTTAAAGAACTTATACAATACTGCGCAAGGAGGAAAAAGGTCTAGATAAATATCAAGGATTTTTTCTTTCTTCCAGCTGAAGACTGTACAGGTGTAGGCTTAACAGGGTAATTCTATAACAAAATTGAACAAACAAACATTAAAAATAAAAAAAAGAATTAAAACAAGTCCAATAAAATAGAGGTGCGATCGCCCAAAAGAGATCATAGGCGGATTAGTACAGAAAAATGAAAAAAAAAAAGGAGAAAGAAATGTAAAAGAAAATGGGAAAAATAAGTAAATAGGTAAATATACAGAAAAGAAAAGGAAACAAGAAAAAAAAAACTCCTCAAAGATAAGATGCAAAAGACAGATTTTCATTCAAGCCCACAGGTGTCACCATATTCAGAGTATAAATCCATTTGGACTCCCTCTGTGATAGCATTTTTTTCCAATTACCCCCTCGTTGTGAAATGAGAATCCGATCAATACCAATAAATCTGTGCTGGGCTTATGTGTCTGCAGCACTACACAGGCTGAGACTTCCTGTCTTTACTATCCATAGTGCTCACTGTCCAATCAGATTCATGTCCTGCAGAGAAAGTCCTCCTCTGTCCAGAGAAGAAAAAGTGCTTTATAGTCATATTCCATTTACTTTATAGAGGCTTTGTGTACAGTGGAGGACAGGAGCAGAGATTAAGGAGATGGTGATCTAGGGAAGCTGTTAGCCATCAGTCTATGCTGTCAGTTTGGAGATCACTAATCTATGTCCCTGCTCTACACTTCTCTCTCCCAGATCATCATCATTCCCTTTAATCCTGCATACACACTACACACTCTGGCCTCTTCTCTAGATATATTCATCACTCCGAAGGCAGGAAATATGTCTCAGTGTATGTCCAAAGAAGAAACCAGGTGATAGAGCCATAGTGGATTTACTTTGCAGAAGCTGAGTACAATAGACATAGCAGCAAGCAGACAGACGTGGTCTCTGTGCTCTGTGTAATGCAGGAACAGAAAGAAGACAATCCCACGTCCAGAAGCCCATTTCATGTCTCTGCTGCAAGAGACGGGCTTTACAAAACAGCCAGTGCAATGAGCAGGACCATGGTACGGTGGCCAATTATGCAGTGGGTCAGGATATGAGTATAAAAGTCTATGATTTGTTTGTGACGCCATTTGCAGTTTGCGCAGGGTACTGTTGCAGGGCCCTTTAAGGTGTTGTAACTCACGTACCAGGTGAGGAATGCCAGAGTGGGGATAGTGTCTCTGCGTAATGTCAACGGTGTCTCCTACCTTGGTATGGCTGGACTCCTGGATCCTGGCTCACTTGCTATAAATTGAGTGTTGTTAGTAGGAGTAATTGAGGAACTTTGGTAGCAGTAAATGAGATCCAGACTGGTAGTATAATCCAATTTGTCTTTACTGAATGGCAGCATACAAGTTACAGCAATAGTCTTTAGGTCCCGGCAGGCATTTGGCAATGTATGGCAGGGATCAATATCTCTTCTGCTCCTATACTATGTGCCTGGAGAATATGGCAGGAATCTGTCTTCTGCTCTATCTTCTGCTTGGTATGGGCCTGACTAGCTGAGGAGGAATTTGGCTTCTCCTGGTCTCTGGATAAGTACTCACAGTTATGCTCACAGGGAATGGCTCTTCCAGGAGGACTGGAGGTGCTGCTTGCTGGTCACCAGTTGAGGCTGTAAGGCTCAGTCTGGGAATGGTGATCTTTGGTCTCAGCCGAGACAGATCCTGGTTTGGAATCCCTATTTCTGGGAGCTCCTACTTACACAGCCTTCCCCTAGCAGGGGTGGCTGGCACACTAACTGTAACTTCCTTTCCTCCCCATGAGGCAGAATGTGGGAACATTCCACACCTCCTCAAAGAGGGGGGAGCTAGACTGGAATGTACTATTCCAGTCTAGATATGCTAAACTGAACTAAATCCCTTCTAAACACATTGCTGCCACCTGCTGGTGTACATGGAAATTACAGCAAATACATTTAACAAAGGTTTATAATGCACATTTGTGAGGATATAATGTTAAATTATACCAGATGACAAGATAAGTACACTTAACCTGTTGTAGCGGGGAGAAAGAGTTTAGTAACATAACTCTGGGATGCTACACCAACAGTGGACAGCAACTTTGCAAGAAAGTGTTTTGGTCATTTTTTTAGAGGTGAGTGGGAACGGGGCCTGTTCTAGTAATAGGCCCAAGCCTGTACAAGGCTTACAGACTGATTACTAGTATATTCCAATGCAGGCCTGTAGGTGGCAGCACTGCACTGGAATATACTGAATTCAGTATTCTGTATTGCATAGATATGCATTACAGAATACAAGATGCAATCCAATGATTGCATCTTATAGTCAACTAGGGTAAAAAAAAAAAGTTAAACATAAAATATATATAAAAAAAATTATAAAAATTGAAATCACCCCCCTTTTCCTAGAATAAAAAAATGAACACATAAGCAATAAAAAAACTAAACATCATGGGCATCGCTTTGTCAAAAAATGCCAATACTATTAAAATATAAACTTATTTATCCAATACAGCGAATGGCATAACAGAAAAAAAATCTAAATGGCCAATTCACCATTTTTTGTCACTTCACCTCACCCAAAAAATTTAATAAAAAGTAATCAAAAAGTCATACACACTCCAAAATAGTATCAATAAAAACTACACATTATTCAGCTAAAAATGAGCTCTCACACAGCTCCGTAATCATAACGTAAAAAAATTTATGATGAAAAGTAAAAATTAATTTTTTCAAAGTGTTTACTTTTTTCAGTATTAAAACCCAAGAAAAACTATATGTGCTACTGCCATAATCGTACTGACCTGGAAAATGAAGGTAACAGGTCAGTTTTCCTCCATGGAATATGCTGAAAAACAAAATCCATAAAACTGCAATGGAATTGCGTTTTTTTCCACTTCCATCCCATTTGGAATTTTTTTCAACTTCCGACTACAATATATGCAACATTAAATAGTGTCATTAAAAAGTACAACTTGTCCCACAAGAAACAAGCCCTCATACAGCTATGTGAACAGAAAAATAAATAAATTATAGCTCTGGGAAGGCAGGGAGTGAAAAACAAAAACAAAGAAAATCGCAGGGTCCTGAGGGGTTAAAAATATTGCATATAGTGAAAAACCATAATTCTTAATTTATTTATACTGTGGCATAGATGCATTGATAAATCTTCCATCATATAGCTCTAAACCCCCTGCCATCAGGCAACACTGGGGTGAGCGCTGTGCACAGGAATTTTTTACAGTTGCCAGTGGAATCAACAGAAGCTGTAAAATCTCTATGCACTGAGCACCCCTATTGGCAGTTGCAGGAAAATGCCATGGTTTTATGTTAAGCAAGAGAAGGGGTTCAGTACTTGGTCTCCGGTCATCACAAGTCCCAAAGCAGTGGCGTGGTCTGACTCCATGGTGAGTATGCCACTGTGTGTTCCCTTGCCTCTTAAGAATGAAATGGGTTTTAGACAATGAGTGGTGTCACAATGTTGGCCTGCCTACTTAAAGGGGTTGTCTCACTTCAGTAAGTTGCATTTATCATGTAGAGAAAGTTAATACAAGCCACTTTCTAATGTATTGATATTATCCATATTGCTTCCTTTGCTGGTTGGATTCATTTTTCCATCACATTATATACTGTATGTGCGCTCCCATGGTCCCAGCCACCAGAGAGGCTGATGCTTTTTCCTATATTGTGCAAGCACGACCACCACTGATGGATTGCAGGGTGGTCTCTGTAACCATGGAAACGAGCAGTGTATAATGTGATAGAAAAATAAATCCAGCCAGCAAAGGAAGCAATATGGATAATAACAATATATTAGTAAGTGACTTGTATTAATTTTTTCTACTTTCTCCCACTATCCAGGGCAGGCACAGGTGCCGCATCACTCATTTTTCCCTGTAGCTAGTCCTGCTAGCTTTCCTCTGCATTCTAGTAGTGGGGACGGCCACCGTAGTCCAGTGCCCCATGCTGGAGGCCGCCGGTTTAATCCCAGGCACCAAGGCCTCTTATTTCTCCCCTTAGGACATGCTCACACATGTCTCAATTAGCTCAATCTTGGGGTATTTAAGAAACCTTCCCATAGGGAGGCTGCCTGAGCTTTATGTTCCAAGATTGCTAATTTACCAGAAAAGGTTTGCTTTTTCATTTGTCTGCCCATTTACTGATTCTGGTTCTCCACTGCCTGCCCTGACTTCTGCCGTTTTATCTCATTGACTCTCTGCTGCCTGCCCTGATCTTCACTGTTTTACTGATATGCACAAATTCTAAGGGGGCATTGTCTGCCCTGACCTTGGCCTGTTTCCTGACTACCTTCATTGCCAGTTCCCTTGGTGCTTTGTATAGGTGTCTCTGACCCCCATGGGTCAGCTGCCAATTACACAGGGACTACTCTAAAAGATAACGTCCTGGTGGCTCCCCTGCAGTGAAGTCCAGATCCCTGTACAGGGGTTAAAGGGTGAATACCAGGGGACCCCCAGGATAATGCCCTAAGCAAAACCGGTTAGTTGCACAGTGGGTACACATCTATTGTATGTTACATGTAGTACAAGAATTTGTACACAAAACTTGCACATTCATGCACATACACAAGCATATACTGTATACTTTTCACACACACTGCACACATAAATATACACTGTGACACATATGCACATATTATATACATGCATACACACACACATGTATACACACTGTGACACATATGCACATATTATATACATGCATACACACACACATGTATACACACTGTGACATGCATAAACATACTGGCTGGATTTCTTTCACATAGGGGAGTGGACACAGCAAGACAGGCTGATCCAGCAATCAGTAATGTGAACATAATAGAGATGTGAAGTTCTTCCCCTCCCTCTGTGACTTTATATGTAATGATGTATGAAATCTGCTGATAAAATGTGAACATCTAAATTTTAGTGTTCACTTTTCACCTTTCAGAGTTAAAAACAGATTGTAAATGAACATGAGCTACAGGAGAAAAGAAGTCAGAAGAAGCTAAGAGGAGTAAGGGCACAAGAAGGAGGTTTTGAAACCCATAACCCCACTTGTGTATGCTGCCCCTTAAATGGCTTTATTAGCATCAGTTATGTATGGATAGGAACAGAGGCTTCACTAGAAAAGGCGGGGCCCCATAACAAACTTTTGAATGCCCCCCCCCTCCTACTGTGGCTATTCAAGACTGACCACGCTCGTCATACAAGCCCCAACCCACTCAGTTACTCAATAATTTTATATCAAGACACGGAGGCTTCATATTGCTTAACTCTTTCTTTACTTGAAAATAGCAGCAAAGAAGATAATCTGAAAAAAATCATTATTACAGAGGTAACATAAGCCCCTCCCCCTTAGTCCTCCATAAAGGGACCTCCTCCACATCTCCACTTCCTCTTTCTTTGCTGCTGCTATTCAGATAAGTACCCCACCATAGTCCTCTGGGCTATGGGGGCAAGATTTGTGTATATTTATTGATTTTGTTCATTTATTTTTGCCTTAGACATTGTCTTAGCATTTGTTTTTTCCTTAGGGATTCATTTTAGGGGTCGCGTTTCCCCCCCTTTGTGATTTATTTGTATCTGGTGTCTTTTGTCCCCCCGTTTTTCATTTTTTCGTTCTCGGCGTTGTCTTTGCCATTTTCTTTTCGTTTCCGGAGGCTAATCCCATTCTCCGGTGGTCTCCGGCCGCATTGCGGCCTTAGTTTTTCTTACCGGTCTCTGGGGGGTCTCCGGTTCCTTCTGCGGTCCCGCTTCGGCGCCATTTTCTTCTTCTTCTCCTTCTTCTGCCGCGTCTGTTGTATCGCGGGAGTTCGGCGGCCATTTTGGGTTGCGCCCGAGATCTCGCGATTGCGGGATTTCGGGCGCGCGCGCACTCACCGGCCTCTTTTGGTTTTTCCTGGCTCCGAGATCGCGCGAGATTTCGGAAGGAGCTTTCTGTGCAGCGTCAACGGTCACCTCGGCTTACCGCTCCTGCCTGTCGCTGTGTTAAGTTTACCTAATAGGGTCTTTATTGTAGGTACTATTGATCTACCTATTCCTGCCATCATGTCCCTGGTTCCAGTCCCCTCTCTGGTCGCTAACAGCCCCTTGCTAGCTCCCAATAATGTGGCTCCCCAGGCTGTGCCCCCCCATGCTGGTTCAGCTACTCCTTCCTTGGCAGATGCCCAGGCTAGGGCCTTACAACAGTCTATTTCAGACGCTATTTTGTCTGCTATGGACTCTGTTTCCTCAGCCCTCACTAGCTCTCTGTCTCAGGTCCTCTGTGCTCAGACAGTTACCTTGACACATGATACTACTGTGTCTTTGCCTAATACCTCCAGAAACTCATTGACCGATGGCTTAGTTCCATCATCTGACAGCGCGCTTCGGTCGCGCAAACGAGCCTATCCGCGCAAGGCAGAATGTGCACGGAACTGGAAAGTGGCTAGAGCCCAACCGCAACCAGAATCTGACTCTCAGGAGTCTGAGGAGGAGGTTGAGTTACTTTCCCCAGTTAACTCTGAGGGAGATGAGTTTGACCTGGATGAGGGGCAGCCTGATCCGGTTTCCCGACCCTCTACGTCTAAGTCGCCTGCGACGGCCGACGCACAGGCACCCCTTACGGATCCATCTGGTTCCCCATTATTTGACCCGGACTCACTCCATCATCCCAGGTCATCCGAGTGGCTGCCGGCTCCTCATGTCACTAGCTATATTGAGACCATGGCCCGCAAGCCCCTTAGCAAGGAGGCTAGGAACAAACTGAGGGCTGAATGCCCACGTCCAACTATACCAAACAGGGTATGTGAAACGCCCACAGTCGACCCTAAGGTCGTTCAATTTCTGTCTAAGTCGGGGTTTAGTCCCCGTAGAGGCCTGGACTCAGCCCTTCGGGCATGCCAGGACAAGTTGTTGGACATTATGGGGCCACTCGCAAAAATTTTTGACTTGGCGGAATCTGCTAAGTCTGAGGGCAGGCTAGTAGACCCGGAGGAACTTAGAGGCTGGGTCCAACGGGCCATATGCCTGGCAGGCAACGCCAATACCTCTATTGCCATAGAACGCAGGAAGGCCATCTTAATCAAGATGGAACCTAAGTTAGCCAATATGGCCCTTACTGAATCGGGCAAAGACGCCCAGGGACTCCTTTTTGGTGATCCCTTTATAAAGGAGCTGGGAAAGTTTGTGGGCACATTCACTGCCCTTGATAAGGCGCAAACCTCTATGCGCAAGGTTTCAGTAACCGGGTTTCCTCCAGGGCCGGCAGTTCAAGGGGCCGTCTGGCCGGCCGTTCCTCCTTCCAGTCCCGTGGCTCGGGACGAGGTCCCTCTTCGTCATCCTTCCGGTCCTTTGGTCAGGACCCCAGACAACCTCCATCCTTCTTTCCAGCGCGGGGTTCGTTTGGACGAGGCAGATCCTATCGGGGACATCCGAACATTCGACGCCCTTTCGGTAAGTCAACAGTTTCCCCCCCCTTTTTCGGACCTATGTATAGGGGGCAGACTCCGTTTCTTTTCCCATGTGTAGGCCACTGTCACTTCAGACCCGTGGATTTTATCCACAATACTAGGGTTCCACATAGAGCTTGTGTCAAACCCGTATCTCTTAAGGTCCCTTCCACACATTCAGGCGTCCTTGTCGACCCAACTCCTCATAGACGAGGAATTAAATCAGTTGCTCCTGAAAGGAGCCATAGAACCAGCCTCCCGGTCCCCTCAGGGAGTGATCAGCAATATCTTCCTCGTGGAGAAAAAAGGGGGTCAATTCCGGCCAGTTATAAACCTGAAGGCCCTAAATTCCTTTGTGAGATACCGGCATTTCAAGATGGAGGGCATCCATCTCCTTCGGGATATGCTACTTCCTCAGGACTGGCTAGTAAAACTAGACCTAAAGGACGCATACCTTACTGTACCAATTGCTCCATCCTCAAGGGATCTGTTGCAGTTCCGTTGGCGGAACGCCCTGTGGCGGTTCACGTGCCTCCCCTTTGGCCTGTCATCTGCCCCATGGTGCTTCACGAAATTACTTCGCCCGGTCATGGCCTGGCTCCGCAGCCGAGGGGTGAGGCTTATAGTATATCTAGACGATATCCTGATCATGGCCAAGGATTACTCCACCATCCTGAATCATCTTCATCTGGCAATGTCCCTTCTCACCAGTCTAGGTTTCATTATCAACCGGGAGAAGTCCTGTTTGATCCCGTCCAGGACTTTGTAGTTCCTAGGTTTCCTGGTGGATTCAGAGGCTCTGTCTCTCAGTCTCCCCACTGTGAAGGTCAGTTCCATACGCAAGGAATTGCGTCGCACGTTGGCTCTGCCTCAGGTATCTCTTCGCCAGTTGGCCAGAGTGATAGGTCTCCTATCGTCCTCTATCCAGGCGATTTTCCCAGCCCCACTGCATTATCGGGCCTTGCAACGCCTGAAGATTGCTCATCTGCAGGCGGGAGCCACCTATGCGGACCTCGTCATTCTAGACTCAGACACTCGGGACGAGCTAGTTTGGTGGATTGCCAATTTGTCCGCGTGGAACGGGAGGGCCATTTTTGGCCCTCGCCCGGACCTGGTTGTGGAGTCAGACGCCAGTCTCCTGGGCTGGGGGGCCCATTGCGAGGGGATGTCCACCGGAGGCCCTTGGGCGTCCTCGGAGACATCCCTGCACATCAATGCCCTGGAGCTCCTTGCAGGATCTTTTGCGATCCGCAGTTTTGTCAACGGACGGGCCAGAGCGTGTGTACGCCTACAGATGGACAACGTCTCGGCTGTCCGGTATATCAACTCCATGGGTGGCACCCGTTCCAAGATGTTAACTCATCTGGCCAAGGAGTTTTGGGACTTTTGCCTCTCCAACAACGTCTCGGTGGTGGCGGAGTACTTACCGGGACTCCACAATACTCGGGCAGATTGGAGCTCTCGTTTCATGTCCGACTCCAGCGATTGGAGATTGGACGAGGAAATCTTCACTTCTGTGTTATCCCTCTGGGGTCCGTGTTCCATCGACCTCTTCGCATCTCGTTGGAACGCCCAGCTCCCCAGGTACTTCAGTTGGAGGCCGGACCCATCTGCGGAGGCAGTAGATGCCTTCTTGCAACGGTGGTCAGGGAACCTGATGTATGCCTTTCCTCCTTTCTCCCTGATTCCACGGGTCCTGGCCATGGTGCGTTACCAAGAGGCGGAGTTGGTCTTAGTGATCCCGTTCTGGAACACTCAATCGTGGTTCCCTCAGCTCCTGGAGTTGTTGGTGGACTATCCTCTGTTGTTGCCCCATTCAGCGACCCTATTGCGGGGGCCGTTGAATCAATCACACCATCTTGTAGTTTCGGGCTCCCTTCGCCTGCTGGCTTGCAGGATTTCGGGAACTCCGATTTGCCCACGGATGTTTCGGAAACAGCTAGGTTCCTATTGGAGAGCGCGTGGGCCCCCGGCACCAGACGAGCTTACAAGTCAGCATGGCAGTCTTGGTCTGGTTGGTGCCTGCTCAGGAATCTGGATCCCGTTACAACCTCGGTGAATAATATTATCTTGTTCCTTTCTTCTTTGTACAAGGATGGTAAGGCTTATCGTACCATTAATGTTTTTAGGTCGGCTATTTCGTCTGGCCATAGGGGGTTCGACGGCTACCCAGCTGGGCGTCATCCCCTGGTTTGTCGTTTGCTTAGGGGCTCTCGCCTTACACGTCCTCCCCGTCCTCGTTTTTCGAGTTCTTGGGACGTATCCATAGTTTTATCTTTTCTGTCGTCTTGGCCGGTCAATTCGGAACTCTCTTTGCGTCAGCTTTCGGCCAAGTTAGTTACTTTATTTTGTCTGGTCTCCTGTAAGAGGGTTTCGGACGTTCGGCCGTTGGACTACGATGCTCGTTCGTTTACCCCGGAAGGTGTGGTTAATATCTCACGTCACACTAAGACCAGTATTAAGTCTGTGGATTATCCGGCTTTTCAGGAATCCTCTATCCTGTGTCCGGTTGCGTGTCTTAGGGAATACGAAGCGCGGACTTCGCATCTGCGGACTACTTCTCATTCGCAGCTGTTCATCTCTTTCCGTCGGCCCCACCTTCCTGTCACTAGTGTCACTTTATCACGTTGGGTGAAATGGATTTTATCCCTATCTGGCATTGACACCTCCATTTTCACGGCGCATTCGGTTCGAGGTGCCGCGGCCACGTCCCTTACCCTATCGGGGGCAAAATTGGAGGATGTCATGAGGCTAGCAAACTGGTCTCGAGTTTCTACCTTCAGGGATTTCTACTTCAGACCGGGCCCGCATGTGTTTTCTTCCATTGTGAGTCGGCTTTAAACTAGCAATATGAAGCCTCCGTGTCTTGATATAAAATTGTAGGATTTTACTAATTTATGACGTAAAGTCATGATTTTATGAAAGACACGGAGGCGAGTATTGCCCCACCCTCTCTTTTCTCCCTCCCTTTATTAAATATTAAATATTTTGTACTATTTTGTTATATGCATAAAATTGATGTTACTTTGCATTACCTGTGAGGTATCAGTACGACTATTTGGAGCTCCTCTTGGCTCCTTGCTATTTATTTTTATGTTTCTTTCCAGGTTGATTACAAAGTCCAGCAGTCTGTGGTTGCTGTTCCCCAGTGTTGTCACGTCCTACCAGGATTTCGTTTGGGGATCGCTCCGTTGTTAAGCATCGTTTGAAGTCACGCCGGTTGTTTGGATTCTCGGCGGTTTCCAGTTCGGTTTGCAGATCCGTTACCAAAGAAAGAGGAAGTGGAGATGTGTAGGAGGTCCCTTTATGGCGGACTAAGGGGGAGGGGCTTATGTTACCTCTGTAATAATGATTTTTTTAAGATTATCTTCTTTGCTGCTATTTTCAAGTAAAGAAAGAGTTAAGCAATACTCGCCTCCGTGTCTTTCATAAAATCATGACTTTACGTCATAAATTTGTAAAATCCTACAATTATGCACCATTATTACCCCTGTACATTAGAATGCCCTCACATAATAGTTATGCTCCCTCTGTGCCCAAACACAGTAGAATACCCCCTTAGTGCCCATACTCAGTAGTTATGCCCTCTATGCTCCCACATAGTAGTTATGCTCCTTTGTGACGCCACACAGTAGTTATGCCCCCTTGGTCCCCTCACAGTAGTGCTCCCCGTTAATTTCCCTACACAATAGTGCTCTACCTCAGTGCCCCCTTATATTAGTGTAGCCCCTGTGGTGTAAATAACATAAAAACAGTAATACTCTCCTAGCCTCATTCCCCTGATGAATGGAGCACATCCTGCCCTCCCCAAAAGATGCAAAGCAGTGACATCATATCGTCTGCTGAGCAGAGCGAATAGGCAGAGAACAGGCCAGGGAATGATCCTCAGCCCGAGCGCTTTTCTACTCAGTCCAACATACGCAATGATGTCACTGCATTGCACCTGCTGGGGTTGCACAGGCAGGGGGATAAGGCCTGAGCTATAATGGATAACAGACAACCATTATGGCCCGGGCCTTGCCTGTCATTGCACACACACAGTAATCATGATTACTCTGGGTGTGTACTGGCAAGCAATGTCTGCCACTGCGGGCCCCATACCAGTGGCTACAGTGGTAGTTCCACCCCTAGATTTGGATTCACATAATATCCCAATGACAAAGTCAAGGACACAAGCAGGTGTAGGTTTTGGCTCATAACATCAAGCACTGGTCAAGCGCTCAGTAATGAATTATCATAGCTCATCTAGTAGGTCTGATTTAAAATTCCTGTTCATCAATTTCATACCTCTTAGTGTTGAGTCTCTGCGGATCATTTCTGAATGTGTTTTGTTTGTTTTCAGGTACAAAATAATCCTGATGGATCTTCTACTCTAAAGTTAGCTGATTTTGGACTTGCTGTGTTTGTCTCAGAACCTATATTCACTGTGTGCGGAACTCCGACATATGTAGCTCCTGAAATCCTCTCAGAAAAGGGTATAATTAGAATGTAACAAAGTATATATTTTTTGTCTTAAACGGGTTGTGCCTTTAATATAAATGTATACTGCCCAATAGAGATTGCTGTTATATCACTTTCCTCAAATACCACTATTTATTAAAGAGAGTCTGTCACCTACTTGACCGGTTTCAAACAGGTGACATTGTTCAGTGGGGCACAAAGACATGACACTGATGTTACCCGTGTTTAGTTCTTCAGATGCTTCAAATCGCCCAAAAAGTCATTTTTATCATATGTTAATGAGCTGTCGCAAGTGCCCAGGGGCGGAGAGTTTTCTGAAAGTGCCCAAGTTCCCCCGCCTAACTCGCGCCTAACTCCGCCCCTCAGTAAGCTCAGGCCAGCCCTGTGGCTCTGTGACATCATATTTCCCTATAGGCTGTTCGCGCATCACTGCTGGGCATGCGGCACAGAGTTATGCAGTGCGCATGCGCCAATTTCACTCCAGTAACTGGTGCATGCGCACTCCATATCCCTGTCCCTCTGCCCACAGTGGGCAGAACACTGCGCATGCCCGGGCCCGGCAGTGATGCGCGAACAGCCTATAGGGAAATATGATTTCACAGAGCCACAGGGCTGGCCTGAGCTTACTGAGGGGCGGAGTTAGGCGCGAGTGAGGCGGGGGAACTTGGGCACTTTCAGAAAACTCTCCGCCCTTGGGCACTTGTGACGGCTCATTAGCATATGATAAAAACGACTTTTTGGGTGATTTGAAGCATCTGAAGAACTAAACACGGGTAACATCTGTGTCATGTCTTTGTGCCCCACTGAACAATGTCACCTGTTTGAAACCGGTCAGGTAGGTGACAGAATCCCTTTAAAACTGCCTTATTCTAAAGTTATTAGCATACCATTGCACCCTGTGGCAATTCTGCTTTGTTATTCAGTTGCTGTAGGTTGTGTCCTGCATTGGAGCCTTGTAATGTAGGACACCCAAAGCCTTCAATAGTAAGAACAAGGGGTGTAGTTCATTTCACATGATCTGCTGATGTCAGGACACATCTCACTGCCTTAAGCCATGATGAGTTAGCAGACACATGACAAAATAGGAAGCAGGATTTAAACATGAGGGATACAAGAAAACTAAATTTGAAAAAACAAACAAACACGAAAAAAAAACAAGAAGGAATGGGAGATTGAGTAATTGATGAAAATACACTTTAGATTGCAAAGTAGTTTATGGCACAACCCTTTAACAAAAGGACTGAAGAGTAGAGTATGTCACTCATTGTTATTAGACATGTATGAACATTTAAAAATAGAATAGTCTAAGACCCCACCCTTTTAACTGATTACTGAGGATGAGCAGCACTGGCCAATCCGAGAGCAGGGGTAGTGTGTAGGACTACAGAAGCACAATGTGCATAGGGTAGTCTGAGAAGCTGGTGGCCATTGTAGATGAAAGCAGAAAAGACCTAGGATTTACAGAATTGTGCCAGAAGGACTGGAAATTAGGGCACCAGGTACTTTAACTGATGTACCTGATGTTATATTAAAATCCTATGGAGAACTGGAGGGGCAATTTAAGTCATGTGTGGTATAATTATCTGCTTAAAGAATGCAGAAATTGTAATACAATTCTCACAATCTATTTAGGTACTGTACATGTTGATAGTGTAATTGAAAATATTTTCCCGTTATTTTGAAAAACTGGAAGGGAAGTCAGACAAAGACATTCCTAAGTATGCATTATAGCAATCCACCCAATTGAAACAGGGGTGTATTGGAGAAAAACACCTAAAAAGCCACATCTAGACCATGCTGTGATTTAAAAAGGCCACTGATGTTAAAATCTCTTGACAAATACTACACTGCTCAATAAAATAAAGGGAACACAAAAATAACACATGCTAGAGCTGAATTAATGAAATATTCTTCTGAAATACTTTGTTCTTTACATAGTTGAATGTGCTGACAACAAAATCACACATAAATTAAAAAATGGAAATCAAATTTTTCAACCCATGGAGGTCTGTATTTGGAGTCACACTCAAAATTAAAGTGGAAAAACACACTACAGGCTGATCCAACTTTGATGTAATGTCCTTAAAACAAGTCAAAATGAGGCTCAGTAGTGTGTGTGGCCTCCACGTGCCTGTATGACCTCCCTACAACGCCTGTGCATGCTCCTGATGAGGTGGCGGACGGTCTCCTGAGGGATCTCCTCCCAGACCTCGACTAAAGCATCTGCCAACATCTGGACAGTCTGTGGTGCAACATGACGTTGGTGGATAGAGCGAGACATGATGTCCCAGATGTGCTCAATTGGATTCAGGTCTGGGGAACAGGCGGGCCAGTCCATAGCATCAATGCCTTCATCTTGCAGGAACTGCTGACACACTGCAGCCACATGAGGTCTAGCATTGTCTTGCATTAGGAGGAACCCAGGGCCAACCGCACCAGCATATGGTCTCACAAGGGGTCTGAGGATCTCATCTCGGTACCTAATGGCAGTCAGGCTACCTCTGGCGAGCACATGGAGGGCTGTGCGGCCCTCCAAAGAAATGCCACCCCACACCATTACTGACCCAATGCCAAATTGGTCATGCTGGAGGATGTTGCAGGCAGCAGAACGTTCTCCACGGCGTCTGCAGACTCTGTCATGTCTGTCACATGTGCTCAGTGTGAACCTGTTTTTATCTGTGAAGAGCACAGGGCGCAAGTGGCGAATTTGCCAATCTTGGTGTTCTCTGGCAAATGCCAAACATCCTGCACGGTGTTGGGCTGTAAGCACAACCCCCACCTGTGGACGTCGGGCCCTCATATCACACTCATGGAGTCTGTTTCTGACCGTTTGAGCAGACACATGCACATTTGTGGCCTGCTGGAGGTCATTTTGCAGGGCTCTGGCAGTGCTCCTCCTGTTCCTCCTTGCACAAACACGGAGGTAGCGGTCCTGCTGCTGGGTTGTTGCCCTCCTACGGCCTCCTCCACGTCTCCTGATGTACTGCCCTGTCTCCTGGTAGCGCCTCCATGCTCTGGACACTACGCTGACAGACACAGCAAACCTTCTTGCCACAGCTCGCATTGATGTGCCATCCTGGATAAGCTGCACTACCTGAGCCACTTGTGTGGGTTGTAGACTCCGTCTCATGCTACCACTAGAGTGAAAGCACCGCCAGCATTCAAAAGTGACCAAAACATCAGCCAGGAAGCATAGGAACTGAGAAATGGTCTGTGGTCACCACCTGCAGAACCACTCCTTTATTGGGGGTGTCTTGCTAATTGCCTATAATTTCCACCTGCTGTCTATCCCATTTGCACAACAGCATGTGAAATTGATTGTCACTCAGTGTTGCTTCCTAAGTGGACAGTTTGATTTCACAGAAATGTGATTGACTTGGAGTTACATTGTGTTGTTTAAGTGTTCCCTTTATTTTTTTGAGCAGTGTATAAATAACAGTAATAAAAGTATTGTATGAATAGAAATTTATATTTGACTTGACAGGAAACATCTTGCCACTCCAGTTTTTCCCAATAAAAACATCCAAAAAATGCAAAAACAAGACCTAAAATGTCCAAATCCATTCCAATAAAGACTGAATTTGATGTTTGGGTGCTTTTTAACCACTTCCCGACCGTCCATTGACTACAAACGTCCTTGGGTGGTCAGTTTATCTCTGAATGGACGTTCTGGAACATCCATTCAGAGATCGCAGCTGCACACTAATTATGCAGCTGATGAGCGGGGGCACTCTGTCAGTGACAGCAGGGCACCCCAGGGAGAAGGCAGGGACCGTTCCTGGGTGTCCCTGCCTTCTAGATCGCTGTATACACAGCGCTCAACGAGCTCTGTGTATACAGATCAGGAAGCGCTATTCCGCTTCCTGTCCTGGCCCATAGGTCATGTGACCGCCGGGGCCAGGCGAATGCAGGAGCTTTCAGGTCTTCTATAGACCACGATCAGCCATGAACTGCCCCTCTGGGGAATGTATTTCCACTGTAACTGGGGCTACTATGTCAGCCCCAGTTAAAGGAGAAATCAATAGTGAAAAAAAAGAAGTTCCCCCAGAGTATGACCTTATGGGGGACACAAAGTGTAAAATAAAATAAAAAAAATTAAAGTGTTTTGAAAAAAATAAAATTGTTTTAAAAAGTGTTAAAAAATAGAAGAAAAAAATAAAATAGACATATTTTGTATCACCGCATCCGCAACGACCGGCTCTATAATAATATCATATGATCTACCCCATCAGGTGAATGCCATAAAAAATTAAAATAAATAAGCATTGTGCCAAAATTTATCTCACCTTCCAAAAAACATAATGTTAATCAATCAAAAAAGTCGTATATTTTTTTTATTTTCACACCCAAGTATTAAAAATTGTATGAAACAGCTGTTAAGTTAAATGCTTGCTACACCTGTTAAAAATTCCTTGGGTGGTGTAGTTTACAAAATGTGGTAGCTTTTTGGGAGTTTTCACTGTGGGGCTACCTCAGGGCCTCTTCAAATGCAACATGGTGGCCAAAGACCACTCCAGCAAAATCTGCCCTCCAAAAACCATATGGCGCTCCTTGCCTTCTGTGCCCTGTTGTGTGCCCAAACAGCGGTATATGACCACATATGGGGTGTTTCTGCAAACTGCAGAATCAAGGTAAAAAATATTGAGCTTTGTTTTGTTGTTAATCCTTGGTGTGTTCCAGGAAAAATTATTATTAAAATGGAAAATCTACAAAAAATTAGACATTTTGAAATTTCACCTCTATATTGATTTAATTCCTGTGGAATACCTAAAGGGTTAACAACATTTCTAAAACCAGTTTTGAATAGTTTGAGGGGTGTCATTTCTAAAATGGGGTCATTTATGGGTTGGTTCTATTACATAAGCCCCACAAAGTGACTTTAGAACTGAGCTGGTCCTTAAAAATGTGGGTTTTGGAAATTTTCTTAAACATTTTAAGAATTGCTTCTAAAATTCTAAGGCCTCTTTCACACGGGCGTCGCGGATTTGCTCCGGATGTTTCGCGTGTGCATTGCGGGAAAACCGCGCGAGTAGGCGCGCAATTGCAGTCAGTTTTGACTGCGATTGCGTTCCGATGTTCAGTTTTTTCCACGCGAGTGCAATGCGATTTGCACGCGCGTGAGAAAAAATTTAATGTTGTACCCAGACCAGAACCTGGACTTCTTCACTGAAGTTCGGGTTTGGGTGTTCTATTCATTTTATTATTGTTATAAGGGAAAATAATAGCATTCTTAATACAGAATGCTTACTAAAATGTAGCTTGAGGGGTTAAAAAAATTAAAAAAATTAACTCACCTCATCCTCTTGTTCGCTCAGCCGGCATTGTCTTCTTTCTTCTTTTTTCAGGACCTGCAAAAGGACTTTTGATGACATAATCCCGCTCACCACATGGTGAGCGGGGTGACGTCAGCGCAGGTCCTGCTGACTGAAGATAGAAGATCCACATGGTGAGCGTGATTAAGTCAAAGGTCCTTTTGCAGGTTCTGAAAGAAGAAGAAAGAAGACAATGCAGGCTGCGCGAACAAGAGGATGAGGTGAGTTAATTTTTATTTTATTTTTTTAACCCCTCAAGCCACATTTTAGTAAGCATTCTATATTAATCTTATTAACCATGTTATAAGGGAAAATAATACAGTGAATTTACTTTAATAGGTTCCGGGGTTGCTCATCCCTATCATCTCCTAGCAACCATGCGTGAAAATCGTACCGCATCCACACTTGCTTGCGGATGCTTGTGATTTTCACGCAGCATAATTCATTTCTATGGGGCCTGCGTTGCGTGAAAAACGCAGAATATAGAACATGCTGCGATTTTCACACAACGCACAAGTGATGTGTGAAAATCTCCGCTCATCTGCACAGCCCCATTGAAGTGAATGGGTCTGGATTCAGTGTGGGTTTAATGCGTTCACCTCACGCATTGCACCCGCGCAGAAAACTCGCCTGTGTGAAAGAGGCCTATGCCTTCTAACGAGCTAAAAAAATAAAATTACATTTAGAAAATGATGCCAACATAAAGTAGACATATGGCGAATGTTACGTAATAAATGTTTTATCAGGTATCACTTTCTGTTTTAAAAGCAGACAAATTGAAATTTGGAAAATTGCAAATTTTTTTAAATGTTTGCAAAATTTGGGATTTTTTCATAAATAAAGGTGAAATATATTGACTCAAATTTATGACTATCATGAAGTACAATGTGTCACGAGAAAACAGTCTCAGAATGGCTTGGATAAGAAAAGCATTCCAAAGTTATTACCATATAAAGTGACACATTTCAGATTTGCAAAATTAGGCCTGGTCAGGAAGGGGGTAAATGGCCCAGTCTAGAACTGGCTAAATTCATCGGTATTATTTTCTTTTTAACATGTTTAGTTTTGTTTCTACAGGTTATGGCTTAGAAGTTGATATGTGGGCAACTGGAGTTATCTTGTATATACTACTGTGCGGTTTTCCACCTTTTCGAAGTCCAGAACGCAATCATGAGGAATTATTTGAGATCATACAGCGTGGAGAATATGAATTCCCCTCACCTTACTGGGATAATATTTCAGAAGGTAAAAATAAAATATAATGACATATGTTTAATTAATAGCATTCATCTGCAGAAATGATAAACTAACATTGTTGTATAAATCCCATAAAATATAGAAATTCATTATTCCCCCCTACGCCAGTTTTTAGCAAAGAAAAATCACAAATCAACTGATTTTGAGACTTTTCAATACCATTGTGACTTTTGTAATTGCAGTTGACATCTGTCCATCCAGTTCAGCCTGTTATCCTGCAGGTTGATCCAGAGAAAGGCAAAAAAAAAAACAGGTAGAAGCCAATTTTTCTCATTTTAGGAAAAAAATTCCTTCCCGACTCCAATTAGACAGAATAACTCCCTGGATCAATGACCTCTCCAGAAATCTAGTAACTATGACCTATAATACATTGCTCAAAAAAATAAAGGGAACACTTAAACAACACAATGTAACTCCAAGTCAATCACACTTCTGTGAAATCAAACTGTCCACTTAGGAAGCAACACTGAGTGAGAATCAATTTCACATGCTGTTGTACAAATGGGATAGACAACAGGTGGAAATTATAGGCAATTAGCAAGACACCCCCAATAAAGGAGTGGTTCTGCAGGTGGTGACCACAGACCACTTCTCAGTTCCTATGCTTCCTGGCTGATGTTTTGGTCACTTTTGAATGCTGGCGGTGCTTTCACTCTAGTGGTAGCATGAGACGGAGTCTACAATCCACACAAGTGGCTCAGGTTGTGCAGCTTATCCAGTATGGCACATCAATGCGAGCTGTGGCAAGAAGGTTTGCTATGTCTGTCAGCGTAGTGTCCAGAGCATGGAGGCGCTACCAGGAGACAGGCCAGTACATCAGGAGACGTGGAGGAGGCCGTTGGAGGGCAACAACCCAGCAGCAGGACCGCTACCTCCGCCTTTGTGCAAGGAGGAACAGGAGGAGCACTGCCAGAGCCCTGCAAAATGACCTCCAGCAGACCACAAATGTGCATGTGTCTGCTCAAACGGTCAGAAACAGACTCCATGAGGGTGATATGAGGGCCCGACGTCCACAGGTGGGGGTTGTGCTTACAGCCCAACACCGTGCAGGATGTTTGGCATTTGCCAGAGAACACCAAGATTGGCAAATTCGCCACTGGCGCCCTGTGCTCTTCACAGATGAAAGCAGGTTCACACTGAGCACATGTGACAGACGTGACAGAGTCTGGAGACGCCGTGGAGAACGTTCTGCTGCCTGCAACATCCTCCAGCATGACCGGTTTGGCATTAGGTCAGTAATGGTGTGGGGTGGCATTTCTTTGGAGGGCCGCACAGCCCTCCATGTGCTCGCCAGAGGTAGCCTGACTGCCATTAGGTACCGAGATGAGATCCTCAGACCCCTTGTGAGACCATATGCTGGTGCGGTTGGCCCTGGGTTCCTCCTAATGCAAGACAATGCTAGACCAAATGTGGCTGGAGTGTGTCAGCAGTTCCTGCAAGACGAAGGCATTGATGCTATGGACTGGCCCGCCTGTTCCCCAGACCTGAATCCAATTGAGCACATCTGGGACATCATGTCTCGCTCTATCCACCAACGTGACGTTGCACCACAGACTGTCCAGGAGTTGGCAGATGCTTTAGTCCAGGTCTGGGAGGAGATCCCTCAGGAGACCTTCCGCCACCTCATCAGGAGCATGCACAGGCGTTGTAGGGAGGTCATACAGGCACGTGGAGGCCACACACACTACTGAGCCTCATTTTGACTTGTTTTAAGGACATTACATCAAAGTTGGATCAGCCTGTAGTGTGTTTTTCCACTTTAATTTTGAGTGTAACTCCAAATCCAGACCTCCATGGGTTAAAAATTTGATTTCCATTTTTGAATTTTTGTGTGATTTTGTTGTCAGCACATTCAACTATGTAAAGAACAAAGTATTTCAGAAGAATATTTAATTAATTCAGATCTAGGATGTGTTATTTTTGTGTTCCCTTTATTTTTTTGAGCAGTGTATTATTATACTCCAGAAATACATCCAGGCGCCTCCTGAACACTTTTAGTGAATTCACCTCCACCACCTCCTCAGGCAGAGAGTTCCATAGTCTCACTGCTCTTGCCGTAAAGAATCCTCTTCTATGTCGGTGTAGAAATCATCTTTCCTCCGGATGCAGAGGATGTCCCCTCGTCACAGTGCTGGGGATAAATAGATGATGGGAGATATTTCTGTACTGACCCCTTATATATTTAATAATGAATACAACTACCAGCATCAGGGTTTGAGTCTTGATAGTAGACCTTTTTATTTTACATACAGCAATATTCAAGTGTGTGACGTTTCGGCACGCAGGCCTTCCTCAGACACTGCCCGTAACAAAGAAAGTAAAGTACTGACCAGAATACACATCAATATATGGTCACCATACATATGGTCATAATATTTAGAAAAAACATAATTCTCATATAATATAATAATATTCGCCAATTTAAGTATAGCATTAAATTTTGCATTGGTAATTTACAAGGTTAGACCTAGTGTTACTGGTACATGGCAGAAATGTTTTACAGAATTGTATTACAAAGAATCTAAGGAAAATATACATGTTGTCTTGAATATGGCGAGTACTATGTGGTTCCATTTCCCTCAGAATGCAATATTATATTACAGGAAATCCAAGGAGAATATACATATTGTCTTCAATACCATGGGTATCATGTAGTTCCATTTCCCTCACAGAAGCCTGCTTATGTAGGGAAAGGGGGGGAAGTACCTTCCTCCATACAGGCCACGCATCATTACAACGCCGCCTGCTTGTCGCGGCTCTCATATTAATAATCATAGCGCTACAACAGCGTACTCCCTCCTCTTAGTTACTACACTGCGTGCAGAATTATTAGGCAAATGAGTATTTTGACCACATCATCCTCTTTATGCATGTTGTCTTACTCCAAGCTGTATAGGCTCGAAAGCCTACTACCAATTAAGCATATTAGGTGATGTGCATTTCTGTAATGAGAAGGGGTGTGGTCTAATGACATCAACACCCTATATTAGGTGTGCATAATTATTAGGCAACTTCCTTTCCTTTGGCAAAATGGGTCAAAAGAAGGACTTGACAGGCTCAGAAAAGTCAAAAATAGTGAGATATCTTGCAGAGGGATGCAGCACTCTTAAAATTGCAAAGCTTCTGAAGCGTGATCATCGAACAATCAAGCGTTTCATTCAAAATAGTCAACAGGGTCGCAAGAAGCGTGTGGAAAAACCAAGGCGCAAAATAACTGCCCATGAACTGAGAAAAGTCAAGCGTGCAGCTGCCAAGATGCCACTTGCCACCAGTTTGGCCATATTTCAGAGCTGCAACATCACTGGAGTGCCCAAAAGCACAAGGTGTGCAATACTCAGAGACATGGCCAAGGTAAGAAAGGCTGAAAGACGACCACCACTGAACAAGACACACAAGCTGAAATGTCAAGACTGGGCCAAGAAATATCTCAAGACTGATTTTTCTAAGGTTTTATGGACTGATGAAATGAGAGTGAGTCTTGATGGGCCAGATGGATGGGCCCGTGGCTGGATTGGTAAAGGGCAGAGAGCTCCAGTCCGACTCAGACGCCAGCAAGGTGGAGGTGGAGTACTGGTTTGGGCTGGTATCATCAAAGATGAGCTTGTGGGGCCTTTTCGGGTTGAGGATGGGGTCAAGCTCAACTCCCAGTCCTACTGCCAGTTTCTGGAAGACACCTTCTTCAAGCAGTGGTACAGGAAGAAGTCTGCATCCTTCAAGAAAAACATGATTTTCATGCAGGACAATGCTCCATCACACGCGTCCAAGTACTCCACAGCGTGGCTGGCAAGAAAGGGTATAAAAGAAGAAAATCTAATGACATGGCCTCCTTGTTCACCTGATCTGAACCCCATTGAGAACCTGTGGTCCATCATCAAATGTGAGATTTACAAGGAGGGAAAACAGTACATCTCTCTGAACAGTGTCTGGGAGGCTGTGGTTGCTGCTGCACGCAATGTTGATGGTGAACAGATCAAAACACTGACAGAATCCATGGATGGCAGGCTTTTGAGTGTCCTTGCAAAGAAAGGTGGCTATATTGGTCACTGATTTGTTTTTGTTTTGTTTTTGAATGTCAGAAATGTATATTTGTGAATGTTGAGATGTTATATTGGTTTCACTGGTAAAAATAAATAATTGAAATGAGTATATATTTGTTTTTTGTTAAGTTGCCTAATAATTATGCACAGTAATAGTCACCTGCACACACAGATATCCCCCTAAAATAGCTAAAACTAAAAACAAACTAAAAACTACTTCCAAAAATATATTTAGCTTTGATATTAATGAGTTTTTTGGGTTCATTGAGAACATGGTTGTTGTTCAATAATAAAATTAATCCTCAAAAATACAACTTGCCTAATAATTCTGCACTCCCTGTATACCTCTTCTCTCTCACTTCAGTTCTCTTTTTTTTATTTTTCTTATTTTCACATGCGTTCCACAGGCCCTAACTTCCGGACCTGGTGGAACGCATACACAGGCTTACTGGTAACGGGGGGAGGTACTTCCCCCCTTTCCCTACATAAACAGGCAAGCGTTCTACCACTGTTAGACGCTTCTCCTGTACACATGTGACTTCACATAATTAAGCCTGTACTGCGTCCTTCTACCTCATCTTGTTTTACTCCATCACTGCGGCATAGGTAAGTACTCCAAATCCAATCAGGCAGGGATTACTACCATATAAATTGCCCTTCACAATTCTTTCCACACTGGGTACTTCTTCCTTATAGTATACAGTACAGACCAAAAGTTTGGACACACCTTCTCATTCAAAGAGTTTTCTTTATTTTCATGACCATGAAGGCATCAAAACTATGAATTAACACATGTGGAATTATATACATAACAAACAAGTGTGAAACAACTGAAAATATGTCATATTCTAGGTTCTTCAAAGTAGCCACCTTTTGCTTTGTTAACTGCTTTGCACACTCTTGGCATTCTCTTGATGAGCTTCAAGAGGTAGTCCCCTGAAATGGTTTTCACTTCACAGGAGTGCCCTGTCAGGTTTAATAAGTGGGATTTCTTGCCTTATAAATGGGGTTGGGACCATCAGTTGTGCCACATAAGACACTTGTATTATAGAAAGTGCATGCTGGTCAAGCAACACCTCTGGCTGGGTCATGTCAAGAATTTAGCATGGGTGGGGGGAGCTGGTGGTGCCGTTTCCATGTTTGCCTCAGGCAGCGTGAAGGCAATGTACTTCCCTGCCCCTGGCCACAAAGCACTGAGGGGGAAAGGGGGGGGGGGGGGGCAAGCTGAACTCTTGCATCAGGGCCCATGAGCCTTTAGCTACGTCCCTGATTCTGAGGGAAATGGAACCACATGGTACTCGCCATATTCAAGATAACATGTATATTTTCCTTAGATTTTTTGTAATACAATTCTGTAAAACATTTCTGCCATGTACCAGTAAACGCTAGATCTAACTTTGTAAATTACCAAAGCAAAAGTTAACGCTACACTTAAATTGGTGAATATTATTATATTACATGAGAATTATGTTTTTTCTATATATTATGACTTGAATACACACTTGAATATTCCTGAATGTAAAATAAAAAGCTCTACTACTATCAAGACTCAAACCCTGATGCTGTAGTTGTATTCATTATTATAAACGGGGTTGGAACCCTACTTACAGCAAATCCTACAGAGTGCGACAAAGATTTATTGCAAACCTTATATATTTATACATAGTTATTAGATCTCCCCTCAGTCGTCTTTTTTCTAAAGTGAATAACCCTAAATTTGATAATCTTTCTGGGTATTGTAGTCCACCCATTCCAGTTATTACTTTTGCTGCCCTCCTCTGAATCCTCTCCAGCTCTGCTATGTCTGCCTTGCTCACAGGAGCCCAGAACTGTACACAGTACTCCATGTGTGGTCTGACTAGTGAGCTGTAAAGTGGCAGGACTGTGTTCTCATCATGGGCATCTTTGACCTTTTTGATGCATTATTTATGCCAAAAAGTGACATGAATAGTGACTGAAATCTGCTACAGCCCTAAGCTGTTTTTGATTTCATTACCGTGCACGGACTGCCAGAGGAGCCATGTAATTTATTATGAGGTTTGTGCCTCATCATTACAGGGGTTATCCAATACTATAAAAATGTCCCACATATGCCGAGCTCCTCACAGTGAATATACGTACCTGGCTGCTCGTTCCCTGCGCCGCTCCTGGTCCCCTGCGATGCTAGGGAGGCTTGTCCCTGCCTGCCATTGGCTGCTCCCCCCCCTCCCCGACACCGGATGTTTTCATCTGCGCACGGGAAGAAGTGGTGGTGCGGAGACCAGGAACGGCGCAGGGAGCCAGGTAAGTATATTCACTGTGAGGGGCCTGCCATATGGGGGACATTTATATAGTATTGGATAACCCTTTTAATTTCATGGCTCCACCGACAGTGCAGGCCCTTAAAACTGAAAACCATTGGTGGCTTGAATAAACAATCAAATCTCATTTTGCAAATTACCTACGAGTGCCGTGATTTTATTCTTATAGTGCAGGCCCTAAGACAGGAGTAGCAGACATCTTGATCAACTAATTCCACTGTAATTGAATGGTGTTCTTGGTTTCAAAATGTTTTTGAGGCTTACAAAGTGTTCATCACTGTCTCCAGTGTTTAAACATATGAGGTTGTATCTGATATCTTGTCTCTATGTAGGTGTAGTGCCTGGGGAAGACACCTGAGTAGTCTTGAAAGCTTGCAATTTTGTCATCTTTTTTTCAGTTAGCCATTAAAAGCTATCTACCACTAATAATTTTTTTTTTCAAATCTTCCATTCTGTTACTGTGATTCAATGACTATATAGCGCCATATAGTGGCTAATAATATGTTTTCTCTCCTGTTACAGAAGCAAAAGATTTGATCAGCAGGTTGCTGGTGCTAAGTCCACTGAAGAGATATACTGCCCAACATGTTCTGCAGCACAGCTGGGTCAGGTCACGTGGACAAATGAATGATCGGAGTTTGCAGAGAGAAGTTACCATGAATATTCAGCGTCATTTCCGTAACCGATGTCAGAAGAAGGGCACACAGAGTGACCTGTAAAATTCATTTTTCCTTTTTAATTAATTTAAGCAAACTGCAGAATGAAACTGGCTTTATAAAAGTATATGATGGGCAAATTTATGATGTTAATTTTTGAAGCATTGCTTGGCTGAGAATTCCTAACATCTCATCCACTTTGCTGGTATTGTACAATGCCACGGATCTGCCACACAAAAATTCACAAAGGGAAGTCCATGGAGTATGGGCCATTTGTGAGCATATCTCAGAAGACTTTTCCTGTTTTACATTAAAAATGCTTATTGTACGATAGAACATTCGGCAACTTTTGTAACATATGCTGAGTTTTAGTTTTACAAACCATTTTCAAGATTTCTGGTTGCTGTCCTGATCATGTTCTACTCAAATGCCTGCACATCTGTCTCTATCATGGAGCAAATGTTGTACCTGTGTAGTTGGATATGATCAGTAGGGGTTAGTCTCCAGTCAGGGATGTATTAAAGGGGTTGTGGACCTTTGGGAGGGTTTTTGGCTAACCCAACTCCTGGGCAGACCTGTGAAGGGAAGCATACTTGCCTGCTCCTCGATGATGGCTCCCCACTCCTTCACTCCCTGACCTCAGCTACTCCACTGGGCTCACTGGATGTAAACTTCCTGTTTAATGCCGCTACAGCCAATCACTGGCCACAGCAGTGACCTGCTCTCCTTGCTTTATGTCAAATGTTCATGTGACGAGGAGAGCAGGTCACCACTGCAGCCAGCAATTGGCTGCGGCACTATCAAACAAGAAGACTACATCCAGGATGCCCAGCGAAGTAGCTAGGGCTGGGGAGTGAAGGAGGGGGGAGCCAGCGCCAATAAGCAGGTCTGCCCGGGAGATGAGGTTTGTCAAAAATCCCCCAAAAGTGCACAACCTCTTTAAGGTTGGTGGAATCCAATCCCATTTCTGAAAACAAGACCACTCTAACCCTTATAGGAGTCAAATAGAAAAAATGCATCCTCTTCAGTATGGTAGTCAGTGACTCCCTTTGATTTTAGAGAGGGAGCCACATGCATGCATGCCCAACTCTTTCAGCTGGATAAGATTAGCGACGGCCATCATGAATTACAGTGAGGGCACAATTAGAAAATGATGATAGATGGTAGATGACAGCCAGACAGACACAGACAAATGGATAAACAGACAGACTGACTATATAAATGTAAATTAGCTCTCAATCGGGGGGAAGAAATCTTCCTCTTCAGTGCCACCTACAGGAGGTAGCTACTGTATAAGTCATTTTTTAACCCTTTAACAGATCTTGCACTATGACTTGGGATACAAGCCAAACCAGAATGTTTCCCATAAAGAAAAGATACCCATCTGCAGACAGCTGTTTTGGGGTTGGCTAGGTAAAAGACCTTTGATGTGGGTCGAGGGGATGTAGGGGTTTACAAAGACATAACCTTATAGACTGAAAAATGGAAATAGAGGGAGAAATTTATTATAGACTAGACACCAGTCTATGATATCCCCTGCAGATATCAGAGCATGCGCCTAATTTATGATGATGCAAAGAGCTTGTCATATATTAGGTGCATCCTCTGACAGTTTGTGCACTAAAACTGAACTCTGCTGACAACTCCGAGCTGCCATAGAGAACTGGTGTAAATGAGGATAAATGTGATAGGCCTGCGGGCCCCACCCTCAACACATTCCTTTTTCGCAATGGCATTTAAAAAGTCTGAAACACAAAGTTAACCTCAGAACAGTGGCCTGGGGGGAATTATACATTTCCCCCAATGTATATAAGACAGTTGCATACGTTATCAATAAACAACGAATAAGGATTATGCACACATAACTGCGGAACTCCATAAAGGACAAACTTTAGATGTTGTCACTATTTAAACTGTACTTGGTATAGACGATGCCAGTGTAGCTGACTGTAATAGTAGCATTCATATATAGGTTACCCTCATGTAAGGAAGGTCTCTGTCACACAATTACTGCAATGTAAAAATGCATGTACATACATTTTTCCAGCAGGGGAACAGAAAAAACTGCATGGATGGTGGAGCTCTCTGCCTCACCAATAGCACCCCACGTGAATATAGGTGCTCTTTAGGTGGATATATTGGAGTTTGTTCACCCAGCTTCATCTTTGTATTTATACCACAATGATGTAAGTATGTTTGTTTAATTAAGAATGACCAACATTTTTTAAACTTAAAGGGCTTCTGTCATGACGAACATCTAAAAAAATGAACTTTTATTTTATGCAAATAAGCCTCTAGGAGCAATGGGGGTGGTGCCCCTACTCCTGGAGGCTCATTTCTTCCACCTCTGGCCGCACCCTCATCATGCTAATTGACAGAGGCAGGCAATGTTCACATCATCCTGCATGGCCCTGTCAATCAACATGATGAGCGCATGGCCAGAGGAGGGAGAACTGAGCATCTAGGAGTAGAGGCACCACCCCATTGATACTAGAGGCTCATTTACATAAAATAAAAGTTCATTTTTCACAAAAATGGAAATGCATAGAAAGAACGGACAAAGAGTGTTAACTTCAGATGACATCAGCACGTCTAAGGCCCTTGAAAGGGGTTGTATCACTTCAACAAATGACATTTATTATGTAGAGAAAGTTAATACGAGTCTCTTACTAATGTATTGTGATTGTCCATTTTGCCTACTTTGCTGGCTGGATTAATTTTTCCATCACATTATATACTTCTCTTTTCAAGGGGTTATGGCCACTGCTACAGCGCAGATAAGAGGTGGCCGGACCGGAGATGTGTGCCTGTGTGTGCTCCTACAATCACGGCCAACACTGCTGGTGGTCGAGTTTTTAGGACACCCTGGGTTCCTTGTGCATCTAGACTTTTTCTGTATAAGGATTTTAGACTAGAAACTTTACTGACATGAGGGCGTCCTTGGAATGGTTACATAGCTGGCTGAAAGGGAGTCTGTCACCAGCATTTCACTTTTTTAACCTTTCCCACAGCTCCCTAGCATGCTTACAGTTAATAGCCAAAGGAATGAGTGCGCCGGCGCGGGATATCGGCAGCATAACAAGTTAGTACAAAGGCGGTCAGAGGGAAAGGATGGGTGGGCAGAGGGTAGGAAGGGGCGGGGGGACGCAATGAGAAGGCTGAGCAAGCAGGGCACCTAAGAGAGTAACGCCGCCCTGGGCACTTGCGAGCCCTCATTTGCATATCTTATAAAGATCGTTTTTGAGGGCTCTATAAGTCCAGGATTGATGCCAGAGGTAACGTTTTTATTAACTGTAAGCATGCTAGGGAGCTGTGGGAAAGGTTAAAAAAGTGAAATGCTGGTGACAGACTCCCTTTAACCAAAGGCTGCATTACTGATTAGCTAAAATGAAGGACCTTGTTACTGCCAGTGTACTCTATGCTGCAGTTTCTGATGGAGGGAGCATGACATACACTCAAACTGGTGATGTTTTATTACCATATTGTATGGAAACTAATTATACTAAAGGGACACTTCCATAAAAAATAATTACATATTAATAACAGTCCCGCTTGACTTTCTCACTCAGACCATAACTGCTTCCAGAGAGAAAAGGGGTATGAGTGACTCTGTTAGAATAACACACATTACTCTCATTACAAAACTGAACTGAACGAAACGGAGTGAACCAGAATGCATTCTGTTCCGTTTGGTTGCATTCCCATCGCGGACAGAATACGCTGCAAGCAGCGTTTTTCTGTCTGCGATGTGGTGCTGAGCAAGACGGATCCCTCATGAGTCACAATGTAAGTCAATGGGGACAGATTAGTTTTCTTGGACACAATAGAAAACTGATCCGTCCCCCATTGACTTTCAATGGTGTTCATGACGGATCCGTCTTGGCTATTTTAAAGATAATACAGCCGGATACTTTCATAACAGATGCAGACGGTTGTATTATTGTGACGGAAGCATTTTTGCTGATTCGTGACAGATCCAGCAAAAACGCTGGTGTGAAAGTTGCCTCTGAGGCAATTGTAAGTTCAGTCTAGTTTCAACTTACGATGGCCCATGAAAGAGAGAATATTGTATCTTGAGGGATCACTTGTAATAGTACAGCAATCCAGACGACAAACTCATCTTTGCTACATAGGGGATAGAAGAAAAGTAGTTATAGACATTGGCCCTGATTTATCATAGCCTGGCGGCATACGGCAGGCTATAATAACCAGGCTCGCTGCTGGATGCTCTGCCTGACTTGTGACGAGGCATAGACCTTGTCATAAATTAGGCACAGCATCTGGCAGTCCGTGTGCCTGAACTGATCCAGGGGCTAGCTTAGATTTCAGTGTTCTTCCATGCTCCCTGTCGACCTTGCCACGCCCCCTTTTCAGGAAAGTGCCGAGGCCGGCCGAGTAATGGCACTTGCACAAAAAAAATTTGCTCAAAGTCTGATGGAAAAGTTGCAAACGTGCAGTTTCCGAATTTTTCACGCCATGTACCTTAATAATAAATTCGGCCCTAACTGTATTTGATTGGTAACTTATTTGACTGTATTGATCTATAGTATCACTTGGGTACGACTTAATATTGGCCTGAAATATTGGCATCTACTTTTTGGGCTTTTTGAACAACACACAGGTTCTAACTTTTTTTTTCAAGATTTATCTATTTAAAAATGTATCAAGGTGTAAATTTTGTTAAAAGGGTATTCCCATCTTGGACATTGGGGAAATATCTGTGATATGCCCCCAATGTCTGATAGGTGTGAGTCCCACCTCGCACCTATACTTAGAACGGAGCCCGAAAAGTGCACCGTGCATGTGCGGCCGCCCTCCATTTCTATGGGACTGCTGAAAATAGCTGAGAACTGGCTCGGTCATTTTCGTAAGACCCATAGAAATTAAAGGGAGCCGTGGCCCGCACTTGTCTGGTGCGATTTCAATTCATTTCAATGGGACTTCCGAAAATAGCCAAATGCACTGCTTGGCTATTTTCGGCAGTCTCATAGAAATGAATGGAGAGCGGCCGTGCTTGCGCTGTGTACCCTCCAGCACTTTGCGGACTCCGTTCTAAGCATAGGAGTGGATCCCAGAGGTGGGACCTGCACCTATCAGACATTGGGGGCATATCCTAGCGATAAGCCCCGAATGTCCAAGATGGGAATAACCCTTTCATGTAACACATAATTGCTAATTTCTTTGGAGCTGCAGCATAAACATTAAAAGAGATGAAATATTGTCGACAAAAAATTGTGACTAGTGCTTATAATTTATTATTATATTCCTTAATGTTTTTCTGTGTACTTCAATAAATTCATCTTATGGTGTCCCGTATCCTGCTTTTTTATGACTTAGTGTGGATTAGTGGTTTGTATGTGCTATCTCTGGGGGTACTCTGTTTTTCCCTGACTCTCCAAAAACCTACACATTAGCTTCCCAAGAAAGTTCATGTTCACATGTTGCAGATTCTGCCTGTTTTTATGTGAGATATGGGATTCCATGCTAAAATCCCCACAGAATCCACAGCCATTCTGCTGGCAATGCAATGTTTTTACCCCATTCACATGCTCTGAAGTAAAATGCGTGGAATAATGACACTAATGTGGATTTTATAACCATTGAGTTAAGGCTCGGTTCAGATCATGTTTTTGCCCTATGTTTAATAAGTTGGGGGAAAAAAAGGATGTAAAAGTATAGTACACTACGCTTTTCCATCCTGTAGAGTCTGGCAAAATAAACGTATACGATAATGTATATATATATATACATATATATATATATATATATTTAAAAAGAGAAAATGACGGCGGCACCGGAAAAAAGCAATATGGGTGCTAGGTCCAGGGATGTAGCTGCTTACCCCATATGGATAGTGATGAAAAACGGACAGCACTCCAGGTAAAAAGCAATGGTGTTTATTCACCCATGTGGATGGCAACGTTTCAGCTCATACAAAGGCTCTTGTATGAGCTGAAACGTTGCCATCCACATGGGTGAATAAACACCATTGCTTTTTACCTGGAGTGCTGTCCGTTTTTCATCACTATATATATATATATATACACACTCACCTAAAGAATTATTAGGAACACCATACTAATACGGTGTTGGACCTTCTTTTGCCTTCAGAACTGCCTTAATTCTACGTGGCATTGATTCAACAAGGTGCTGATAGCATTCTTTAGAAATGTTGGCCCATATTGATAGGATAGCATCTTGCAGTTGGAGATTTGAGGGATGCACATCCAGGGCACGAAGCTCCCGTTCCACCACATCCCAAAGATGCTCTATTGGGTTGAGATCTGGTGACTGTGGGGGCCATTTTAATACAGTGAACTCATTGTTATGTTCAAGAAACCAATTTGAAATGATTCGAGCTTTGTGACATGGTGCATTATCCTGCTGGAAGTAGCCATCAGAGGATGGATACATGTTCTCATTCTGTTTATGCCAAATTCAGACTCTAACATTTGAATGTCTCAACAGAAATCGAGACTCATCAGACCATGCAACATTTTTCCAGTCTTCGAATTTTGGTGAGCTCGTGCAAATTGTAGCCTCTTTTTCCTATTTGTAGTGGAGATGAGTGGTACCCGGTGGGGTCTTCTGCTGTTGTAGCCCATCCGCCTCAAGGTTGTGCATGTTGTGGCTTCACAAATGCTTTGCTGCATACCTCAGTTGTAACGAGTGGTTATTTCAGTCAACGTTGCTCTTCTATCAGCTTGAATCAGTCGGCCCATTCTCCTCTGAACTCTAGCATCCACAAGGCATTTTTGCCCACAGGACTGCCGCATACTGGATGTTTTTCCCTTTTCACACCATTCTTTGTAAACCCTCGAAATGGTTGTGCGTGAAAATCCCAGTAACTGAGCAGATTGTGAAATACTCAGACCGGCCCGTCTGGCACCAACAACCATGCCACGCTCAAAATTGCTTAAATCACCTTTCTTTCCCATTCTGACATTCAGTTTGGAGTTCAGGAGATTGTCTTGACCAGGACCACCCCCCTAAATGCATTGAAGCAACTGCCATGTGATTGGTTGACTAGATAATTGCATTAATGAGAAATAGAACAGGTGTTCCTAATAATTCTTTAGGTGAGTGTGTATATATATATATAATTTTTTTTTTTTACAGTGGAACTCTATGACAACGGAAGTCACTGTATGGCATTTGTTGGAGGCCTCTTTTTAACTGATACATTGTTTGTATATGTTAAACGTAAGATAAAAATGTGATGTGAACTCACACAAATCTGCATACAAATAGGCAGCAGAAGTTCAAGTTTCTTTCAGTTTCATCCATGTGATTTTTCCCTCAAGTCCCTACCTGAGCAGTTTGTAACTTAGTGTAAGATGAAGAGATGTAAACAGATTGTGAACATCAGTGAGGACATGGACTATAGCATGCCCTGACAGTTTCTAAGTGACAGGACATGCTGGGAGTTGTAGTTTCACAACTTGTAGAAAGCCACAGTTTGGAGACCACTGCTTTGTATGGTGCTTCAAAATATGTCAACCTATTATTAAAAGAGGCACTCCAGCAAAAAACTAAAAACAAAACGCATATAATGCTAACTCACCTGCAATATCCAAGCAGCGTTATTTGATTCATCCCAGCTCAATAGCAAGCACACATTTTGGACACTTTCATTTCCTGTGAGCAACAGGGTTACATCTCTCTCCCTGCAGCGCCGCCGGCATCCCGTTCATGAGGAGGAGCGAGGACGTGGCCGGCGTCCTCGTCTCCATAGTAACAAGGGGGGGGGGGAACTGGCCGTGCACGCCTCCTCAGCATGGCCGGCGTCCTTCATCCCCTAGACAACGAGCAGGGGGGGAACTGAGTACGGATGTCAATAAATAAATAAATTGCCTTTGATTGGTCTTGTTACCTCACTAGCGTTCTCTGCATGTGTGACTTCTGTTTGTTTGACCTCTGTTTGAATTTGACTTCGACCTTGTGATACCCCTTGTACTGACGCGATCTCTTGGCTCCTGACCTCGGCTTGTATTGACTTTGATCTTGTATTACACCTTAGTGCCTACGTTACCTCCTGGCTCTTGGCCTCGGTTTCGACTGGTTCCGGTTGCGGTTCTTCCCAGCCTGGGAAGCTTTTGCATCTGTGTTTTCTGTCTTTGTCTTTCATTTTCTCCTTTGTTGTTTCCTTCCTTTAGGCCCCTGCATGTATGTAAGCTAGGGACTGCCGCCCAGTTGTACCCCGTCGGTTAGGATGGACCGTGCAAGTAGGTAGGGATAGAGGTGTGGGTGGAGTTCAGGGCTGCACCTATCCCTACCTTTTTCGTGACACTAAGTTCCCTATTTAAGGGAGCAGGAGTTCAGTAATGTTGTATGTGAGTCCTTACAATGATTGGTTGCAGAATTTTAAAACTCTGACTTATGCTGCCTGGCTCTGCCATCTGTGTGTGTGTACTATGTGCAGAATCTCCAGTGTATGTCTAGGAGATACAATTTCACATTACTCTTTCCTGCATCCTGCTTATAAACACTGACAGAGAGAAACCAATCACAAGCAATCCTTACTAGAGTTGCACTGAGTATTGAATTATCAATACTTTTTTGATACATTTTTTCCCAGTTCTATACTTGGGATTGTCATTTTATTCATTACTACTCTACGCTATTCCGCAGCTTAATATCAGTATCAAAGAACATGGCATGTACAAAGCGCAGTGCACGACATGTTCTCATAAGCAGCTACACAGTGGAGAAAGAGGGAGAGCATCCCTCCCTCCTCACTGTGATGCAACCGGCCACTGCCACCAATGAAACAACTATGTGGCCTGATGGGGGAGTGTCAGGGAGAGAAGGAGTGGGGAGAATAGCAGGGCAGAGGAGAGATAAACTCACCTCAGTCCTCACAGTAGACTGTTCATAGGTTAAAGAACCTTTGATGATGTCATCGCCATGTGACCAGTTACATCCATTTTCAACATCCAGAAGGATCTTGCTGCAGGAGAAGTTTCCTGCTGTTTTTACAGGTATGTGCTTCATGCTGTATGCCTGTATTAATGTTAGGCACATTGTTTCATTAGTTTAATACCCTCATGTGCCTCACATAATTAATAACAGTGACCCCATCATGTACTTCTTACAATGGGCAACATGAGGTTAATGATGGTGTTACTTACTACACTGCGTGCAGAATTATTAGGCAAATGAGTATTTTGACCACATCATCCTCTTTATGCATGTTGTCTTACTCCAAGCTGTATAGGCTCGAAAGCCTACTACCAATTAAGCATATTAGGTGATGTGCATCTCTGTAATGAGAAGGGGTGTGGTCTAATGACATCAACACCCTATATTAGGTGTGCATAATTATTAGGCAACTTCCTTTCCTTCGGCAAAATGGGTCAAAAGAAGGACTTGACAGGCTCAGAAAAGTCAAAAATAGTGAGATATCTTGCAGAGGGATGCAGCACTCTTAAAATTGCAAAGCTTCTGAAGCGTGATCATCGAACAATCAAGCGTTTCATTCAAAATAGTCAACAGGGTCGCAAGAAGCGTGTGAAAAAACCAAGGCGCAAAATAACTGCCCATGAACTGAGAAAAGTCAAGCGTGCAGCTGCCAAGATGCCACTTGCCACCAGTTTGGCCATATTTCAGAGCTGCAACATCACTGGAGTGCCCAAAAGCACAAGGTGTGCAATACTCAGAGACATGGCCAAGGTAAGAAAGGCTGAAAGACGACCACCACTGAACAAGACACACAAGCTGAAACGTCAAGACTAGGCCAAGAAATATCTCAAGACTGATTTTTCTAAGGTTTTATGGACTGATGAAATGAGAGTGAGTCTTGATGGGCCAGATGGATGGGCCTGTGGCTGGATTGGTAAAGGGCAGAGAGCTCCAGTCCGACTCAGACGCCGTGGAGGTGGAGTACTGGTTTGGGCTGGTATCATCAAAGATGAGCTTGTGGGGCCTTTTCGGGTTGAGGATGGAGTCAAGCTCAACTCCCAGTCCTACTGCCAGTTTCTGGAAGACACCTTCTTCAAGCAGTGGTACAGGAAGAAGTCTGCATCCTTCAAGAAAAACATGATTTTCATGCAGGACAATGCTCCATCACACGCGTCCAAGTACTCCACAGCGTGGCTGGCAAGAAAGGGTATAAAAGAAGAAAATCTAATGACATGGCCTCCTTGTTCACCTGATCTGAACCCCATTGAGAACCTGTGGTCCATCATCAAATGGGAGATTTACAAGGAGGGAAAACAGTACACCTCTCTGAACAGTGTCTGGGAGGCTGTGGTTGCTGCTGCACGCAATGTTGATGGTGAACAGATCAAAACACTGACAGAATCCATGGATGGCAGGCTTTTGAGTGTCCTTGCAAAGAAAGGTGGCTATATTGGTCACTGATTTGTTTTTGTTTTGTTTTTGAATGTCAGAAATGTATATTTGTGAATGTTGAGATGTTAAATTGGTTTCACTGGTTAAAATAAATAATTGAAATGGGTATATATTTGTTTTTTGTTAAGTTGCCTAATAATTATGCACAGTAATAGTCACCTACACACACAGATATCCCCCTAAAATAGCTAAAACTAAAAACAAACTAAAAACTACTTCCAAAAATATTCAGCTTTGATATTAATGAGTTTTTTGGGTTCATTGAGAACATGGTTGTTGTTCAATAATAAAATTAATCCTCAAAAATACAACTTGCCTAATAATTCTGCACTCCCTGTATTAATATGAGGCACAGGGAGGTTCAAAATTAATAACACAGTGTGCCTCACATTAATAACAACCCCATAATGTATCTCCTCACATAATGGACAAAATGGGATTAATGTGAGGTAATGATGGGATTACTTATTATTAATATGGAGGTCCAAAAAAAGATGTTGCAGTAGTCAAGACAGGGGATGAAGAGAGCATGCACTAAAATTTTAGTTGACTCAGGGTGGGAAGGATTGAATATGTGTTAACCAACAGATTTGACTTAGGGCATTATCCTGGTAGTCCTCTGGTATTCAATCTTTAAAGAGGACCTTTCACTAGTTTAAAAACTAACTATATCAGTGGGCAGAGCGGCGCCCAGGGGTCCCCCTGCACTTACTAGTATGTCTGGGCGCCGCTCCGTTCGCCCGGTATGAGCTGTGCGCTACGATTGGCCAGCGCTGCAGCAAGGGACAACCCTAATACAAAAACTCTGCCCAGTACAACAGAGGGAGCTGCCGACACCGGAGCCTATACCGGGCGAACGGAGCGGCGCCCAGACATACTAGTAAGTGCAGGGGGTCCCCTGGGCGCCGCGCTGCCCACTGATATAGTTAGTTTTTAGTTTTTAAACTAGTGAAAGGTCCTCTTCAAGTCCTATACAGGCATCTTGACTTCACTGCAGGGGAACCTCCAGTCTGCTACCTCCTAGAGTGGTCTCTGTGTGGTTAACAGCTGACCCATGGGGTACAGAGATACCAGTGCGTGGCACTGGGGGTCAGACAAAAATTGTGTGCAGGGACAGGCCAAGGTCAGGGCAAGAAGACACAATGTATAAGAACAATGTCATCGGAAAAGTTTTCCACAAACAACTTGGCCAGTTTACTGGCAGAAGGAAGACTTAGCAGAGGTAGAAAGTGAAACAACTTTTAGACCCGATAAGCTACCACCCAGATTACGTGTACTCAGAGGAAAAAGGCAGGTTAGTGATAAAATCCATGTTGATACTGACACTGGCAAGGGGTGGAGATCATCAGGTTTTTATTTACGAGACTTGTTCTGGACATAGGTAGAACAGGCAATAACCAAGTCTTGAACGTCTTTAGAAATGGTAGGCTTTCATTAATATTGAGTTATCAGGTTTACTGTCTTGTGGGGACCAGGATGACTGATGACTTTGGAGTGATGCCCCGAGACCAGGACCTGTTTCCTCTTGGACATAGGGACAAATGTTTTGCCAGGAGGGATGTCCTTTAGCTGAACTAGAACCACAGGGACAACGGAGGCAGGATCGATGATGTGCTGAGACTCCTCAGTTCAATCAGTAGGATTGAAAGAACAAGTAAGGGCATCCACCTTGGTATTCTTGTCAGCTGGATTGAAATGCAGAATGAAATTGAAGGGTGCTAAGAACAATAACCACCAAGCTTGGCAAGGGTTGAGACATCTGCAGATAATTTATTGTCATCAGTGTAAATAATGGCAGGCTGACAGGCACCCTCCAGCAGATGTTGCCACTCTTCAAGGGCCAACCTGATTGCCAGTAACTCGCTGTCACCAATGGATTCATTTAATTCTGCTGCGAAAAAAGAAAAAGCAGAAAAAGAAGCCTAAGGTGAGCATATTGCCAGAATCACCACTTCAGCTCCCCCAGAGGATACATCCACCGCAAGGAAGAACTGCTTGGATATATCCGGATGAAGAAGAATTGATTCAGAGGAGAAGGCAAAAGAGAATAGAAGGCAGATTTGGTTTCTGGAGATCATACCTTGGCATTCACCCCCTTCCAGGTAAGGACAGAAATAGGGGTGGATCAGAGTGGAAAAGTAAGTTATTAACTTTGTAATAATTGGCAAAGCCAAATGATTGCTGGTTAGCAAGCAGACCTATAGGATGAGGCCAGTTTAGTACAGCACACAAATTATCAATATCATTCTCAATGCCATGATCACATACAATATAACAATATACAGAAAGGGTGTGAAGATTTTTAAAGATTTTTAAAGATGGATGTACTGGAGGACAGTACATCCATGCATTCAGTGTGAAGTCTGGTCGGGTGAGAATGTCAAGATGTCATCCCACTAGACCACTACATAGGTATAGAGGAGATCACAAAATAATTCATTAACAATTTCTTGAAAAACCACAGGAACATTACTGCGGCCAATGGGCATTATGAGATACTCACGTAACCATCTCAGGTATTAAAGATATTCTTTCACTCATCACATTAATAAATCCGGATGAGAGTGTAAGCTTCTCGAAGATCCAACTTCATGTAAAATCTGACTCACGGAGCATATAAAACAGCTCAGGAATTAGGAGTAGAAGGTACTTGTTTTTCATGGTAATTTTATTTAATCCACTCTCAAGGTTTTCTTTAATATAACCAGACATACTGTAGCTTGTGTTTCAGGCAGAGACAATGGACAGACACATCCAAGTAGAGTAGTATTTTCTGGCATCAGGTTGATGGGACAATCATAGGAACAATGTGATGGCAGAGACTTAGTTCTCTTCTTATCAAATACAGCAGTGTAACTAGTGTAGACAAGTGGAAGACCCTAAAGATTCTGTGGAACTGCTGGAACTCGGGCAGGCAGAACTGATGCCAAGCAGCGAGAATTACAAGAGAGTGATGCAGAATCTACCTCAAGTTCCAGGACTGTCCAAGCAGGAAAGGACTGATTGATACAAGAAGGAAATAGAATGAGATCTTCTCTTTGTGCAGAATGCCCACATGGGCATGGTTACATACTGTATGGATTTCGGGAGTGCAATCCCAGATATCACCACCAAGGACTTCTCCAGGTGCACTGTGGTTATTTGGAGTTGGGTCACCAAGGCATGATGCAGGAAGTTTCCTGCAGAGCCAGAGACCAGGAAAGCCTGCACAGTAAACTGAATTGAACAGCAAGGCAGAGTCTCAGGAAGTGTTAACTTTGGAGAAAACTTGTCTTCACCCAGCGTTGTCTCTACAACTGACCATAGGCTCTAGAGTTTCTTGCCTTGAGAGAACAAGTATGCACATGGTGTCCACTGGATCAGAAATACAAGCATAAGTAAGACCTTACTGTGTCCATGCAGACACTTCTCTGATAATCTAACCTTGTCCGGTTGCATTGACTCTGGATAAGGAGATCTGAAACCTCCGAAACCCAACACCTCTAGATCTGAAGGGTGGTCAACTATTTTAGACAACAAAGGCTCAACTCAGTGGAGTGGGCTGGATTTGATAACTATAGAAACGCAGAGCAGGTATACTAAGAGCTTACCTGCTCCAAAAGCTGGCAGAGGATTGAGCGCATCTACATACTGAAGAGCACTTGCTACCTCTGCAGCGACCAGGACCGCAGGGGCAAGTGTGAGTGTGCTGGCCTGATGGGTATAGTAGTTGGTACTTACGTTTCTTCAGCTCCCTGGGCCGGCATGCAGTGATGGGAAGGATAACACTAGAATTCTTCGGGGAACATTCTGGTGTTGAGGGATCCCCTGCCAGATGGTGGTTGAGGTGCCCTTGATGGTATGGTTTTAGGTGCTGTTAAGGCAGGGTCCTTGAGTTTCTTGATGCCAGCACCCTCGGTTGCAAATGAGGAGGAGTTAGTTTAGATAAATAACTGGAACTTTTTACTGTGAATTACTTGCCTTGAGGTAGATGTACAATTTCATTGACCTTGGCAGAGGTAGTTGTAATCCATATAAAGCACATTCACTTCAAATCTTACTCCTGCTACAATTCCCGGCAACAAGCTCAGTTGTGGTACTAACGGGCTTCCTTTAGCTGGTATGAGAGTCTTCTATCTGTGTTCACTGGGCAACTGGTCCACTTGCTAACAGCCAGGTAATGTATATAATATAAACTTATCTGGTTTTCTGCAACCTACAGGGTGGTTCTCCCTAGTGGCAGGCATACAACTTCTGCTCTATTCTTTGTACTGGTTCCCATCAGAAACCAAATCCACATGGTCCATAGAGGAATGTTGTAAAACACAACTTTGAGCTTAGTTTCTCAGGCTGTGTCCAGGTGCTTTGAGGTTTCTCCCGGTCACTAGGTGCTGTGGAGTCCATAAGCTAAGACTCTACTATCTACTATCTCTACTAGACTCTACTACGCTGCTATCTCCACTAGACTTGCTCTATATCCACATTTACTCTGGTCTGTGTCAAGTAGCTTCTGGTGATTCCTCCTCCAACCTCCCTCAGCTTGGCTAATGCCAAGGGGGCTAAAGTGGTAGCCACATGGTGGACTTGTCTGACTGTCCTCATAACTCCTCTTGTTCTCTACACACTCTTCAACTCCTTCTCCTTACTTTCTTTCTACTTCTTTTCTCCTGTTTCTAGCCTGTCCCTTTTATTTGGTAATGTACCAGCACCATCTGGTGGTGACTAAGGTGTAGTGTTGGTTGCCAGCCTGTTAATGGGAATTTGCAGCTACATAGGTATACAGCAGATAATTATATTCTTAAACATACAGGGCCCCACTACTGATACAGAGTGGGACACTGCACCTCCTCGATGTCAAAGGGGTAAATGTAATTAGAAAGGCACTCTGCAATTGGTTCAAACTGACTCACAATGGAGGATATAACATTTTGTGTGTGTATGTGCTAATAAGGGCGTGTGTCAGACAGGGAATGGCTGGATTTGCAGGGAGGGTGTGTAAATGTGGAATAAATGACCTGGGAGTGTTAAGTGTGTGAAAGTGAGGATATCAAAGATTGTTCAGATAAATAGAATGATTGCTATAGGTGGATATAATATAGGTCATTGTTGGGATGGGTACAATTGGAATATTCAACAATTGAGGGATATTGTATGAGTGTATATTAGGAAATTAGATATCGCAGAAGCTGCGGACGGATGAGGTTCACAATGTTGTCGTTGAATGATGGTGTGATGAATTGTATGGGAGTGGGGTGTATTGGATGGGAGTGCAGTGATTATTGGATGTTTAAAGAATATGGGAATGGATTGAACACGGGGGTATTTGTATATTTGTGTAACAGTAGTGTGTATGGATGTACGGATGTAACATAGTGCCTTGAAAAAGTATTCATACACCTTGAACTTTTCCATGTTTTTTCACGTTACACCCACAAACTTAAATGTATTTTATTGGGATTTTATGTGCTAGACCAACACAAAGCAGCAAGTGTGTGTAAAGTATTCAGCCCCTTGTAATCTGATACTCCTAAATAAAATACAGTGTGACCAATTGCCTTCAAAAGTCTCCTAATTAATAAATACAGTCCACCTATGTGTAATTTATTCTTGGTATAACTACAGCTGTACTGTGAAGGGCTCAGAGGTTTTTTAGTGAACATTAGTGATCAAATAGCATAATGAAAACCAAGGAACACACCAGACAAGTTAGGGATAAAGTTGTGGAGAAGTATAAAGCAGGGTTAGGTTATAAAAAATATCCCAAGAACTGAACATCTCATGGGACACTGTTCAATCCATCATCCGAAAATGGAAGGAGTATGTCATAACTACAAAGCTACAAGACATGGCCGTCCACCTAAACTGACAACCCAGACAAGGAGAGCACTGATTAGAGAAGTAGCCAAGAAGCCCATGGTCACTCTGAAGGAGCTGCAGAGATCCACACAGCTCAGATTGGAAAATCTGTCTATAGGACAACTACAAACCGGATTCCAAAAAATTTGGGACACTATACAAATCATGAATAAAAACTGAATGCAATGATGGGGAGGTGCCAACTTCTAATATTTTATTCAGAATATAACATAAATCACGGAACAAAAGTTTAAACTGAGAAAATGTACCATTTTAAGGGAAAAATATGTTGAATCAGAATTTCATGGTGTCAACAAATCCCCAAAAAGTTGGGACAAGGCCATTTTCACCACTGTGTGGCATCTCCCCTTCTTCTTACAACACTCAACAGACGTCTGGGGACCGAGGAGACCAGTTTCTCAAGTTTAGAAATAGGAATGCTCTCCCATTCTTGTCTAATACAGGCCTCTAACTATTCAATCGTCTTGGGCCTTCTTTGTTGCACCTTCCTCTTTATGATGCGCCAAATGTTCTCTATAGGTGAAAGATCTGGACTGCAGACTGGCCATTTCAGTACCCGGATCCTTCTCCTACGCAGCCATGATGTTGTGATTGATGCAGAATGTGGTCTGGCATTATCTTGTTGAAAAATGCAGGGTCTTCCCTGAAAGAGATGACGTCTGGATGGGAGCATATGTTGTTCTAGAACCTGAATATATTTTTCTGCATTGATGGTGCCTTTCCAGACATGCAAGCTGCCCATGCCACACGCACTCATGCAACTCCATACCATCAGAGATGCAGGCTTCTGAACTGAGCGTTGATAACAACTTGGGTTGTCCTTGTCCTCTTTGGTCCGGATGACATGGCGTCCCAGATTTCCAAATAGAACTTCGAATCGTGACTCGTCTGACCACAGAACAGTCTTCCATTTTGCCACACTCCATTTTAAATGATCCCTGGCCCAGTGAAAACGCCTGAGCCTGTGGATCTTGCTTAGAAATGGCTTCTTCTTTGCACTGTAGAGTTTCAGCTGGCAACGGCAGATGGCACGGTGGATTGTGTTCACTGACAATGGTTTCTGGAAGTATTCCTGAGCCCATTCTGTGATTTCCTTTACAGTAGCATTCCTGTTTGTGGTGCAGTGTCGTTTAAGGGCCCGGAGATCACGGGCATCCAGTATGGTTTTACGGCCTTGACCCTTACGCACAGAGATTGTTCCAGATTCTCTGAATCTTCGGATTATGTTATGCACAGTTGATGATGATAGATGCAAAGTCTTTGCAATTTTTCGCTGGGTAACACCTTTCTGATATTGCTCCACTATCTTTCTGCGCAACATTGTGGGAATTGGTGATCCTCTACCCATCTTGGCTTCTGAGAGACACTGCCACTCTGAGAAGCTCTTTTTATACCCAATCATGTTGCCAATTGACCTAATTAGTGTTAATTGGTCTTCCAGCTCTTCGTTATGCTCAAATTGACTTTTTCCAGCCTCTTATTGCTACTTGCATGCATGCCCAACTCTTTCAGCTGGATAAGATTAGCGACGGCCATCATGAATTACAGTGAGGGCACAATTAGAAAATGATGATAGATGGTAGATGACAGCCAGACAGACACAGACAAATGGATAAACAGACAGACTGACTATATAAATGTAAATTAGCTCTCAATCGGGGGGAAGAAATCTTCCTCTTCAGTGCCACCTACAGGAGGTAGCTACTGTATAAGTCATTTTTTAACCCTTTAACAGATCTTGCACTATGACTTGGGATACAAGCCAAACCAGAATGTTTCCCATAAAGAAAAGATACCCATCTGCAGACAGCTGTTTTGGGGTTGGCTAGGTAAAAGACCTTTGATGTGGGTCGAGGGGATGTAGGGGTTTACAAAGACATAACCTTATAGACTGAAAAATGGAAATAGAGGGAGAAATTTATTATAGACTAGACACCAGTCTATGATATCCCCTGCAGATATCAGAGCATGCGCCTAATTTATGATGATGCAAAGAGCTTGTCATATATTAGGTGCATCCTCTGACAGTTTGTGCACTAAAACTGAACTCTGCTGACAACTCCGAGCTGCCATAGAGAACTGGTGTAAATGAGGATAAATGTGATAGGCCTGCGGGCCCCACCCTCAACACATTCCTTTTTCGCAATGGCATTTAAAAAGTCTGAAACACAAAGTTAACCTCAGAACAGTGGCCTGGGGGGAATTATACATTTCCCCCAATGTATATAAGACAGTTGCATACGTTATCAATAAACAACGAATAAGGATTATGCACACATAACTGCGGAACTCCATAAAGGCCAAACTTTAGATGTTGTCACTATTTAAACTGTACTTGGTATCGACGATGCCAGTGTAGCTGACTGTAATAGTAGCATTCATATATAGGTTACCCTCATGTAAGGAAGGTCTCTGTCACACAATTACTGCAATGTAAAAATGCATGTACATACATTTTTCCAGCAGGGGAACAGAAAAAACTGCATGGATGGTGGAGCTCTCTGCCTCACCAATAGCACCCCACGTGAATATAGGTGCTCTTTAGGTGGATATATTGGAGTTTGTTCACCCAGCTTCATCTTTGTATTTATACCACAATGATGTAAGTATGTTTGTTTAATTAAGAATGACCAACATTTTTTAAACTTAAAGGGCTTCTGTCATGACGAACATCTAAAAAAATGAACTTTTATTTTATGCAAATAAGCCTCTAGGAGCAATGGGGGTGGTGCCCCTACTCCTGGAGGCTCATTTCTTCCACCTCTGGCCGCACCCTCATCATGCTAATTGACAGAGGCAGGCAATGTTCACATCATCCTGCATGGCCCTGTCAATCAACATGATGAGCGCATGGCCAGAGGAGGGAGAACTGAGCATCTAGGAGTAGAGGCACCACCCCATTGATACTAGAGGCTCATTTGCATAAAATAAAAGTTCATTTTTCACAAAAATGGAAATGCATAGAAAGAACGGACAAAGAGTGTTAACTTCAGATGACATCAGCACGTCTAAGGCCCTTGAAAGGGGTTGTATCACTTCAACAAATGACATTTATTATGTAGAGAAAGTTAATACGAGTCTCTTACTAATGTATTGTGATTGTCCATTTTGCCTACTTTGCTGGCTGGATTAATTTTTCCATCACATTATATACTTCTCTTTTCAAGGGGTTATGGCCACTGCTACAGCGCAGATAAGAGGTGGCCGGACCGGAGATGTGTGCCTGTGTGTGCTCCTACAATCACGGCCAACACTGCTGGTGGTCGAGTTTTTAGGACACCCTGGGTTCCTTGTGCATCTAGACTTTTTCTGTATAAGGATTTTAGACTAGAAACTTTACTGACATGAGGGCGTCCTTGGAATGGTTACATAGCTGGCTGAAAGGGAGTCTGTCACCAGCATTTCACTTTTTTAACCTTTCCCACAGCTCCCTAGCATGCTTACAGTTAATAGCCAAAGGAATGAGTGCGCCGGCGCGGGATATCGGCAGCATAACAAGTTAGTACAAAGGCGGTCAGAGGGAAAGGATGGGTGGGCAGAGGGTAGGAAGGGGCGGGGGGACGCAATGAGAAGGCTGAGCAAGCAGGGCACCTAAGAGAGTAACGCCGCCCTGGGCACTTGCGAGCCCTCATTTGCATATCTTATAAAGATCGTTTTTGAGGGCTCTATAAGTCCAGGATTGATGCCAGAGGTAACGTTTTTATTAACTGTAAGCATGCTAGGGAGCTGTGGGAAAGGTTAAAAAAGTGAAATGCTGGTGACAGACTCCCTTTAACCAAAGGCTGCATTACTGATTAGCTAAAATGAAGGACCTTGTTACTGCCAGTGTACTCTATGCTGCAGTTTCTGATGGAGGGAGCATGACATACACTCAAACTGGTGATGTTTTATTACCATATTGTATGGAAACTAATTATACTAAAGGGACACTTCCATAAAAAATAATTACATATTAATAACAGTCCCGCTTGACTTTCTCACTCAGACCATAACTGCTTCCAGAGAGAAAAGGGGTATGAGTGACTCTGTTAGAATAACACACATTACTCTCATTACAAAACTGAACTGAACGAAACGGAGTGAACCAGAATGCATTCTGTTCCGTTTGGTTGCATTCCCATCGCGGACAGAATACGCTGCAAGCAGCGTTTTTCTGTCTGCGATGTGGTGCTGAGCAAGACGGATCCCTCATGAGTCACAATGTAAGTCAATGGGGACAGATTAGTTTTCTTGGACACAATAGAAAACTGATCCGTCCCCCATTGACTTTCAATGGTGTTCATGACGGATCCGTCTTGGCTATTTTAAAGATAATACAGCCGGATACTTTCATAACAGATGCAGACGGTTGTATTATTGTGACGGAAGCATTTTTGCTGATTCGTGACAGATCCAGCAAAAACGCTGGTGTGAAAGTTGCCTCTGAGGCAATTGTAAGTTCAGTCTAGTTTCAACTTACGATGGCCCATGAAAGAGAGAATATTGTATCTTGAGGGATCACTTGTAATAGTACAGCAATCCAGACGACAAACTCATCTTTGCTACATAGGGGATAGAAGAAAAGTAGTTATAGACATTGGCCCTGATTTATCATAGCCTGGCGGCATACGGCAGGCTATAATAACCAGGCTCGCTGCTGGATGCTCTGCCTGACTTGTGACGAGGCATAGACCTTGTCATAAATTAGGCACAGCATCTGGCAGTCCGTGTGCCTGAACTGATCCAGGGGCTAGCTTAGATTTCAGTGTTCTTCCATGCTCCCTGTCGACCTTGCCACGCCCCCTTTTCAGGAAAGTGCCGAGGCCGGCCGAGTAATGGCACTTGCACAAAAAAAATTTGCTCAAAGTCTGATGGAAAAGTTGCAAACGTGCAGTTTCCGAATTTTTCACGCCATGTACCTTAATAATAAATTCGGCCCTAACTGTATTTGATTGGTAACTTATTTGACTGTATTGATCTATAGTATCACTTGGGTACGACTTAATATTGGCCTGAAATATTGGCATCTACTTTTTGGGCTTTTTGAACAACACACAGGTTCTAACTTTTTTTTTCAAGATTTATCTATTTAAAAATGTATCAAGGTGTAAATTTTGTTAAAAGGGTATTCCCATCTTGGACATTGGGGAAATATCTGTGATATGCCCCCAATGTCTGATAGGTGTGAGTCCCACCTCGCACCTATACTTAGAACGGAGCCCGAAAAGTGCACCGTGCATGTGCGGCCGCCCTCCATTTCTATGGGACTGCTGAAAATAGCTGAGAACTGGCTCGGTCATTTTCGTAAGACCCATAGAAATTAAAGGGAGCCGTGGCCCGCACTTGTCTGGTGCGATTTCAATTCATTTCAATGGGACTTCCGAAAATAGCCAAATGCACTGCTTGGCTATTTTCGGCAGTCTCATAGAAATGAATGGAGAGCGGCCGTGCTTGCGCTGTGTACCCTCCAGCACTTTGCGGACTCCGTTCTAAGCATAGGAGTGGATCCCAGAGGTGGGACCTGCACCTATCAGACATTGGGGGCATATCCTAGCGATAAGCCCCGAATGTCCAAGATGGGAATAACCCTTTCATGTAACACATAATTGCTAATTTCTTTGGAGCTGCAGCATAAACATTAAAAGAGATGAAATATTGTCGACAAAAAATTGTGACTAGTGCTTATAATTTATTATTATATTCCTTAATGTTTTTCTGTGTACTTCAATAAATTCATCTTATGGTGTCCCGTATCCTGCTTTTTTATGACTTAGTGTGGATTAGTGGTTTGTATGTGCTATCTCTGGGGGTACTCTGTTTTTCCCTGACTCTCCAAAAACCTACACATTAGCTTCCCAAGAAAGTTCATGTTCACATGTTGCAGATTCTGCCTGTTTTTATGTGAGATATGGGATTCCATGCTAAAATCCCCACAGAATCCACAGCCATTCTGCTGGCAATGCAATGTTTTTACCCCATTCACATGCTCTGAAGTAAAATGCGTGGAATAATGACACTAATGTGGATTTTATAACCATTGAGTTAAGGCTCGGTTCAGATCATGTTTTTGCCCTATGTTTAATAAGTTGGGGGAAAAAAAGGATGTAAAAGTATAGTACACTACGCTTTTCCATCCTGTAGAGTCTGGCAAAATAAACGTATACGATAATGTATATATATATATACATATATATATATATATATATTTAAAAAGAGAAAATGACGGCGGCACCGGAAAAAAGCAATATGGGTGCTAGGTCCAGGGATGTAGCTGCTTACCCCATATGGATAGTGATGAAAAACGGACAGCACTCCAGGTAAAAAGCAATGGTGTTTATTCACCCATGTGGATGGCAACGTTTCAGCTCATACAAAGGCTCTTGTATGAGCTGAAACGTTGCCATCCACATGGGTGAATAAACACCATTGCTTTTTACCTGGAGTGCTGTCCGTTTTTCATCACTATATATATATATATATACACACTCACCTAAAGAATTATTAGGAACACCATACTAATACGGTGTTGGACCTTCTTTTGCCTTCAGAACTGCCTTAATTCTACGTGGCATTGATTCAACAAGGTGCTGATAGCATTCTTTAGAAATGTTGGCCCATATTGATAGGATAGCATCTTGCAGTTGGAGATTTGAGGGATGCACATCCAGGGCACGAAGCTCCCGTTCCACCACATCCCAAAGATGCTCTATTGGGTTGAGATCTGGTGACTGTGGGGGCCATTTTAATACAGTGAACTCATTGTTATGTTCAAGAAACCAATTTGAAATGATTCGAGCTTTGTGACATGGTGCATTATCCTGCTGGAAGTAGCCATCAGAGGATGGATACATGTTCTCATTCTGTTTATGCCAAATTCAGACTCTAACATTTGAATGTCTCAACAGAAATCGAGACTCATCAGACCATGCAACATTTTTCCAGTCTTCGAATTTTGGTGAGCTCGTGCAAATTGTAGCCTCTTTTTCCTATTTGTAGTGGAGATGAGTTGTACCCGGTGGGGTCTTCTGCTGTTGTAGCCCATCCGCCTCAAGGTTGTGCGTGTTGTGGCTTCACAAATGCTTTGCTGCATACCTCAGTTGTAACGAGTGGTTATTTCAGTCAACGTTGCTCTTCTATCAGCTTGAATCAGTCGGCCCATTCTCCTCTGAACTCTAGCATCCACAAGGCATTTTTGCCCACAGGACTGCCGCATACTGGATGTTTTTCCCTTTTCACACCATTCTTTGTAAACCCTCGAAATGGTTGTGCGTGAAAATCCCAGTAACTGAGCAGATTGTGAAATACTCAGACCGGCCCGTCTGGCACCAACAACCATGCCACGCTCAAAATTGCTTAAATCACCTTTCTTTCCCATTCTGACATTCAGTTTGGAGTTCAGGAGATTGTCTTGACCAGGACCACCCCCCTAAATGCATTGAAGCAACTGCCATGTGATTGGTTGACTAGATAATTGCATTAATGAGAAATAGAACAGGTGTTCCTAATAATTCTTTAGGTGAGTGTGTATATATATATATAATTTTTTTTTTTTACAGTGGAACTCTATGACAACGGAAGTCACTGTATGGCATTTGTTGGAGGCCTCTTTTTAACTGATACATTGTTTGTATATGTTAAACGTAAGATAAAAATGTGATGTGAACTCACACAAATCTGCATACAAATAGGCAGCAGAAGTTCAAGTTTCTTTCAGTTTCATCCATGTGATTTTTCCCTCAAGTCCCTACCTGAGCAGTTTGTAACTTAGTGTAAGATGAAGAGATGTAAACAGATTGTGAACATCAGTGAGGACATGGACTATAGCATGCCCTGACAGTTTCTAAGTGACAGGACATGCTGGGAGTTGTAGTTTCACAACTTGTAGAAAGCCACAGTTTGGAGACCACTGCTTTGTATGGTGCTTCAAAATATGTCAACCTATTATTAAAAGAGGCACTCCAGCAAAAAACTAAAAACAAAACGCATATAATGCTAACTCACCTGCAATATCCAAGCAGCGTTATTTGATTCATCCCAGCTCAATAGCAAGCACACATTTTGGACACTTTCATTTCCTGTGAGCAACAGGGTTACATCTCTCTCCCTGCAGCGCCGCCGGCATCCCGTTCATGAGGAGGAGCGAGGACGTGGCCGGCGTCCTCGTCTCCATAGTAACAAGGGGGGGGGGAACTGGCCGTGCACGCCTCCTCAGCATGGCCGGCGTCCTTCATCCCCTAGACAACGAGCAGGGGGGGAACTGAGTACGGATGTCAATAAATAAATAAATTGCCTTTGATTGGTCTTGTTACCTCACTAGCGTTCTCTGCATGTGTGACTTCTGTTTGTTTGACCTCTGTTTGAATTTGACTTCGACCTTGTGATACCCCTTGTACTGACGCGATCTCTTGGCTCCTGACCTCGGCTTGTATTGACTTTGATCTTGTATTACACCTTAGTGCCTACGTTACCTCCTGGCTCTTGGCCTCGGTTTCGACTGGTTCCGGTTGCGGTTCTTCCCAGCCTGGGAAGCTTTTGCATCTGTGTTTTCTGTCTTTGTCTTTCATTTTCTCCTTTGTTGTTTCCTTCCTTTAGGCCCCTGCATGTATGTAAGCTAGGGACTGCCGCCCAGTTGTACCCCGTCGGTTAGGATGGACCGTGCAAGTAGGTAGGGATAGAGGTGTGGGTGGAGTTCAGGGCTGCACCTATCCCTACCTTTTTCGTGACACTAAGTTCCCTATTTAAGGGAGCAGGAGTTCAGTAATGTTGTATGTGAGTCCTTACAATGATTGGTTGCAGAATTTTAAAACTCTGACTTATGCTGCCTGGCTCTGCCATCTGTGTGTGTGTACTATGTGCAGAATCTCCAGTGTATGTCTAGGAGATACAATTTCACATTACTCTTTCCTGCATCCTGCTTATAAACACTGACAGAGAGAAACCAATCACAAGCAATCCTTACTAGAGTTGCACTGAGTATTGAATTATCAATACTTTTTTGATACATTTTTTCCCAGTTCTATACTTGGGATTGTCATTTTATTCATTACTACTCTACGCTATTCCGCAGCTTAATATCAGTATCAAAGAACATGGCATGTACAAAGCGCAGTGCACGACATGTTCTCATAAGCAGCTACACAGTGGAGAAAGAGGGAGAGCATCCCTCCCTCCTCACTGTGATGCAACCGGCCACTGCCACCAATGAAACAACTATGTGGCCTGATGGGGGAGTGTCAGGGAGAGAAGGAGTGGGGAGAATAGCAGGGCAGAGGAGAGATAAACTCACCTCAGTCCTCACAGTAGACTGTTCATAGGTTAAAGAACCTTTGATGATGTCATCGCCATGTGACCAGTTACATCCATTTTCAACATCCAGAAGGATCTTGCTGCAGGAGAAGTTTCCTGCTGTTTTTACAGGTATGTGCTTCATGCTGTATGCCTGTATTAATGTTAGGCACATTGTTTCATTAGTTTAATACCCTCATGTGCCTCACATAATTAATAACAGTGACCCCATCATGTACTTCTTACAATGGGCAACATGAGGTTAATGATGGTGTTACTTACTACACTGCGTGCAGAATTATTAGGCAAATGAGTATTTTGACCACATCATCCTCTTTATGCATGTTGTCTTACTCCAAGCTGTATAGGCTCGAAAGCCTACTACCAATTAAGCATATTAGGTGATGTGCATCTCTGTAATGAGAAGGGGTGTGGTCTAATGACATCAACACCCTATATTAGGTGTGCATAATTATTAGGCAACTTCCTTTCCTTCGGCAAAATGGGTCAAAAGAAGGACTTGACAGGCTCAGAAAAGTCAAAAATAGTGAGATATCTTGCAGAGGGATGCAGCACTCTTAAAATTGCAAAGCTTCTGAAGCGTGATCATCGAACAATCAAGCGTTTCATTCAAAATAGTCAACAGGGTCGCAAGAAGCGTGTGAAAAAACCAAGGCGCAAAATAACTGCCCATGAACTGAGAAAAGTCAAGCGTGCAGCTGCCAAGATGCCACTTGCCACCAGTTTGGCCATATTTCAGAGCTGCAACATCACTGGAGTGCCCAAAAGCACAAGGTGTGCAATACTCAGAGACATGGCCAAGGTAAGAAAGGCTGAAAGACGACCACCACTGAACAAGACACACAAGCTGAAACGTCAAGACTAGGCCAAGAAATATCTCAAGACTGATTTTTCTAAGGTTTTATGGACTGATGAAATGAGAGTGAGTCTTGATGGGCCAGATGGATGGGCCTGTGGCTGGATTGGTAAAGGGCAGAGAGCTCCAGTCCGACTCAGACGCCGTGGAGGTGGAGTACTGGTTTGGGCTGGTATCATCAAAGATGAGCTTGTGGGGCCTTTTCGGGTTGAGGATGGAGTCAAGCTCAACTCCCAGTCCTACTGCCAGTTTCTGGAAGACACCTTCTTCAAGCAGTGGTACAGGAAGAAGTCTGCATCCTTCAAGAAAAACATGATTTTCATGCAGGACAATGCTCCATCACACGCGTCCAAGTACTCCACAGCGTGGCTGGCAAGAAAGGGTATAAAAGAAGAAAATCTAATGACATGGCCTCCTTGTTCACCTGATCTGAACCCCATTGAGAACCTGTGGTCCATCATCAAATGGGAGATTTACAAGGAGGGAAAACAGTACACCTCTCTGAACAGTGTCTGGGAGGCTGTGGTTGCTGCTGCACGCAATGTTGATGGTGAACAGATCAAAACACTGACAGAATCCATGGATGGCAGGCTTTTGAGTGTCCTTGCAAAGAAAGGTGGCTATATTGGTCACTGATTTGTTTTTGTTTTGTTTTTGAATGTCAGAAATGTATATTTGTGAATGTTGAGATGTTAAATTGGTTTCACTGGTTAAAATAAATAATTGAAATGGGTATATATTTGTTTTTTGTTAAGTTGCCTAATAATTATGCACAGTAATAGTCACCTACACACACAGATATCCCCCTAAAATAGCTAAAACTAAAAACAAACTAAAAACTACTTCCAAAAATATTCAGCTTTGATATTAATGAGTTTTTTGGGTTCATTGAGAACATGGTTGTTGTTCAATAATAAAATTAATCCTCAAAAATACAACTTGCCTAATAATTCTGCACTCCCTGTATTAATATGAGGCACAGGGAGGTTCAAAATTAATAACACAGTGTGCCTCACATTAATAACAACCCCATAATGTATCTCCTCACATAATGGACAAAATGGGATTAATGTGAGGTAATGATGGGATTACTTATTATTAATATGGAGGTCCAAAAAAAGATGTTGCAGTAGTCAAGACAGGGGATGAAGAGAGCATGCACTAAAATTTTAGTTGACTCAGGGTGGGAAGGATTGAATATGTGTTAACCAACAGATTTGACTTAGGGCATTATCCTGGTAGTCCTCTGGTATTCAATCTTTAAAGAGGACCTTTCACTAGTTTAAAAACTAACTATATCAGTGGGCAGAGCGGCGCCCAGGGGTCCCCCTGCACTTACTAGTATGTCTGGGCGCCGCTCCGTTCGCCCGGTATGAGCTGTGCGCTACGATTGGCCAGCGCTGCAGCAAGGGACAACCCTAATACAAAAACTCTGCCCAGTACAACAGAGGGAGCTGCCGACACCGGAGCCTATACCGGGCGAACGGAGCGGCGCCCAGACATACTAGTAAGTGCAGGGGGTCCCCTGGGCGCCGCGCTGCCCACTGATATAGTTAGTTTTTAGTTTTTAAACTAGTGAAAGGTCCTCTTCAAGTCCTATACAGGCATCTTGACTTCACTGCAGGGGAACCTCCAGTCTGCTACCTCCTAGAGTGGTCTCTGTGTGGTTAACAGCTGACCCATGGGGTACAGAGATACCAGTGCGTGGCACTGGGGGTCAGACAAAAATTGTGTGCAGGGACAGGCCAAGGTCAGGGCAAGAAGACACAATGTATAAGAACAATGTCATCGGAAAAGTTTTCCACAAACAACTTGGCCAGTTTACTGGCAGAAGGAAGACTTAGCAGAGGTAGAAAGTGAAACAACTTTTAGACCCGATAAGCTACCACCCAGATTACGTGTACTCAGAGGAAAAAGGCAGGTTAGTGATAAAATCCATGTTGATACTGACACTGGCAAGGGGTGGAGATCATCAGGTTTTTATTTACGAGACTTGTTCTGGACATAGGTAGAACAGGCAATAACCAAGTCTTGAACGTCTTTAGAAATGGTAGGATATCATTAATATTGAGTTATCAGGTTTACTGTCTTGTGGGGACCAGGATGACTGATGACTTTGGAGTGATGCCCCGAGACCAGGACCTGTTTCCTCTTGGACATAGGGACAAATGTTTTGCCAGGAGGGATGTCCTTTAGCTGAACTAGAACCACAGGGACAACGGAGGCAGGATCGATGATGTGCTGAGACTCCTCAGTTCAATCAGTAGGATTGAAAGAACAAGTAAGGGCATCCACCTTGGTATTCTTGTCAGCTGGATTGAAATGCAGAATGAAATTGAAGGGTGCTAAGAACAATAACCACCAAGCTTGGCAAGGGTTGAGACATCTGCAGATAATTTATTGTCATCAGTGTAAATAATGGCAGGCTGACAGGCACCCTCCAGCAGATGTTGCCACTCTTCAAGGGCCAACCTGATTGCCAGTAACTCGCTGTCACCAATGGATTCATTTAATTCTGCTGCGAAAAAAGAAAAAGCAGAAAAAGAAGCCTAAGGTGAGCATATTGCCAGAATCACCACTTCAGCTCCCCCAGAGGATACATCCACCGCAAGGAAGAACTGCTTGGATATATCCGGATGAAGAAGAATTGATTCAGAGGAGAAGGCAAAAGAGACTAGAAGGCAGATTTGGTTTCTGGAGATCATACCTTGGCATTCACCCCCTTCCAGGTAAGGACAGAAATAGGGGTGGATCAGAGTGGAAAAGTAAGTTATTAACTTTGTAATAATTGGCAAAGCCAAATGATTGCTGGTTAGCAAGCAGACCTATAGGATGAGGCCAGTTTAGTACAGCACACAAATGATCAATATCATTCTCAATGCCATGATCACATACAATATAACAATATACAGAAAGGGTGTGAAGATTTTTAAAGATTTTTAAAGATGGATGTACTGGAGGACAGTACATCCATGCATTCAGTGTGAAGTCTGGTCGGGTGAGAATGTCAAGATGTCATCCCACTAGACCACTACATAGGTATAGAGGAGATCACAAAATAATTCATTAACAATTTCTTGAAAAACCACAGGAACATTACTGCGGCCAATGGGCATTATGAGATACTCACGTAACCATCTCAGGTATTAAAGATATTCTTTCACTCATCACATTAATAAATCCGGATGAGAGTGTAAGCTTCTCGAAGATCCAACTTCATGTAAAATCTGACTCACGGAGCATATAAAACAGCTCAGGAATTAGGAGTAGAAGGTACTTGTTTTTCATGGTAATTTTATTTAATCCACTCTCAAGGTTTTCTTTAATATAACCAGACATACTGTAGCTTGTGTTTCAGGCAGAGACAATGGACAGACACATCCAAGTAGAGTAGTATTTTCTGGCATCAGGTTGATGGGACAATCATAGGAACAATGTGATGGCAGAGACTTAGTTTTCTTCTTATCAAATACAGCAGTGTAACTAGTGTAGACAAGTGGAAGACCCTAAAGATTCTGTGGAACTGCTGGAACTCGGGCAGGCAGAACTGATGCCAAGCAGCGAGAATTACAAGAGAGTGATGCAGAATCTACCTCAAGTTCCAGGACTGTCCAAGCAGGAAAGGACTGATTGATACAAGAAGGAAATAGAATGAGATCTTCTCTTTGTGCAGAATGCCCACATGGGCATGGTTACATACTGTATGGATTTCGGGAGTGCAATCCCAGATATCACCACCAAGGACTTCTCCAGGTGCACTGTGGTTATTTGGAGTTGGGTCACCAAGGCATGATGCAGGAAGTTTCCTGCAGAGCCAGAGACCAGGAAAGCCTGCACAGTAAACTGAATTGAACAGCAAGGCAGAGTCTCAGGAAGTGTTAACTTTGGAGAAAACTTGTCTTCACCCAGCGTTGTCTCTACAACTGACCATAGGCTCTAGAGTTTCTTGCCTTGAGAGAACAAGTATGCACATGGTGTCCACTGGATCAGAAATACAAGCATAAGTAAGACCTTACTGTGTCCATGCAGACACTTCTCTGATAATCTAACCTTGTCCGGTTGCATTGACTCTGGATAAGGAGATCTGAAACCTCCGAAACCCAACACCTCTAGATCTGAAGGGTGGTCAACTATTTTAGACAACAAAGGCTCAACTCAGTGGAGTGGGCTGGATTTGATAACTATAGAAACGCAGAGCAGGTATACTAAGAGCTTACCTGCTCCAAAAGCTGGCAGAGGATTGAGCGCATCTACATACTGAAGAGCACTTGCTACCTCTGCAGCGACCAGGACCGCAGGGGCAAGTGTGAGTGTGCTGGCCTGATGGGTATAGTAGTTGGTACTTACGTTTCTTCAGCTCCCTGGGCCGGCATGCAGTGATGGGAAGGATAACACTAGAATTCTTCGGGGAACATTCTGGTGTTGAGGGATCCCCTGCCAGATGGTGGTTGAGGTGCCCTTGATGGTATGGTTTTAGGTGCTGTTAAGGCAGGGTCCTTGAGTTTCTTGATGCCAGCACCCTCGGTTGCAAATGAGGAGGAGTTAGTTTAGATAAATAACTGGAACTTTTTACTGTGAATTACTTGCCTTGAGGTAGATGTACAATTTCATTGACCTTGGCAGAGGTAGTTGTAATCCATATAAAGCACATTCACTTCAAATCTTACTCCTGCTACAATTCCCGGCAACAAGCTCAGTTGTGGTACTAACGGGCTTCCTTTAGCTGGTATGAGAGTCTTCTATCTGTGTTCACTGGGCAACTGGTCCACTTGCTAACAGCCAGGTAATGTATATAATATAAACTTATCTGGTTTTCTGCAACCTACAGGGTGGTTCTCCCTAGTGGCAGGCATACAACTTCTGCTCTATTCTTTGTACTGGTTCCCATCAGAAACCAAATCCACATGGTCCATAGAGGAATGTTGTAAAACACAACTTTGAGCTTAGTTTCTCAGGCTGTGTCCAGGTGCTTTGAGGTTTCTCCCGGTCACTAGGTGCTGTGGAGTCCATAAGCTAAGACTCTACTATCTACTATCTCTACTAGACTCTACTACGCTGCTATCTCCACTAGACTTGCTCTATATCCACATTTACTCTGGTCTGTGTCAAGTAGCTTCTGGTGATTCCTCCTCCAACCTCCCTCAGCTTGGCTAATGCCAAGGGGGCTAAAGTGGTAGCCACATGGTGGACTTGTCTGACTGTCCTCATAACTCCTCTTGTTCTCTACACACTCTTCAACTCCTTCTCCTTACTTTCTTTCTACTTCTTTTCTCCTGTTTCTAGCCTGTCCCTTTTATTTGGTAATGTACCAGCACCATCTGGTGGTGACTAAGGTGTAGTGTTGGTTGCCAGCCTGTTAATGGGAATTTGCAGCTACATAGGTATACAGCAGATAATTATATTCTTAAACATACAGGGCCCCACTACTGATACAGAGTGGGACACTGCACCTCCTCGATGTCAAAGGGGTAAATGTAATTAGAAAGGCACTCTGCAATTGGTTCAAACTGACTCACAATGGAGGATATAACATTTTGTGTGTGTATGTGCTAATAAGGGCGTGTGTCAGACAGGGAATGGCTGGATTTGCAGGGAGGGTGTGTAAATGTGGAATAAATGACCTGGGAGTGTTAAGTGTGTGAAAGTGAGGATATCAAAGATTGTTCAGATAAATAGAATGATTGCTATAGGTGGATATAATATAGGTCATTGTTGGGATGGGTACAATTGGAATATTCAACAATTGAGGGATATTGTATGAGTGTATATTAGGAAATTAGATATCGCAGAAGCTGCGGACGGATGAGGTTCACAATGTTGTCGTTGAATGATGGTGTGATGAATTGTATGGGAGTGGGGTGTATTGGATGGGAGTGCAGTGATTATTGGATGTTTAAAGAATATGGGAATGGATTGAACACGGGGGTATTTGTATATTTGTGTAACAGTAGTGTGTATGGATGTACGGATGTAACATAGTGCCTTGAAAAAGTATTCATACACCTTGAACTTTTCCATGTTTTTTCACGTTACACCCACAAACTTAAATGTATTTTATTGGGATTTTATGTGCTAGACCAACACAAAGCAGCAAGTGTGTGTAAAGTATTCAGCCCCTTGTAATCTGATACTCCTAAATAAAATACAGTGTGACCAATTGCCTTCAAAAGTCTCCTAATTAATAAATACAGTCCACCTATGTGTAATTTATTCTTGGTATAACTACAGCTGTACTGTGAAGGGCTCAGAGGTTTTTTAGTGAACATTAGTGATCAAATAGCATAATGAAAACCAAGGAACACACCAGACAAGTTAGGGATAAAGTTGTGGAGAAGTATAAAGCAGGGTTAGGTTATAAAAAATATCCCAAGAACTGAACATCTCATGGGACACTGTTCAATCCATCATCCGAAAATGGAAGGAGTATGTCATAACTACAAAGCTACAAGACATGGCCGTCCACCTAAACTGACAACCCAGACAAGGAGAGCACTGATTAGAGAAGTAGCCAAGAAGCCCATGGTCACTCTGAAGGAGCTGCAGAGATCCACACAGCTCAGATTGGAAAATCTGTCTATAGGACAACTACAAACCGGATTCCAAAAAATTTGGGACACTATACAAATCATGAATAAAAACTGAATGCAATGATGGGGAGGTGCCAACTTCTAATATTTTATTCAGAATATAACATAAATCACGGAACAAAAGTTTAAACTGAGAAAATGTACCATTTTAAGGGAAAAATATGTTGAATCAGAATTTCATGGTGTCAACAAATCCCCAAAAAGTTGGGACAAGGCCATTTTCACCACTGTGTGGCATCTCCCCTTCTTCTTACAACACTCAACAGACGTCTGGGGACCGAGGAGACCAGTTTCTCAAGTTTAGAAATAGGAATGCTCTCCCATTCTTGTCTAATACAGGCCTCTAACTATTCAATCGTCTTGGGCCTTCTTTGTTGCACCTTCCTCTTTATGATGCGCCAAATGTTCTCTATAGGTGAAAGATCTGGACTGCAGACTGGCCATTTCAGTACCCGGATCCTTCTCCTACGCAGCCATGATGTTGTGATTGATGCAGAATGTGGTCTGGCATTATCTTGTTGAAAAATGCAGGGTCTTCCCTGAAAGAGATGACGTCTGGATGGGAGCATATGTTGTTCTAGAACCTGAATATATTTTTCTGCATTGATGGTGCCTTTCCAGACATGCAAGCTGCCCATGCCACACGCACTCATGCAACTCCATACCATCAGAGATGCAGGCTTCTGAACTGAGCGTTGATAACAACTTGGGTTGTCCTTGTCCTCTTTGGTCCGGATGACATGGCGTCCCAGATTTCCAAATAGAACTTCGAATCGTGACTCGTCTGACCACAGAACAGTCTTCCATTTTGCCACACTCCATTTTAAATGATCCCTGGCCCAGTGAAAACGCCTGAGCCTGTGGATCTTGCTTAGAAATGGCTTCTTCTTTGCACTGTAGAGTTTCAGCTGGCAACGGCAGATGGCACGGTGGATTGTGTTCACTGACAATGGTTTCTGGAAGTATTCCTGAGCCCATTCTGTGATTTCCTTTACAGTAGCATTCCTGTTTGTGGTGCAGTGTCGTTTAAGGGCCCGGAGATCACGGGCATCCAGTATGGTTTTACGGCCTTGACCCTTACGCACAGAGATTGTTCCAGATTCTCTGAATCTTCGGATTATGTTATGCACAGTTGATGATGATAGATGCAAAGTCTTTGCAATTTTTCGCTGGGTAACACCTTTCTGATATTGCTCCACTATCTTTCTGCGCAACATTGTGGGAATTGGTGATCCTCTACCCATCTTGGCTTCTGAGAGACACTGCCACTCTGAGAAGCTCTTTTTATACCCAATCATGTTGCCAATTGACCTAATTAGTGTTAATTGGTCTTCCAGCTCTTCGTTATGCTCAAATTGACTTTTTCCAGCCTCTTATTGCTACTTGTCCCAACTTTTTTGGGATTTGTTGACACCGTGAAAATTGGAATCAATGTATTTTTCCTTTAAAATGATACATTTACTTGGATTAAACGTTTGATCTGTCATCTACGTTCTATTACAAATAAAATATTGACATTTGCCATCTCCACATCATTGCATTCAGTTTTTATTCACAATTTGTTTAGTGTCCCAACTTTTTTGGAATCCGGTTTGTATTAGTTGTGTACTCCACAAATCTGGCCTTTATGGAAGAGTCACAATAAAAAGTCATTTTTGAAAGCAAGCTATAAAAATTCTTGTTTGCAGTTTACCTCAAGCCATGTAGGGGATTCAGCAAACATGTGGAAGAATGTGTTCTGTATAGATGAGACCAAAGTAGAACTTTTTGGCCTGAATGCAAAACAGTATGGGGCACATTTATTAAGACTGGCGTTTTAGACGGTGGTCTTAATAAGCCCTATAGCTGGCGGTGGATCACCAAAGTTATGTATGTAGAGGCGATGGCCTCTACATAACTTCGGCGTATATACTGCCAATTCTAACTGTCTTACATGTCTACAGCATTTTCTATGCCTAAACCAGGCATTGGAAATGATGAATGAGACGTGCCTATCGTCCCGTTTCCCGCCCATGCCAATTCCACTTTTTTAGACCAGGCATGAGCAGGGAATAAGTCGCAGATTCTGCCACATTCTGTGACAGAATCTGCGCCAGATATACACCACAAAAGTGACCCCTATAATTGACCCCCTATGTGTGGTGGAAAACGAACACTGCACATCACCCTGAACACACCATCACCACCATGAAACATAGTGGTAGCAGCATCATACTGTGGGGATGCTTTTCTTCAGCAGGAACAAGGAAGCTGGTCAGAGTTGGTGGTAAGATTGATGGAGCTAAATACAGGGATATCCTGGAGGAAAACCTGGTAGAAGCTGCTAAAGACTTGAGACTGGGGCCAAGGTTCACCTTCCAGCAGAACAACAACCCTAAGCATAAAGCCAGACCTACAGTGGAATGGTTTAGATAAAAACCTATTCAGGTGTTAGAAAGGCCAGGCCCCAGTCAAAGTCCAGACCTAAATCCCATTGAGATTCTGTGGCAAGACTTGAAAATTGCTGTTAACAGACACTCTCCATTCAATCTGACTAAGCTTGAACTATTTTGCAAAGAAGAATGTGCACAAATTTCAGCTTGTAGATGTGCAAACCTGGTAGAGACATACCCCAAAAGACATGCAGCTGTAGTTGTAGTGAACAGTCGCCCTACATAGTATTGGGGGCTGAATGCAAATGCACGTTACACTTTCTGTACTTTCTTATTGTATACTGGGATAATAAAGAAGTTTGGAATACTCACTGTCACCTTTTCCCTTCACTAAGATGAACAGCACCTGATCCTTTTGTTTCTTTCTCCTACACTGTTTAAGCCATTTGGCCCATCCTGGAGAAGATCAGAATATGTAGCAAGCCCGTGATGATTTTCTTAGGCTCAAAGGAGTGTTGTACCTCTACTATAACCACGCAAGGTAAGCCTCCTACTTGCTAACCCCAGTAACCCTCCTTTTTGGTCCTACCTACTGTATGTGAGCTGCTCTTTTATTGCATGAAGAAGGGAGCGGCATTTGAAAGCGAGCCAGGTAGGCCAATTCAGAGGGTTGAGAGAGTTTGCAATAGGAGAGAGTGGTTGACTGTGTCAACAGCAGAGGATCGGTGAAGAAGTACAACAGAGTTTAGCTTTGGCAGCTAGCAGATCATTGGTGAGTTATAGGGTTGGACTGTAGCTGATCAAAAAGTGAGAGGTGGACAGTTTGAGATGGAAATGTTGTTCTAAATCTATAACCATATATCAATCTACTCAGCTCCTCCTGCTCCTGCATATTACACTATTTTCATGGTAATTGGTTTCCTTTACTTATATTTAAACCAAATGGCACAGTCACAGTCAGCCACACATTTCCCATGCACCAGCTGCTCTAAAGGAAATGTATTATCAAATGGTGCCGTTCAGATTAATTGACGTCCATGTAATACAAGTTTGGCATATGGTCAGGGATTGTCTTGATGAGGCAGCTTCTTTAAAGTAGTTAGATAAAAAAATATAGATAGAGAGATAGATAGATAGATAGATAGATAGATAGATAACTTTAAGATACATACAGTAAATTTATATGAGATATGTCTATCCAATAGTTTTATGTTTATCCAACAGAAAAATATATCAAATATTCCATTAACCAGTTAGTGACCACCAATATGTCTTTTTATGGCAGCCCAGAGAATAAAATTAGTCAGGTTATTTGTGGCTAAAAATGATACTGCAAAATTTAGAACATAAAAACTCGGTGGCGGTATTTCTGTTTTTCCCATCCCCCTCCAAAAAGAGTTAATAAAAGTCAAAGAGGACCTTTCACTAGAATAAAAAATCTAAACTAACTATACAGACATGGAGAGCGGCGCCCAGGGATCTCCCTGCACTTACTATTATCCCTGGGCGCCGCTCCGTTCTCCCGGTATAGGCTCCGGTATCTTCACATGTTAGGCTCCACCCAGTTGAGCCTTCCGGCGTCTCTTTATCCCAGGCTGTAGCGCTGGCCAATCGCAGCGCTCAGCTCATAGCCTGAGAGAAAAAAAAACTCTCAGGCTATGAGCTGAGCACTGCGATTGGCCAGTGCTACAGCATGGGAGAAAGAGACGCCGGCAGGCTCAACTGGGTGGAGCAGAACATATGAAGATACCGGAGGCTATACCGGGCGAACGGAGCGGCGCCCAGGGATAACAGTAAGTGCAGGGAGATCCCTGGGCGCCGCTCTCCATGTCTGTATGCTTAGTTTAGATTTTTTATTCTAGTGAAAGGTCCTCTTTAAGTAAGTCAGTAAGTCATGTTTGAACCTCCCATCCCCCAATTGGGGCAGTTAAAAACTACAACTTGTTCTGCAAAAAAACAAGCCCTCATATGGCAGTTTGACTAAGGGCTGTTTCACACGAGCGAGTCCATTGCGAGAATCCCGCTCCGTGTGTGAGTGTGATCCTCCGCTCTGGACTTGCAGGAGCGCACGGCATTATCATGATTTAGAATGCTATGTGTCTCTGCTTGACATTATTTCTACAGAATCATACTGACAGCTTTATGTCAGTATGATTCTGTGGAAAAAAGGCCATGCAGAGACACAGCATTATAAATCATGATAATTCCGTGCTCCTGCAAGTCCAGAGCGGAGGATCACACTCACACACGGAGCGGGATTCCCACAATGGACTCGCTCGTGTGAAACAGCCCTAAGGGGTTAAAATGAAGCTGCTGCTATTTTGATTTATTTTGCAGAATATCAACCTTGGTGATGGATTACTATCATTTTTGTACTAGACTGGTGAATACATTATGGGTTGCAAAGACATGAGATGAACTGAGAAGCCTAAACCATACACAAATAATTGATATCTTGACTTGATTTGTTTCTGTACTAATCTATCACTGAAGCAGACTGCTGGCCCAGCACTCTTACAATCATTTGCAGACGTATTCTGTAATTTATTTTTGTTTTTTTTGTCATTTTGACTGGAGTTAACCCTTAATGACCAGGGCTGAAATGGCCTCAATAACCATCTTTTTTTTTTTTTACACTTTTTTTTTATCGCTTATGGTAATTTATGTGATTTTGTTTTATGAGAAAGTAATTGTTTGGAAGTACACAGAGATCACTGTGTAATTTATATATTTTCTGTTTTGTGGCACGAATAAAACAATTTTCAACAGTCTTAGACTATTCACGTGTCCCACTAAATGACATGTTAAAGTAATTCTACAGTGTTATGTGTTGTGTGGATACCTCATATCCTTATTTGTTTTGTTTTTATTTAACCCCTTAGGGTACTTTCACACTAGTGGCAGGGGACTCCGGCAGGCCGCCTCTCGGCGTGCACTGCCGTGCTACCACCGAAACTCCGCCCCCGCCCCATTATAGTCAATGGGGACGGAGCGGCAGTCCAGGGGCACACGTGAACTAGCGGCAGGATGGATCCGACAGGAACAGCCTGCCGGAGTCCCCTGCCGCTAGTGTGAAACTAGCCTTAAAGGGGTTGTGCAAGAATGTTTTTTTTTTTTTTTGCCAACCCACCCACTTAGCGGACCTTTAAAGGGAAGATTACTTACCTACTAGCCAGTACTGGCTCTCCACTATTTCTAGAGAATTTAAAAAAAATAGTTGCAGTGGCTCAACCAGCACAGCATACACGGATTAGGTGCACTCTCCCTTGGTAACACCTACTACCAATAAGGAACAAATATTTTGAAGAAGAATAAAGAATGTGGAGGGCACACTATTGATGAAGAAGCATGAGGCTCCGAAATGCGTTTGGTTTATAAGGAAGAAGCAGTATACATGATAGTGGCAATATCCCCAATCAGAGATACCTGACTTATACAATCCAATTATTCGCAATAAGGAAGGAGCGTTCTTTACCTCTGACCAAATATCCCAGAGCAGGAAGAATGGGCATCCTCGCAACACATGGGACGCCGGGCACAGCGGAGACATCAAAGGTGTTCTGACTGCAGCCAACTGTACGGATGGAGTGGTAATGTAACAGTATGTTTGGATATCAATAACAACTACAGCAGTGAATGCAACATTTATAACAAGTGAGGTTATTTATTGAAAGTGGATACTGACTATCAAAAGCAAATACTAAGTGAAGCATGAGAACATTGCTTTAAATTGGACTCCACTTTTTGTGCGATCCTGTGACGCTGCAACAAACGTCTTTAGTGAGCATTGCTGATAACTTGCTCTCTTCATCTGATAACTTGGATTCCATTTTTTGTGCGGTCACGTAACGCTACAACAAACATCTTTAGTGAGCATTGCTGATAACTTGCTCTCTTCATCTGGTTTATTCAATCTGATTCATTTAATGTGAAACTACCATGTACTGACTATAATAACACATGGTCAGATAAGGTGTACGCACATTGTCGCCTGTCTGACTAACAGCCCACTTATGACTTGGTGAGGCATGTGTACACATTATCCATTTATGTACTGTACTGGTTTTCCTAAGGAGTCTTTTAAGTATTCAGTTTTTTATTCATTTTTTAATCGTTCAGTTTTATTTACCTTTTTGGGTGGGAGGTTTATGTTTACCTTTGATGTACCCAGCTTATTGATGTACCCAGTATATAGATATTACTATCGCATGTGATCTATATTTTATAGATGTGATTAAACAGTTTCATTTTTAACTTTGTTGTGATAATTTCCCATGCAACAACCAGATAATTGAGTGCCCTCCACATTCTTTATTCTTCTTCAAAATATTTATTTCTCCTCTAGGCCTGCCATTCTCGGCTGGGCTCTCTCACTGTAAACATCCTGTTTGACATTGCTGCAGCCAATCACTGGCTGCAGCTGAGACTGATCCCTTGCGCCATGTGACTTTTTGTCATAATGTAAGGGGAGCCGGTGATCGCCGTGGCCATTGATTGGCTGAGATGATGTCAAACCAGATGTTTGCAGCAAGGGACCACAGTGGAGCATCTCTGGCCTGGAGAAGAAGATGCAGGAGCCGGGAACGGGAAGCAGGTAAGTAACCATCCCTTTACATAAAGTGGGGGGTTTGCCAAGCCCCCTTCCCATTCTTGCACAACCCCATTAAAGACCAGGACAATTTTCGTTTCTTAAATTCTTCATTCACATATGAGTATTACTTTTAGCGTTACACACTGTATTTTTAATAGCACCATTTACCTTATCATATATTGCATTGGAAAATGGGAGAAAATGGAAAATAGTGGAGTGAAATTGAAAAAAAAAAAAAAAAGACAAACAAAAAACAATTCCATCATGTTTTTTGTTTTTGTTTTTGTCAGTACTATTACAATCGCAAACGTATGTAGCTTTTATTATGTTTTACTACTTTTAAAAATAGAAAACAACTTTGTTTTCTCTACATATTCTGACAATAGCGATGAGTAAATCGAGCTTCGGGACCTAGATCGAAAATTACTTCTCTCAAAACTTCGTTTTAATGCTGTACGGAGATTTGCCTCCATACAGCATTAAAATTTATGGGTTCTGATGAGGTAAAATGAGTTGAATAACTTGGCACTTGATTATTAAACTTGAAAACCTTTTTAAAACTTGAATCTGAAGTCGGCTTCAGTACTTCAGTACCTCGACTTTGGAACCAAGTTTTAAAATGGTTTTCAAGTTGAAAAATCAAATCCCAGTTCTTCACCGAAGTCCCGTGAGACTTTGATGAGACTTTCGTGAAAATTTGCCTCACCAGAGCCCATACATTTTAACGCTGTACGGAGACAAATCTCCGTACAGCATTAAAACAAAGTTTTGAGCAAAGCGACTTCGGATCTAGGATCTGACACCCATAACTTTTTATATTCTACAGAGGTGTGTTAGTGTGTTCACTGCGCTTGGTAAATATTTTTAGATTTTAATATTTCTGTCATTTTCAAAGTGATACCAATTATGTTTATTCTTTGTTTATGTTTATATGTAATATTGGGAAAGGTGGGTATTTTAATTTTTTTAATTTTTGTGTTTTTTTTATAGTTTTAAAAACAATTTTTCACAAGGCCCCAGGTAGCCATAGTAATCACTCAGAATCCTGTGATTTTGCCATGGGGGCTCTGATCAGAGGACATGGGGCGATAATTGTCAATAACTGTAAAGAGGCTTAATTACTACTGTCGGCACTGTAAGGGGGCTTTATTACTACTGGGGTCACTCTGGGGTGGCTTTATCATTGCTGTGGGCACTATGGGGGCATTATTCATACTGGGGGCACTGTGGTGGTAGTATTAATAGTGGACAGAATATGGAAGGCACTACTACTAATGAGGTCACTGTGGAAGAGAATTATTACTATTGGTGTGACTTTATGGATCACTTTGGGGACAATCTATATCATACTGTTATTTCTTTAGTATAGTATTTCGGGGCATTGGAAACATGGAGAGCACAGAATTGAGGGAAGTACCAAGATAACAATGTTGGGGCACCAGGAGCAGGAGGATGATGGAAAAGTGAGGAATCTAATCTGTGTGACAAACTCTGCAGAGGCGTGACATGGCTGAATAATGTGATCATGGCAGTTTACAAAGGGCTTAATAAAATCTGTAAAAAGGAGATAAAATTAGCAAAAATACTAAACAAACAGCAGGTGGCAAAAGAGAGCAAAACAAATCCCCAAAATTCTTTAAATATATAAATGCTAAAAAACCAAAGTTTGACCAGGTAGGTCCCTAAATAATGATAAAGGGGGTTAGTCATTAAAAATAAGGAAAAGGCAGACCTACTAAATGTTTGTTTTTTAGCTCTGTATATACAAAAGAAGAGAAAAGAGCTGATATCGGTGGTGCTGGGGCTGTTAGTACATCCAGTAATATACTCAATTAATTAACTGCGGATATGGTCCAAGCTAAGTTAAATAAGGTAAATGTGAACAAGGCTCCGGGTCCACATGGATTACACCCAAGAGTGCTTAAAGAGCTCCGTTCAATCATTGATGTGCCCCTGTTTATAATTTTTAAAGATTCTCCAGGTACTGGTACAGTGTCAAGTGATTGGTGCTATCACATCTGATTTTGGCAGGTAACAGACGTGTGGCGCAGAGGGAAGGGAAGAGAAGTACCCTTCCACTAGGGAGAGGTAGGAGTGTTGACCCCCTAACCCACCTAGCACTGGCACCTGGCTGCCCTCACGTCCCTAAACGGCCTGCTAACCTGTACGCCGATCACGTGCCTTGTCCCTGGCATACCCTGAAATAAGCTCTAGGTAGTGAGTAGGGCAGTGGGGGCACTATTCCTCACCACTGACACCTACGGTAACAACAGGCAAAGGACAAACAAAACAAACAATCCCCGAAGGGAGACAACAAACAGGAGAGAACCTGAAATCCGACAGCTCCAGTTCCAAAAGCTACACATCAACTCCAACTCCACCAGAGTGTCACGGATGGTGTACAGGAAACAAGACAATGCAATACAATAATGACTCACTGGATCCACAACTAAGGAACAAAAGGGAGACCCCTACATTAGACCTGCCACTCTCCCTAATTGCTCAGCCTATGCGAACACCCCAAAGGTGGATGGGCGCATATCCACATACCTCGGCTATCTAATACCTGAAGACCCTACAATAGTGAGGGGACACGACCACCGGCTCCCTACACTAGACACGGAGGGAGTCAGGGTCACCTGAAAATCCAGAAGACAGAAAATCACAAATAAAGGAACAGCACTTATCTTGTAGAGGACTGGGAAATAGAAACAGCAAGCACACACACTCCAGGAAGTTGTATAAGCCGCAACCTAATGCATCATGGGGAGGAACTTAAAGGGAAGCAATCAGTCCAACTGCATGACAGCTGAGATAGACTAACGAGATGAGGAACTTAACCAAAACAAAGAAACTCAAGGAGGAGGATCTGGAAAGCTCCTGTCAGAGCTTCTCAACTGTCTGGTTGTGACAGTACCCCTCCCTCTACGAGTGGACTCCGGACACTCAGGGCCCACCCTCTCAGGATGGGACCTATGGAAAGCCCTGATGAGATGAGTGGCCATAATGTCCGTCACTGGAACCCACATCCTCTCCTTAGGACCATAACCCTCCCAATGAACGAGGTACTGGAGGGAACCGCGGACAAGACGAGAATCCACAATCCTAGAGACCTGAAATTTAAGATTTCCATCAACCATAATCGGAGGAGGAGGCAAAGGCGAGGGTACAATAGGTTGAACATAAGGTTTCAATAAGGACTTATGAAAAACATTATGGATCTTCCAAGTCTGAGGAAGATCAAGACGGTAGGCAACAGGATTGATGACAGACAGGATCTTGTAAGGCCCAATAAACCTAGGACCCAACTTCCAGGAGGGAACCTTCAATTTGATATTCTTGGTAGACAACCACACCAGATCACCAACATTCAGGTCCGGACCAGGCACACGTCTCTTATCTGCCACACGCTTATATCTCTCACTCATGCTCTTTAGATTATCCTGAATCTTTTGCCAAATAGATGACAAAGACGAGGAGAATCTGTCCTCATCCGGTAAACCAGAAGACCCCTCTCCCGAGAAAGTCCCAAACTGCGGATGAAACCCATATGCACCAAAAAATGGTGACTTATCAGAGGACTCCTGACGACGGTTATTTAAAGCAAACTCAGCAAGGGACAAAAAAGAACACCAATCCTCCTGATTCTCCGCCACAAAACAGCGCAGATATGTCTCCAGATTCTGATTGACGCGCTCTGTCTGGCCATTCGACTGCGGGTGGAAAGCAGAAGAGAATGACAACCGAACCCCCAAGCGAGAACAGAAAGCCTTCCAGAATCTGGAAACAAACTGCGTGCCCCTATCAGAGACTATGTCTGAAGGAATCCCATGCAATTTGACAATGTGGTCAATAAATGCCTGCGCCAGCGTCTTAGCATTGGGCAAACCAGGAAAAGGGATGAAATGCACCATTTTGCTTAAACGGTCCACCACCACCAGAATCACAGTCTTCCCCGAGGAACGAGGCAAGTCCGTTATGAAGTCCATGGACAGATGTGTCCAAGGACGGGAAGGAATGGGTAAGGGAAGGAGAGGACCTGATGGCCGTGAATGAGGGACTTTGGCACGAGCGCAAGTCTCGCAAGCTGCCACAAAACCCTCAACCGACTTACGAAGCGCAGGCCACCAGAATCTCTGAGCGATGAGATCCAGTGTGGCTCTTGCCCCCGGGTGCCCAGCAAGGACCGTATCGTGGTGTTCCTTAAAAATCCTGTGTCTCAAAGCGAGAGGCACAAACAACCTCCCAGGAGGACAAAGATCAGGAGCCTCTGACTGGGCTGCCTGCACCTCTGCCTCCAATTCAGGAAAAAGAGCAGAGACCACCACACCTTCAGCCAAAATGGGACCCGGGTCTTCAAAATTCCCACCTCCCGGAAAACAACGTGACAGGGCATCTGCCTTCACATTCTTAACCCCAGGGCGGAACGTGACAACAAAATTAAACCTTGAAAAGAACAAAGACCATCTGGCCTGTCTCGGGTTCAGACGCTTGGCTGACTCCAAGTAGGCCAGATTTTTATGGTCAGTAAACACGGTAATAGGGTGTCTGGCTCCCTCTAGCCAATGGCGCCATTCCTCAAAAGCCAACTTGATGGCCAACAATTCCCTATCTCCCACATCATAATTTCTCTCTGCGGAGGAGAGTTTCTTCGAGAAAAAGGCACATGGTTGCCATTTGGCAGGAGAGGTACCCTGAGACAAGACAGCACCCACCCCTACCTCAGAAGCATCAACCTCAACTATGAAGGGTAACAAAATATCAGGTTGTACCAGGATGGGAGCGGAAGCAAAACTCTCCTTGATATTAGAAAAGGCCTTACGCGCCTCTACCGACCAGGAAGAAAAATCTACCCCCTTTCTGGTCATATCAGTGAGTGGTTTAACAACAGAGGAATAATTCAAAATAAATTTCCTGTAATAATTGGCAAAGCCCAAAAAACGCATCAGCGCCTTCTGATTCTCAGGAAGCTCCCACTCAAGCACAGCGCAGACCTTCTCGGGGTCCATGCGAAAACCAGAAGCGGAGAGAAGAAACCCCAGAAATTGAATTTCTGGAACCGCAAACACACATTTTTCCAGTTTCGCGTATAATTTATTCTCCCGCAGGATGAGCAAGACCTGACGTAAATGTTCCTTATGAGTCTTGAAATCAGGAGAAAAAATCAAAATGTCATCCAAATACACTAATACAAATTTTCCCATTAAATGATAAAAAATGCTGTTCATGAAATGCTGAAAAACGGCTGGGGCATTCATCAAACCAAAAGGCATAACCAAATTCTCAAAATGGCCCTCAGGGGTATTGAAAGCCGTCTTCCATACGTCTCCTTCTCTGACCCTGACCAGGTTGTATGCCCCTCTTAGGTCTAATTTGGAAAAGACTTTAGCCCCAACAACCTGGTTAAACAGGTCCGGGATCAGAGGAAGCGGATAAGGGTCACGAATAGTGATACTGTTCAGCTCCCTGAAATCCAGACAAGGTCTTAAAGAACCATCTTTTTTCTTAACAAAGAAAAAACCAGCGGCAACAGGTGACTTCGAGGGTCGTATGTGTCCTTTTCTCAGACTCTCAGAGATATAAGCACGCATAGTGACCCTCTCAGGTTGGGAAAGATTGTATAAGCGAGATTTAGGCAGCTTGGCGCCTGGGATGAGATTAATAGGGCAATCGTACTCCCTGTGCGGGGGCAAATCCTGAACTCCACTCTCAGAGAAGACATCCGAAAATTCAGAGAGGAAAGGTGGTACAATCTTAGTAGAAACCTCAGAAACAGATGTCATGAGGCAATTCTCTCTGCAAAAGTCACTCCAACCATTTATTTGCCTCGCTTGCCAATCAATGGTGGGGTTATGTTTAGTGAGCCAGGGTAGCCCCAACACTAGAGGAGTAGGCAAACCGCTAAGGACGAAACATGACACATCCTCAACATGAGCATCACTGACAATTAAACGGATATTGTGAACTATGCCCTTTAATGATTTCTGAGAAAGTGGAGCGGAATCAATAGCAAAAACAGGAATATCCTTTCCCAAAGTGCATACCTGGAAACCATGAGTTATTGCAAATTGATTATCAATGAGATTGACAGCTGCTCCACTATCCACAAAAATCTCACAAAAAATGATTTTGCTCTCTAGCGCCACCCTAGCAGGCAGGACAAAACGGGAACTACAAGCAAACGGAAAACCTTCAATTTCCGCCTCAACCCTGCCAATAGTAACAGACGGAACATTTTTAAAAGATTTTTTCCTTTTAGTTTCTTTATTACTCCCAGAAAACTGCCTGAATCTCCTAGAGGGACAAACATTTGCCAAATGATTTATACCTCCACAACAAAAACAAACCCTCCCATGCGGGCTGAATCTTCTATCGTCAGAGGCAATCAACCCCAGCTGCATTGGCTCCTGCTCAGAAGGGGCTGACAGCGACTGAGACCCCTGCACACAGAAAGAGACCGCTGCACTGTCCCGGGACTGAGTATGACAGGAAGGAGAGATCTCTCCTCTCTCTCTAAGACGCCTGTCAATACGAACGGCCTGAGACATAGCAGAATCCAAGGAGGTAGGTCTCTCATGAAAGGCAAATGCATCTTTCAATCCCTCTGAAAGACCATGGCAAAATTGACTTCGGAGTGCAGCATCATTCCAACCAGTATCAGCTGCCCATCTCCGAAATTCTGAGCAGTATATCTCTGCGGATTGTTTACCCTGGCATAACAGACGTAGTCTAGACTCAGCCAGAGCAATACGATCCGGATCATCATATATCTGACCCAGGGCTAAAAAGAATTCATCCACTGAACGGAGGGGCCGTGCCCCCTCCGGCAGCGAAAAGGCCCAGGATTGAGCGTTACCCCTGAGCAGCGATATAATGATCCCCACCCTCCGTTCTTCATCACCAGAGGAATGGGGAAGAAGGCGAAAATGGAGTTTGCAAGCCTCTCTAAAACGCACAAAATACTCACTACCCCCGGAGAACGTATCCGGGAGCGAGATCTTAGGCTCAGAACAAACTCCATGAACGCAAGCTGAACCGGTCACTTGAAACTGAGAAAAAGTCTTACGGAGATCAGCTACCTCCAATGAAAGACCCTGGAAGCGCTCAGCCAAAAGTGAAACCGGATCCATGCTTGAGACGGTTTTGGCGGCTTATAATGTCACGGATGGTGTACAGGAAACAAGACAATGCAATACAATAATGACTCACTGGATCCACAACTAAGGAACAAAAGGGAGACCCCTACATGAGACCTGCCACTCTCCCTAATTGCTCAGCCTATGCGAACACCCCAAAGGTGGATGGGCGCATATCCACGTACCTCGGCTATCTAATACCTGAAGACCCTACAATAGTGAGGGGACACGACCACCGGCTCCCTACACTAGACACGGAGGGAGTCAGGGTCACCTGAAAATCCAGAAGACAGAAAATCACAAATAAAGGAACAGCACTTATCTTGCAGAGGACTGGGAAATAGAAACAGCAAGCACACACACTCCAGGAAGTTGTATAAGCCGCATCATGGGGAGGAACTTAAAGGGAAGCAATCAGTCCAACTGCATGACAGCTGAGATAGACTAACGAGATGAGGAACTTAACCAAAACAAAGAAACTCAAGGAGGAGGATCTGGAAAGCTCCTGTCAGAGCTTCTCAACTGTCTGGTTGTGACACAGAGGTCAGAATAGAAGATCTGGAAAGAAGCTCTATCTGGCAACAAGGAAGACAGAAAGGGAAAATATATAGTAGCTGGGAGTGGCTGACGGAGAACAGCTGAAAGGAAAAGCTACAGATTCCTAAATGGGACAAAAAGGATCGCAAACCTAAGCAAGAAAACCTGGACCAGAATCCATTCTCACCACTAGGTCATGGAGCGATCTCTTGAGAAATTGAGTGAGTAGCCACCCGATGCAACCTTCTGACCCCAGACACAACAGGGTCAGTGATAGGTCGTGACACTTCCGTGACAGGCGCAATGTGGTGCCCATATTCAAAAAAGGATCTAGGTCCTCCACAGGTAATTATAGACCAGTTAGTTTAACTTCTGTTGTGGGAAAATATTTGAAGGACTCTTAAGGGACTATATACAGAAGTATGTAACTGTAAATAATATTATAAGTGATAACCAGCATGGGTTTACCAAGGACAGAAGTTGTCTGACTAACCTGATTTGTTTTCATGAGGAGGTGAGTAGTAACCTCGACAGAGGGGTGGCTGTGGATGTAGTGTTTCTGGATTTTGCAAAGGATTTTGATACTGTCCCTCATAGACGTTTAATAGATAAAGTAAGGTCTATAGGCTTGGAAAGTATAGTTTGTAATTGGATTGAAAACTGGCTGAAGGACCGTGTCCAGAGAGTTGTGGTCAATTTTTCCTATTCAGAATGGTCACGGGTTATAAGTCATGTACCCCAAGTTTCAGTGCTGGGTCCTCTATTATTTAATTTATTTATTAATGATATCGAGGACAGGATTAATAGCACCATTTCAATTTTTGCAGATGACACTAAGCTATGTAGAACTGTACGGTCTATGGAAGATGTCCATATACTACAAGCTGACTTGAACACTCTGAGTGATTGGGCATCAACTTGGCAAATGAGGTTCAATGTGGATAAATGTAAAGTTATGCATCTTGGTAGTAATAATCTCCATGCATCATATGTCCTAGAGGATGTAACACTGAGAGAGTCACTTATAGAGAAGGATTTGGGTGTCCTTGTAGATGGTAGATTAAATAACAGCATACAAAGTCGATCAGCTGCTTCTAAGGCTACCAGGATATTGTCATGCATTAAACGAGGCAAGGCCTCAGGAGGGCAGGGATGTAATATTACCACTTTACAAGGAATCTGGAATATGCAGTTCAGTTCTGGGCACCAGTCCATAGAAAGTCAGCTCTGCAGCTAGAAAAAGTACAGAGGAGAGCGACTAAACTGATAAGGTGAATAGAGGGTCTAAGTTATGAAGAAAGATTAAAATAATTACATTTATTTAGTGTTAAGAAGAGACATCTAAGGAGGGACATGATTAACCTATGCAAATATATAAATGGGCCATATAAAAAATACGGTGAAAAACTGTTCCATGTAAAATGCCCTCAAAAGACAAGGGGGTACGGCCTCCGACTGGAGAAGAAAAAGTTCCATCTCCAGAAACGTCACAGCTTCTTTACTGTAAGAACTGTGAATCTGTGGAATAGACTTCCTCAGGACGTGGTCACAGCAGGGACAGTGGACAGTTTCAAAAAGGGTTTAGATGAATTCTTGAAAGTAAATGACATTAATGCTTATGAAAACATGTAGAAATCCGATGATGTCATATGCCCCATCAATCAACCCGATAGATAAATAAAGTCATTACACATTGTAGAATTAACCAAATATCTTTATTTATTGGTTGGGTATTTAAAGGCAGCGATGCTTATTACTTAACCAGCAATTGATATATCTACTGATTAATTAATCAAACTTTTAATAACAAATATAATTATAGAAATATTTTCTACCAATAACCATAAACCACAAAGTCCACTCAGGAGAGTGACTTAACCCCCGTCAATAAGCAAAGCGACTAATTAAAATAAATAGGGAAGGGAGGGAGGGATCTTGCGATTATACTTACGTGAATGCGCCAATAACGTTATTTTCTGTTCTTTTATAGGTTCTGAAAGACTGTTGACGAGATCTCCAATCAAATTCATCCAAATATACACGAGCACCCACAGCATCTGGGTTAACCCATTCCTAAAGCAGGTAAGTAATATATATTTATAAAGCTGTCAATCATCAATTTTAGATGCCATGACATCATGGCTCCCCACATTGAATGCCCAATTTGGTTTGCTCCTTCTGGGATTTGCATCTCCACATATCCCTTGGTTAAAATGTATTGACTTATGTATTTATTTAACCGTATTAACTATGTAACTATGGCAGTCTGCTTCAAATGGAGAAGACAAAGAAAGAGAATATCTACATCAGGGGAGATGTCACTGGATGTAATAGGTATGTAATGCTGTATACTCCTGTATGTGTGATAGCACATAATGTAATGCTAATTTAAATAATTCTTTACTATTAGGGTAATGGGAGTATACTGTGCAGTATTTTATTTTATTTTTTTTACTAGTGGAGCCCAAGCTTGTGGAACAGTCGAGGGCCTTTGGGCCACTTAATCAATTAATCCGCCCCTGGTGCCACCTGAGGGGTTAAATAACCGTGGTTGAATATTGCCGGCGGGTGTTAGCTGTATAACACAGTCAGCTTGTGAGGCTGCTCCATGCATAGGTACAAATGGCATGGAGTTATAATATCTTGCATTAAGAGATTAAGGTGTGCAAACTAAAATATTTTTAAACTACATAAACACTATTTTTTATGCACACTTTTTTTTTAATAATATTTTTTTTATTTACATCTTAGGCCTTGTTCACATGTCAGTTATTCCCATCAGTTTTTGTGAGCCAAAACCAGGAGTGGAGGCTACACAGAGATAAGGTATAAGGTAATATCTGCAACTGTTTTGTGTTTTTGACCCGCACCTGGTTTTCACTCACAATAACTGATGGAAATAACTGATCAAATAACTGACATGTGAACATGGCCTTACACTGTTTAAAACCCAATTGAGGAATTACTATTTTACACTTACTCCTGTATGCTAATACATTATTGTCTGTGTCTCAGTGTGCCCTAACAGCAGGCTTATGGAACAGACAGTCCTGGAGTTTTTGTAGGTCTCAAAGACCTAACTACAGATGCAGACAGGCTAAGTGTCCAGGCCTGTCAATCCTGTGGCAGATGGGCGCTTCTTTACCTGCACGGACAGCCCTGCTAATGAGATGAATCTATTTGTTAGAATTGATTTGATCATCTCTAGTTTAAGGCCTCATGCACATGACTGTATTGTGGTCCGCAAATCACGGATCTCCAAAATAGAGTTGTTGCGATACCAAATTTTTGATTCGGTTTCGATACCATGAAAAAGTATTGCGATACTCGATACCATTCGATACCACGCGAAAAAACTAAACCAAAAAAGCCACGTGCATTCCGCATTTTTAAAAATGCTAAATTGTGCAGTTTTTATAATTTTTTTCTGTTCCGGCGTAGACCGCATAGATTTTTTTAATATTTTAATAGTTTGGACTTTTCTGACGTGGCGATATGTAATATGTTTATTATTTATACATTTTATATGTGAAATTGGGAAAAGGGGGTGAGTCATACTTAATATTTTGGTGGGGTTTTTTTTTTCCTTTTTTTTTGCACTTTTTATTTAATAACTATTTCCCCCCTTAGGGGCTAGAACTTGGGATTTTTTTCATCCCTTGTCCTATTCACCCTGATGGAGCTCTATCAGGGTGAATAGGACTTCACACTGTCCCTGCTGCTCTGTGTATAGTGCACACAGCATCAGGGATGTTACCATGGCAGCCAGGGCTTGGCTGCCATGGTAACCGATCGGAGCCCCAGGATTACACAGCTGGGGCTCCGATCAGAAGCTGCCACTGCACCACCAATGAGGGGGAGGGGACCCTGTGGTCACTGCCACCAATGATTTTAATACTAGGGGGGTTGAGAGGGGCCGGCGCACTGTGCCACCAATGATTTTAATGGGGTGGAGGGTTAAGGGGGGGGGGGCGCACTGCGCCACCAATGATAATTACCCCTTAATACAGAAGGCGGGTACTGGCAGATCAGCGGCAGTTAACCCCTCAGGTGCCGCACCTGAACGGTTAACTGCCGCTGATCGCAGCTCCCTGTCAGGGGCAGGGTGCGGCAATGCGATTCTGCTGCCTGCACCCGCTTCCTGTATTATGTGTTAAAGTCTACATTTCCTGGGTTCGGACTTAGTTAAGTATTAGGCTACACAGAGCGGCGCCCAGCGATGTCCCAGCACTTACTATTAGTCCTGGGCGCCGCTCCGTTCGCCCGCTGTGCCCCATTACTGTCTCCTCTCCTGCTCCATATGCTAATTACTATGGGAGCAATGGGGAGGAGACATCAGTTTCTCTAGTGGGCGTTCCTTCTTCCTGGCTGTAGCGCTGTCCAATCGCAGCGCAGGGAGAAGGAACACCCACTAGAGAAGCTGATGTCTTCTCCCCATCGCTCCGATAGTAATTAGCATGTGGAGCAGGAGAGGAGACAGTAATGGGGCACAGCAGGCGAACGGAGCGGCGCCCAGGACTAATAGTAAGTGCTGGGACATTGCTGGGCGCCGCTCTGTGTGGGAATAGTCCTATCATTGGTGACGCAGTGCGCCCGCCCCTCCTCCGCCCCTCTCTTCTCATTGGTGGCAGCACAGGGGGAGGGAGGACAGCTTCCTTCTCCCCTGTGCTGCTGAGGGAACATGAGCACGCTGACAGCAGCGCTCTCATGTTCAGAGATACTAGACTGCGCAGAAGCGCAGCCCAGTATCGAAAAAATGGAAATCCCGGTATCGTATCGATACCAGGACAAAAGTATAGATTGGGTATCGAAATTTCGATACCCGCAACAACCCTACTGCAAAATACGGATACCTACCGAGTGCAATCTTTGTTTTTCTCACTCCCATCACTAGAAATAACTATTCTTGTCTGCAAAACAGACAAAAATAGGACATATTCTATAATTTGCGGAACAGACATATAGATGCAAACAGCACACACAGATATTTTGTGGACACATAGAAATGATTAAATACGTGTGTAATCGACAAAATATTGGGAACGGTGGTGTTTTAGACAGGTACAGGAAGAAAGGTCCAGAGACTGGGAGAAGAGTCCAATGAGCAGCTTCTCCCTGCCATTCTTGGCCTGATTACAATATGTGGCTGGAGATGGAAAGGTGCTCATAGGATAAATAAGTCAGGATCTGCTCCTCAAAAGAGGATGTAGTCTGTTCACCTGTTTACGTTGTGCTAGCCTGGGCACAACACCAGTACGAACTGAAGAGAGGAGAAGTGCTGGTCAGTGCATCCGAAACTATCAGAAACCCTTGGGGCAGGAGCCAAACCGCCGGTGGGGTGAGGTATGACACTGGAAATTGGCAAGACTGGAGTCGTCTAACTGATCGTTGATAGTGAGAGGCGCAGTACACAACCAGACGTGAGTATTACAATGAATTAGGTTTTAGTTTGGGCTCAAGACAATGCGTTTCGGGGTACGTGGGACCCCTTTATCCAGTCTGTGTAACTGGCGCAGATGCCAGAAGATGGATCACTGAGAAGCGCTATCTGGCTGTTCTGCAGAAGCACGTAAAGCACCTGGGGTTGTCGGCTAAGTGCATTTTATAAACGGAAAATGCAAATGTGATCGCACACTACATCCAGCACTCTGCCCTCCATGCTGGAATTCCAGCATGGAGGGCAGAGTGCTGGATGTAGTGTGCGATCACATTTGCATTTTCCGTTTGTATATGTATTTCGCCATAGTGATCTGCACCTGCAGCAGGTTGTGCTGACCCAACCCCTTATTTTTTTCTAAGTGCATTTTATGTAGGAAGACAAAAACGTTTGTTTAAAAAAATATATATCAAACTTCAATGGAATTTTGTCCCTTAAAGGGTTTCTGTCACCTGATATTAAGCTGGCTGACATTAGCGATGTGCTAATGTCAGGTGAACATAACTATATTAGTGCCATCTCACTGCCTGCCGCCGTTATTGAGAAAAACTAACTCTTATAATATGCTAATTAGCCTCTAGGAGCAGGGGAAAGTTGCCCCTGCTCCTAGAGGCTCCGTTCTCCCACCTCTGGCCACGCCCTTCTACACTAGATTGACAGGGTCAGGCAGCGTTGGTCTCCTACCTCTGGCCCTGTCTGCAGTGTAAATCTCGCGTCTGCGCCGTCCCGTTCAGTATACGGCGCAGGCGCAGTGAGTGAAGGGCGTTCGCTGGCTGCCAGCTTCCTCACTGCACCTGCGCCGTATACTGAACGGTGTGAGATCTCCCCAGTGCACAGGGCCGGCAGTTGGAGGTGAAGGCTGCCTGGCCCTGTCAATCTAGTGTAGCAGGGCGTGGCCAGAGGTGGAAGAACGGAGCCTCTAGGAGCAGGGGTTAATTAGTGACAGGTGACAGAAACCCTTTAAGTGTGTTATATCGGCACGTGTCCGCTGCTCTCCTGCTTTTCTGCTGCTCTGCTCACCCTGCTGTTGCTCTGGTGATCTGGACCCACTGGCCTGCCTGTGCTCAGCAGCGGGCCCCTCCAGCCTGGTTCTTGCCAGCAAAGGCCTCCTTCTTCCATACATAGTGCACACGCATGCTTCTTCTGGCTCTTAAATGACCAGTGTGCTCACCCTAATTTACCCCAGTCTATGGTTGGCCACTTCTGGGAACTTAAAGGGGTTCTCCAGGAATTAAAAAAATGAAAATACTTAAATATTATTTTATAATAAATATATTCACAAATACAGTCAGGTCCATAAATATTGGGACATCAACACAATTCTATACACCACCACAATGAATTTGAAATGAAACGAACAAGATGTGCTTTAACTATAGACTGTCAGCTTTAATTTGAGGGTATTTACATCTAAATCAGGTGAACGGTGTAGGAATTACAACAGTTTGCACATGTGCCTCCCACTTGTAATGGGACAATTGGCTTCTCAGCTGTTCCATGGCCAGGTGTGTGTTATTCCCTCATTATCCGAATTACAATGATCAGATAAAAGGTCAAGAGTTCATTTCAAGTGTGCTATTTGCATTTGGAATCTGTTGCTGTCAACTCTCAAGATGAGATCCCAAGAGCTGTCACTATCAGTGAAGCAAGCCATCATTAGGCTGAAAAAACATAACAAACCCATCAGAGAGATAGCAAAAACATTAGGCATGGCCAAAACAACTGTTTGGAAAATTCTTAAAAAGAAGCAATGCACCGGTGAGCTCAGCAACACCAAAAGACACGGAAGACCACGGAAAACAACTGTGGTGGATGACCGAAGAATTCTTTCCCTGGTGAAGAAAATACCCTTCAAAACAGTTGGCCAGATCAAGAACACTCTCCAGGAGGTAGGTGTATGTGTGTCAAAGTCAACAATCAAGAGAAGACTTCACCAGAGTGAATACAGAGGGTTCACCACAAGATGTAAACCATTGGTGAGCCTCAAATACAGGAAGGCCGGATTAGAGTTTGCCAAACGACATCTAAAAATCCCTTCACAGTTCTGGAACAACATCCTATGGACAGATAAGACCAAGATCAACTTGTACCAGAGTGATGGGAAGAGAAGACTATGGAGAAGGAAAGGAACTGCTCATGATCCTAAGTAGAGATGGCCTAGCGGTTCGCCCGGCGGTCGTTTTGCGGCGAACTTTGCATGTTCGCGATTCGCCGAACATGCGAACATATGGAGAAATTTGCGCCATATTCTTTTACATTGTGAAGAACTTTGACCCATGACACATCCATCAGGTGGTACAGGACAGCCAATTGAGACATTTCAGCACATGGACATACCCCCTACCTTATAAATAAACCTGATCTGGCCGCCATTTTACATTCAGTGTTTTGCCAGTGTAGGGAGAGGTTGCTGTGTGGAGCAGGGACAGGCTGTTAGGGACACCAAACGCTAGCTGATAGAGCCACAAAAGTCATTTTAAGCAATAGTATAGGTGTGCTATCGATATGTATGATACACGGAGGGGTGCGATATACTTATAATATACTTTTATAATGAGTCAAAAACACATAGATCTATATAGTGATCACCTGGAAGTCAGGGGCCTAGGGGCTTACTAGGGCCATTTTTATATAGGGTAAGGTTCCGGACAGGGTCGCTCTTATCAGGACGGGTGGTCTGTGGTTAGGCTATCAGTTCCAGAATAGCACCCCCCTGTAGGGCAATATCAGGGACAGTTCTTTGCCCACCCTGTCCTTCAATACCACATCATCATCTAGCCCAGGGATGGATGTTTTTTTGCTTTTCCTCCTGGATTCATGGATGTGCACTGGAACCCCCCGGATTGTGGTAGGACATATGGTTTCTGATTTGGTGCCAGCGAGCACCTGATTTAGTGCCGCCGAGCACTTGTTATTGCCTACCACATCTATGCTTTTTGCTTAACTTTAATAATTTCATTTATTTTCATTTTGAAGGATATCTTTTCCATTCACATGTCCGCAAAATGGGTCCGCATCCGTTCCGCAATTTTGCAGAACGGGTGCCGTCCCATTCATTTTCAATGGGGCCGGAATGTGCTGTCTGCATCCGCATTTGCGGATCCACACTTCTGCATTTGTGCTTCCGTTTCCGCAAAAAAATAAAACATGTCCTATTCTTGTCCGCAATTGCAGACAAGATTAGGCATTTTCTATTATAGTGCCGGCGATGTGCGGTCCACAACTTGCGGAATGCACATGTCACTACCAGAGCTTTGGGACGTTCTCACAGCTCTGTTTCTCCACCCCTGTGATGATGTCACTACTAGAGCTGGGAGGAGTTCTCACTTCAGTTGTAGCTCTTGCTTTAGTTTCTTCACTTGTAGCTATCAGTTCACTGGACCTGTGTTCTGCTGCATCTAGCACTCCGGATATTGCCAGCCTGTCCTTGGATCCGTCTTCTCTGTGGCTGCAACACCTTCAGCTAAGTCTGCAGACATTGTTGTGTTCCTGTTTGTTTTCTGACTGGATCTGAGGTGGCCACGGTTCCCTCCATATACTGAGTAGGGCACTGGTGACCGTGCCCCTTCCACTATTGTAGGGGTTACAGTGGTCATTAGTCTTAGGCACGTGGGCATGCCTCGTTCCGCCATTGGGATCCGGGCATGTGCTTTAGCAGAATAGGGAGAGAGTTGAGGGTCGGACAGGGGTCACCCTTTATCCTCCCTAGTTCTGGGTCCAGTCAGTTGCTCTGTACTGTGTATTTCTATTGTTGCTCACATACAGCCGTGACATTATAATCCACCAAAACCGTCCTTTTTTGACATGGATCCGCTTTCTGACCTGGTTGACCGCATGCAGGGTCTTTCTTTGGAAGTAGCGGATCTCCGTCAATCTATGACCCAGCTTCAAGCATTGGGCCCTGCTCCGGCTCATGGAGTCTGTTGCGAGCCAAAGGTCTCACTTCCGGAGACGTTCTCCGGGGGCAGTGAGAATTTTGTTCGTTTCAGAGAGGCATGCAAACTCCATTTTTGCTTGTGTTCTCACTCTTCTGGTAATCAGGAGCAGAGGGTGAGGATTGTCATTTCCCTGCTCAGGGGTAATGCTCAGACTTGGGCTTTTTCGCTGCCATCAGGGGATCCCTCCCTTCGATCCGTGGAGAGATTTTTTGTGGCCCTTGGGCAGATTTATGATGACCCGGATCGTGTTGCTCTGGCCGAATCTAACCTACGTGTTTTATGCCAGAACAAACTGTCTGCGGAGCTTTATTGTTCTGAATTTCGGAGATGGGCAGCTGATTCGGGTTGGAATGATGCTGCACTCCGGAGTCAGTTCTGTCATGGTCTCTCGGAGAGATTAAAAGATGCGTTTGCTTTCCATGAGAGACCAACGTCCTTAGAGTCTGCCATGTCATTGGCGGTACGCCTTGACAGGCGTCTAAGAGAAAGAAACGAGACCTCTCTGTCCAACCATTGTCAGTCTAGGGGCAGTGGTGCGGACTCATTCAGTGTGCAGGGGCCTCATCCTGTGTCGCTCCCCTCTGAGGAGGAGCCCATGCAGCTAGCTCGACTTGCCCCTGATAAAAGAGGATTTAGTCCTCAGAGTATGGTCTGTTTTTGTTGTGGGGGCATAGGTCATTTGGCAAATGTTTGTCCGTCTAGGAGATTCTTGAACTGTACTAAGAGCGATAATAAGAGAAAAATCTCAAAAGGTAAATCATCAGGTTCTGCTTCATCTGCTACTTTGGGCAAAGTTGATGTAGGATTTGATGCTTTTCCTCTGACCTGCAGTTCCCGTTTTCTCCTGTCTGCCAGGGTGGCGCTAGAGAGCAAAGTCATTTCTTGTGAGATTTTTGTCGATAGTGGAGCGGCCGTCAATCTTATTGACACTCAATTTGTAGCCATGCATGGTTTTCAGGTTTGCACATTAGATAAAGATATACCTGTTTTTGCTATTGACTCTGCTCCACTCTCACAGAGATCTCTGAAGGGCATTGTTCACAATATCCGGCTAGCTGTAGGTGACACTCATGTGGAGGATATATCTTGTTTTGTCCTTAACGGATTGCCGTCTCCTCTAGTTTTGGGGTTACCCTGGCTCACTAGACATAACCCCACTATTGATTGGCAAGGAAGGCAAATAAATGAGTGGAGTGATTTTTGTAGAGAGAATTGTCTCACAGCGACTTTTGCAGAGGTGTCTACTAAAACGGTGCCATCATTTCTCTCTGATTTCTCGGACGTGTTTTCCGAGAGCGGTGTTCAGGAGCTACCTCCTCACCGGGAGTTTGACTGTCCCATTAACCTCATTCCCGGCGCCAAGCTGCCAAAAGCACGCCTCTACAATCTCTCACAACCGGAAAGAATCGCTATGCGAACTTACATCTCCGAGAGTCTCGAAAAGGGGCATATTCGTCCCTCAAAGTCACCTGTGGCCGCGGGTTTTTTTTTTGTTAAAAAGAAAGATGGCTCTCTGAGACCTTGCCTAGATTTTAGGGAGCTGAACCGTATCACGATTCGCGGTCCCTATCCCCTTCCTCTGATCCCGGACCTCTTCAATCAAATTGTTGGGGCCAAGGTGTTTTCCAAATTGGATTTGAGAGGCGCGTACAACCTGGTCAGGGTCAGAGAGGGGGATGAATGGAAAACGGCCTTTAATACCCCTGACGGGCATTTCGAGAATCTCGTTATGCCTTTCGGCCTGATGAATGCTCCGGCCGTCTTTCAGCATTTTGTCAATAGTATTTTCTATCATTTAATGGGGAAATTTGTATTGGTGTATCTTGATGATATTTTGATTTTTTCCCCTGATGTTCAGACCCATCAGGATCATCTTTTTCAGGTTCTGCAGATTCTGCGGGAAAATAAATTGTACGCCAAGCTGGAGAAATGTCTTTTTATGGTATCGGAGATTCAATTTCTGGGTTTTCTCCTCTCTGCTTCTGGTTTTCGCATGGATCCCGAGAAGGTCCGTGCTGTACTTGAGTGGGAGCTTCCTGAGAATCAGAAGGCATTGATGCGCTTTCTGGGTTTTGCGAACTATTACAGAAAGTTCATTTTGAATTATTCCTCTGTTGTCAAACCCCTCACTGACATGACAAAAAAGGGGGCGGATTTTTCCTCTTGGTCGGAGGAGGCGCTTACAGCCTTTTCTAAGATTAAAGAGAATTTTGCGTCTGCTCCCGTCTTGGTGCATCCCGATGTTTCCTTACCTTTTATTGTTGAGGTGGATGCTTCCGAGGTGGGTGTGGGTGCGGTTTTGTCCCAGGGCCCTTCCCCTGCCAAGTGGCGACCCTGTGCCTTTTTCTCTAAAAAACTCTCCCCGGCAGAGAGAAACTATGATGTGGGAGATAGGGAGTTGTTGGCCATCAAGTTGGCTTTCGAGGAATGGCGCCATTGGTTGGAGGGGGCCAGGCACCCTATCACCGTTTTTACCGACCATAAGAATCTGGCATACTTGGAGTCGGCCAGGCGTATGAATCCGAGACAGGCCAGATGGTCTCTTTTCTTCTCCAGATTCAATTTTGTTGTTACATTCCGCCCTGGGATCAAAAATGTGAAGGCTGATGCTCTCTCTCGCTGTTTTCCGGGAGGAGGAAACTCCGAGGACCCGGGTCCCATTTTGGCGGAGGGGGTAGTTGTTTCTGCTCTTTATTCCGATTTGGAGGCCGAGGTCCAGGCTGCCCAGACTGAGACACCTGCCCGTTGTCCTTCTGGGAAGTTGTTCTCGCCTCCTGAGCTACGTCACAAACTCTTTAAGGAGCATCATGATACGGTTCTTGCTGGTCACCCCGGGAGTAGAGCCACGGTAGATCTCATTGCTCGGAGATTTTGGTGGCCGGCTCTTCGTAAGTCGGTGGAGGGTTTTGTGGCTGCTTGTGAGACGTGCGCTCGCGCTAAGGTCCCTCGTTCACGGCCTTCAGGTTCCCTTCTCCCGTTACCCATTCCTTCCCGTCCTTGGACACACTTGTCCATGGACTTTATCACGGATCTTCCTCGTTCCTCGGGGAAGTCGGTGATCCTGGTGGTGGTGGACCGTTTTAGCAAGATGGCTCATTTCGTACCTTTCCCTGGTTTACCCAATGCTAAAACGTTGGCGCAAGCTTTTGTCGACCATATTGTTAAATTGCACGGCATTCCCTCTGATATTGTTTCCGATAGAGGCACGCAGTTTGTGTCCAGGTTCTGGAAGGCTTTCTGTTCTCGCCTGGGGGTTCGGCTGTCCTTCTCTTCTGCTTTTCACCCGCAGTCGAATGGTCAGACTGAGCGCCTCAATCAGAATCTGGAGACATATTTGCGCTGTTTTGTGGCAGAGAACCAGGAGGATTGGTGTTCATTTCTCCCTCTTGCTGAGTTTGCTCTGAACAACCGTCGTCAGGAATCTTCTGATAAGTCACCATTCTTTGGTGCATATGGGTTCCATCCGCAGTTTGGGACATTCTCGGGAGGGGCTCTTTCTGGTTTACCTGAGGAGGAGAGATTTTCCTCGTCTTTGTCTACCATTTGGCAAAAGATTCAGAGTAATCTTAAAAAGATGAGTGAGAAGTATAAGCGTGTGGCTGATAAGAGACGTGTGCCTGGTCCGGACCTGAATGTGGGTGATCTGGTGTGGTTGTCTACTAGAAACATTAAGTTGAAGGTTCCCTCCTGGAAATTGGGTCCCAAGTTTATTGGGCCTTATAAAATCTTGTCAGTCATCAATCCTGTTGCCTTCCGTCTTGATCTTCCACGGGTTTGGAAGATACATAATGTATTTCACAGATCTCTCTTAAAACCATATGTCCAGCCCACGGTACCCTCCTCTTTGCCTCCTCCTCCGATTTTGGTTGATGGCAATCTGGAGTTTGAGGTTTCCATAATTGTGGACTCTCGCATTGTCCGCGGTTCTCTTCAGTACCTCGTTCATTGGAAGGGTTATGGTCCTGAGGAGAGGATGTGGGTTCCGGTGTCGGACATTAAAGCCACTCGCCTCATCAGGGCATTTCATAGGGCTCATCCTGAGAAGGTGGGTCCTGGGTGTCCGGAGTCCACCCGTAGAGGGGGGGGTACTGTCACTACCAGAGCTTTGGGACGTTCTCACAGCTCTGTTTCTCCACCCCTGTGATGATGTCACTACTAGAGCTGGGAGGAGTTCTCACTTCAGTTGTAGCTCTTGCTTTAGTTTCTTCACTTGTAGCTATCAGTTCACTGGACCTGTGTTCTGCTGCATCTAGCACTCCGGATATTGCCAGCCTGTCCTTGGATCCGTCTTCTCTGTGGCTGCAACACCTTCAGCTAAGTCTGCAGACATTGTTGTGTTCCTGTTTGTTTTCTGACTGGATCTGAGGTGGCCACGGTTCCCTCCATATACTGAGTAGGGCACTGGTGACCGTGCCCCTTCCACTATTGTAGGGGTTACAGTGGTCATTAGTCTTAGGCACGTGGGCATGCCTCGTTCCGCCATTGGGATCCGGGCATGTGCTTTAGCAGAATAGGGAGAGCGTTGAGGGTCGGACAGGGGTCACCCTTTATCCTCCCTAGTTCTGGGTCCAGTCAGTTGCTCTGTACTGTGTATTTCTATTGTTGCTCACATACAGCCGTGACAGCACATTGCCGGTGTCCGTGTTTTGCGGATCCGCAAAACACTTACGGACGTGTGGATGGACCCTCATAGTAAAATTATTAAAAGGTTACGTTTTATCTTCATGTATATTCTAATGGATTGCCTTCCTTGTACAATGTTATAATATACTTTCTATGTTAGAAAGTATATTATAGTGCATTTGTATTGTGCGGCAGTTGTGTGCGGTTCTGCTGCGATACTGCAGGTATATAGAGGGACAAGCGTTATTGGAACAAATCATTTCTACTGGTGTGATATACCAGTCGTCCCCCAAAAAAAGTGATTGAAGCGGGGTGTTATATACCAATATACTTTCTTTATAATGCATTTGGGTACTGTATAGTGCATTTGCGCATGCGCGTACGCGAAAATTATATTGCCGATATTTTGCATTGAATTTTTTTTTTATGGAGATCGCAAATTCGAATAATACATCTGGTATGTCACTGTCCATGTTGTGGGACTATTTGTGCACTTCTAGTAATTATTTCTTGGCTGCAAATATGAGCTGAAGGTTTTTCAGGTTCACCTGCCATTAAAATGAATGGGACCCGCCGCGAACTTGCGGTTCTCGAACATTTGATCACGTTCGCGAACCGTCCCGGCAGATGTTTGTCCATCACTAATCCTAAGCATACCACCTCATAAGTGAAGCATGGTGGTGGTAGTGTCATGGCGTGGGCATATATGGCTGCCAATGGAACTGGTTCTCTTGTATTTATTGATGATGTGACTGCTGACAAAAGCAGCAGGATGAATTCTGAAGTGTTTCGGGCAATATTATCTGCTCATATTCAGCCAAATGCTTCAGAACTCATTGGACGGCGCTTCACAGTGCAGATGGACAATGACCCAAAGCATACTGCAAAAGCAACCAAAGAGTTTTTTAAGGGAAAGAAGTGGAATGTTATACAATGGCCAAGTCAGTCACCTGACCTGAATCCGATTGAGCATGCGTTTCACTTGCTGAAGACAAAACTGAAGGGAAAATGCCCCAAGAACAAGCAGGAACTGAAGACAGTTGCAGTAGAGGCCTGGCAGAGCATCACCAGGGATGAAACCCAATGTCTGGTGATGTCTATGCGTTCCAGACACCAAGTATTAAAAAGTGAAAGTTTGAGTTATGATTATTATTCTGTCCCATTACTTTTGGTCCCTTAACAAGTGAGAAGCACATATGCAAACAGTTGTAAAGCACATCTTGTTCGCTTTCATTTCAAATCCATTGTGGTGGTGTTGAGAGCCAAAAATGTTATAATTGTGTCGATGTCCCAATATGTATGGACCTGACTATATATTTTGTGAATAAGTTGTGCTCCTCTGACACCATGCTTAGTTGGCATGGCCCAGAAACTGCCTCTGTGCCTTCACCTGTCTTGAACCTACCTCTTTCTTTTGCTCCTCCTTCTGCTAGCCAAGTAACGTATGCTGCGAGCTCTGGTACACTTTTCAGTGAGAATGAGCTTTTTGAGGACTGTTGGCAGTTACAGGCCAGCACAGACTTGGAGGAGAGGTCCGCTGCGAACACCTCTAGGTGTGCAACTACCGATGATCAGAGTCGGGTGGGAGCACATGTTCCAAGAGGTCAGGGACATGCACAAGAGACAGGTGACGGTGGCATTAGTGAGGAACAAACCGAGTAGATGACAATGTAGTCAATTGCACCTGGAAGCCAGGTGAAGGGGCGCATTGTCATCATCAGGGGGCCAGGGTGGAAGTTTGCCCGTGAGACAGCTGGTTGGGAACAGTGGAAAATATGCATCCAAACACAGGAGGGGTACATTGTTTGCTATTCAAGAGACTACCTGTAAGGAACCCACTAGCAGTGCACAGGTTAATAAAGGCAGCGGCAGACAGGCTTTAGGCAGTGGTGGAGGGAAAAAGCCCTACTCAGCCGTGTGGGAATTTTTCAGCAAGTCACTGGGGGACATTAGCGTGGCGGTATGCAGAATATGTGGGCAGAAGTTGAGGAGTGCTAATGTTGGCACGACATCTGTGCTTCAGCACATTTAGCGTCACCATAAAGTGGCGTGAGAAAACCGTGCCACATGTTTAGTTTTACAGCCTGATGCAGCAACCCACCAGCCCCCATCCCCTCTCCAGCAGAAGGAGACTGTTCCTTCCCATCGACTTCAACGTCGTCTATAGCTCCTGCTTCTACTCTCACTCCTCGTCACTTGTTTCGACAACAATTGATTACCGAGGCAATTGCTAAAAGACGCATGCACTCCAATAGCGCAGAAGCTGAACGTGCACCTGGGCAAGTTGCTGGTACTAAAAATACTGATCAAATACTGATGCAAAATACTGACCAAATACTGACTGACAGAGGCCATTAAAGTCCTGTATGCAGGACTTTTTTTCCTTGTAAAAAACACTGATATCAGATGTAAATGGCCAAAACGGATGCAAATTGAGCCTAAGACATTTTTCAGACGATGAGTATTTGGTCAATGTTTTGCATCAGTATTTGATCAGAATTTGTAAGCCAAAAGTAGGAGTTGGTCCAAAACACAGATGAGATGCAAATAATTCCATTATATTTTATCTATGTTTTGGACGCACTCTTGTTTTTGGCTTGCAAATACTGATCAAATACTGATGCAAAATACTGACCGTCTGAAAGAGGCTTTATACATGCTCAAAATACAGGATTCGTTTTTTGTTTTTTAGGTTTCTGTTCTGACGGTTTAGAAGAATGGAAAAATAAACAGTGATGTTAAGATTACTGCTACTGCTGCTGCCCCTCCCCACTCATGGGGCCACTACTATCACTGTCACCTTCTCCATTCTATAATGAGGCCACTGCTGCCACTGCTGCCACCACCGTCCGCACTCTGTCATGGGGCCACTACTGCCACTGCTGCTGCCACAGTCCCCACCCTGTCATAGGGCCACTTTTGTCATGGTTACTGCCACTGCTGCAGCTGCCACCCTTCCCACTCTGTCATGGGGCCACTACTTGAATCTGCACGGTTAAGTCCATGGTGATAAATTAGACCTGACGCTAACATTAACCTGTAATACTGATGCACAGTGATTCGATAGCTAACAGAAGGGATTAAAAAGCATGTGTTTCGACTGTCACAACATGCATTAAAAGAACTTTTTTTTTTCTCCACTGCTTAATTGGTGCTGCCTTCATTTCTTTATTTTGCTCCATTAAGGAGCCATTTGGATACAGGTCCTTTACTGAAGGGCGCTATATGCTTTTCTCTTTGTTTAACAGAAGAGATTTGCTGTTACTGCCACTGCTGCTGACGACTTGAATCTTGGTGCACTGCACAGTTAAAGGGGTTGTCCATGTTCAGAGCTGAACCCGGACATACCCACATGTTCACCCAGACAGGCCCCCTGATATTAGCATTGGAGCATTTCATGCTCTGATGCTCTCCCTTACCCTGCGCTGGATTGCGCAGGGCAAGGGCTTCTTTGTTTAATATTTTACACTGCTAGGTGGGGGATTCCACCCAGCAGTGTATTCGGTGATGTCACTGACTCTGATGGGTGGGCTTTATTGCTGCCCTAGCCGTTTTACAGGCTAGGGTAGCACTAAAACCGGCCCATTAGTGCCGGTGATGTCACCCAATACAGTGCTGGGCGGAAACCTCCACCTAGCAATGTAAAAAATATAAACAAAGAAGCCCTTATGGAGGGCCTGGTACGTAACTGGATCTCCTAAAAATTCCTTTGCCCTGCGTGATTCAGCGCAGAGCAAATAGCATGAAATCATATTGGGGGGGGGGCTATATTTGGGGGGCTGCCTGGTTGAAAATGTGGGTATGTCCGAGTTCTCTCTGAACCTAGAAAACCCCTTTAAGTCCATGGCGATATATTAGACATGACGCTTTTATTGATCTGTAATACTGACACACAGTAATTCCACAGCTAACAGAAGGGATTAGCTATGAATCTTGGTGCCCTGCACAGTGATGTAGAAGTTGATAAATACAACTACCTGTAATATTGAAGGCAAAGTACCTACAAAATGGATTAACTATAAATGTGGGTGCACTACAATGTAATTCACACGGCGATACACTCCCCCTGCACTCTCCCTGCAGTTTAAGTTCCAAGCCTTCACACTGAGATTAGACAGAGGTGCCTGAGTATACCAGATTTATTGCAATTCATGACAAATTAATTGGGAACTAATAGAATTTCTTGACAAAGTTCGGTGACTCATCCAAATCGAATTTTTCTAAACTTTGCTTATGTCTAACTGAAGCACAAAAATCCCCAACGTTCTACTGACTCAGTAAATACAGAGTCCCATATCTAGCATTAGTATGAGCACAAAAACAGTACGCTAGGAACTTCTTAGCATGGATTTCCATGGCCGAGCAGCTGCATGCAAACCTTACATCACAAAGCACAATGCCAAGTATTGAATGAAGTAGTGTAAAGCATGTCATCACTTGACTCTGGGTTAGTGGAAATGTGTTCGCTGGCATCATGAATCATGTTTCTCTATCTGGCAGTCTGATGGATGAGTCTGGGCTTTGTACTGTACATGCAAGGAGACCATAACCTGCCTGACTGCATTGTGCCAACTGTAAACTTAGGAGGTGGGATAATGCTTTGGGGTTGTTTTTTAAAAGGTTGGCCTAGGTCCCTTAGTTCCAGTGAAGGGAAATCTTACCGCTTCAGCATATCAAGACATTTTGGACAATTGTATCCTTCCAACTCCGTGGAAACAGTTTGGGGAAGGCCCTTTTATGCTCCAGCATGACTGTGTCCCAGAACACAATGCATGCTCCAAAAAATCTTAGGCCCCTTGCAGACGAGCGTATCCGGATTAGGTCCGGATGCGTTGCATCTGCGATCAGGGTTAATTGTGCGAGTGCGTACGCAATTTAAGTCAGTTTTGACTACGATTGTGTTGCATTGCTCAGTTTTTTCCGCGCGAGTGCAATGCGTTTTGCACGCTCGTGAGAAATAACTGATTGTGGTACCCAGACCCGAACCCTGACTTTTTCACTGAAGTTCGGGTTTGGGTTAGGTGTTCTGTAGATTTTATTATTTTCCCTTATAACATGGTTATAAGGGAAAATAATAGCATTAATCTTCTATCTTCATTCAGCAGGACCTGCGCTGACGTCACCACGCTCTCCACATAGGGAGAGTGATTACATCATCAAAGGTCCTTTCGCAGGTCCTGAAAGAAGAAGAAAGAAGACATGCCAGCTGCGCGAACAAACCCCTCATGCCACATTTTAGTAAGCATTCTGAATTAAGAATGTTATTATTTTCCCTTATAACCATGTTATAAGGGAAAATAATACAGTAAATTGACTTTAATGGGGTTGCTCATCCCTATCATCTCCTAGCAACCGTGCGTGAAAATCACACCGCATCCGCACTTTTTCACGCATCCCCCTTCATTTCTATGGGGCCTGCGTTGCGTGAAAAATGCAGAATATAGAACATGCTGTGATTTTCATGCAACGCACAAGTGATGCGTGAAAATCAACGCTCATCTGAACAACCCCACTGAAGTGAATGGGTCCGGATTCAGTGCAGGTGCAATGCGTTCACCTCACGCATTGCACCGGCAGGGAATTCTCTCCCGTGTGAAAGGGGCCTTACACTCACAAATGCTCTTATGGATGAATGGACAAAAATATCCACAGACACACTCCAAAATCCTGTAGAAGGCCTTCCCAGATCAAAAACAGACTTAGGCCTCATGCACATGACCGTTCCATTTTTTGCGGTCCGCAAACCGCGGATCCGCAAAAAATGGAAGCCGCCCGTGTGCCTTCCGCAATTTGCGGAACGGAATGGGCGGCCCATTGTAGAAATGCCTATTCTTGTCCGCAAAACGGACAAGAATAGGACATGCTATATTTTTTTAGCGGGGCCACGGAACGGAGCAAAGGATGCGGACAGCACATGGAGTGCTGTCCGCATCTTTTGCGGCCCCATTGAAGTCAATGGGTTTGCATCCGAGCCGTAAAAACTGCCGTCCGAGCCGTAAAGCCTTAAAGCCGACACCAAAATACTGCAAATAATAAATTCCCCCATAGTCAGTGCTTTAAGTGGGCCAAAAGAGGTGCCGGTACTCTATTAGGCGCCGGTGCTCCCCCCCCCTGCACATCAGACCCCCCCATCACACACATATATATTAGTTCCTCTATGTACCAGTACAGTACCCCCCCCCCACCACCGCACATTCGTTCCTCTCTGTACCAGTACCCCCCTGCACATCAGACCCCCCCCCCCACTCATCACACACACACACACACATTAATTCCTCTCTGTACCAGTACCCCCCTGCCAGGGGGGTACTGGTACAGAGAGGAATTAATGTGTGTGTGTGTGTGATGAGGGGGGGGTCTGATGTGCAGGGGGGTACTGGTTCAGAGAGGAACGAATGTGCGGTGGTGGGGGGGGGGTACTGGTACATAGAGGAACTAATATATATGTGTGTGATGGGGGGTCTGATGTGCAGAGGGGTACTGGTACAGAGAGGCACTAATGTGTGGTGGTGGTGGGGGGGGGGGTACTGGTAAAGAGAGGAACTAATGTGTGTGATGAGGGGGGGGGGGGGGGTCTGATGTGCAGGGGGGTACTGGTACAGAGAGGAACGAATGTGCGGTGGTGGTGGGGGGGTCCTGGTACATAGAGGAACTAATATATATGTGTGTGATGGGGGGGTCTGATGTGCAGGGGCCCCCTACACATCAGACCCACCCATCAGACACATATATATTAGTTCCTCTATGTACCAGTACCCCCCCCCCCCCCCACCACCGCACATTCGTTCCTCTCTGTACCAGTACCCCCCTGCACATCAGACCCCCCCCCCCTCATCACACACATTAATTCCTCTCTGTACCAGTACCCCCCTGCCAGGGGGGGGGGGGTACTGGTACAGAGAGGAACTAATGTGTGTGGGGGGAGGGGGGGTGCCTGTCACTCACCAGTACTCTTCAGAAGTTGGATTCCAAAGCAAAGTCGATGTTCTTTGCTGCACCGTCCGACTCCTGACTCCAAGGAGGACCAGTCACTGGTCGCCGCACTGATAGCTCCTCAGTCACAGGCGCGCGGGAAGGAGTTGACGTCACCTAACGTGAGGTCAACTCCCTGCCTGCGCCAGCCTGAGCCGTACTCTGCAACGACCCGCCCCCCTCCACTAGCTGCCCAGCCAACGACATTAGGGAGGAGATACTGCCAGCTCTCCGCTGCGCTCCGGTACCGGAAACCCACGTACTGGGCGCACGGAGAGGTGCTGGTACTCTCCAGGGCAATTTTTGGAAGTGGCGGTACTGAGTACCGCCGCGTTCCGGCCCACTTCAAGCACTGCCCATAGTGTATAAAGATGTAACATTTTCTACTGAGATTTCTGAAACAATACCAATTTAATGTTCCCAACCTTTATATTAAGCACTTATCTATCCAGAATTTAGGAGCCAAGTGGAATGATAACTAGCAGATATACATAACATGGAAACTGACATTTAAAATAGTATAAAATAATATTAATTCCATGCCATCTGTGAGAATAGGCCTTGTTTGTTAACTATAGGTCTGGTGGATTAGAACAAGCTGCACATCAGAAAGTTCCCCACTTTTCCATCAGGCTAGTTATTAAGAATGTAAGTATACTGAACAAATCCTATTCCAATTTTTTTTTTACTTACAGTAAATGCCAAAGAGCTTAAAATTACTATAGTTTCTTGCCAGTGAGGTCAAAAGATATTAAAATCAATGCACTAAAAGATAATAATCTAATATAAAGTGAAGAAGGTTAATTATTTAATACAATGAAAACATTTATATTCTTTACAGCTGAGTGCTATCCACATGACAGTGAAATTGCAGTGTAATACTAATGACCAGTTATATATTCATAGTAGATTTCTTAAGCCTTAGATATCTTATCTATTTTAAAGGGAACTGTCATCAACACAAGTTCCAACTACAGTAGATAATCAAACTGTATTAGCACTTTCTAAATGGCAGAACAAAATGGCAATTTGGGAGCTATGAGAAGATCACTATTTCCAAGGACTTTTTTTCACCAAAAAATAATAGTGTGCAGATTCCTAACCTCTCTCCCAGCTGCAGTTCCAAAGTCAGGAGTAGGTCCGTTCTCCTGTATAAATCAATATAAAAACACACAAATATGGGTCCGCGTTAATAGCTCTCAGCCTTGGGGAATATTCACATGTAGTCCCTTTGCACAGGCAGTTTTTTCCTTTCCTTCGTTACTGTCTTCCTTGGTTCCAGTACCGAGCAACAACAGAAACCTTTACTCCTTCAAAAGGAAAATGAACATAGTACAGACCCACAAACAGATCGGTTCACCACCGCGCTTTATTGTACTTACATGGTTAAAACTTGTCACATCGCACATAAAATTGGTACTTTTACCCGACCCGGGTTTCGCTTGCCAGCTTCTTAGCCCCAGACGATTGTTGCATGGATCATTTGTCCTCCATACAGTTCACATTATTGTTGTCAGCAGATCCCTTGTTTACATGTTGCTGCCGACTAAAGATAATTTTTATGCTGGCATACAAAATCCAATCAGCCGTCAAACGAGCGTTTATTGGCTGATTTATACCCAATTCAGTCATTGGGAATAAATGCTCTTTGGTCTGTAGAGGATCTGTAGTGCCCTGGAGCAGGGAATACTTTGACATTTGTGGACATTTGCCTATATCCCCTATGCAAAGTTAAAACTTCTTACTTTATTTCTCTTGAAAGGGTTAACTTATACTGTTTAATACAGTGTAACTGCATTTTATATGTTGTGATATATATCTTTTTCATTATCACTGTATTTACATGGCTCTGTAGAAAGGGTTAATGAATACTGAGAGACTTTAAGGGCTTTGATTGAGAACGGGGAATTTTCCACAGCTGCCATAGGGTTTAAAGAAGACCATGTTTTGGAGGTAAAAACCCAGACTTGTTTACCATCATGTTTTAGAGGGAAAAACCCAGGCTTGTTTACCACCAAAAAGCAGACAGCCTGACCTTTTAAATGTCTGGTTTTAGCTATGTTGTTATGTCTGGAAACTTGTTTTTGTCTGGAAAACCTGCTGTGTCATTGCCATTGAATGTCATTGATGCTCTAATGTAAGTCTCTACCAAACGGGAGCTGAAACAATGTATCTGTTTGTGCTTAGTTTCTCCACTCCACCCCTCCCACTAGAAGGTTCTAGTCTAGCAAAAACTGTATATAAAGAGAGCAGTCTGAGCCCCTAGTGTGCTGCAGTTAGGGACCAGTGCTTGGAGGGGAGACTCATGCCAGCCTGCATGAGTGACCAGAAGAAGATGCTGAGATGGGGACGCTGAGCCACAGACCATGGGTCACTAGCCCTGTGACCATGGAGCCACCCGGACTGCTGAGCAACAGACCGTGGTTTCTTAACTAGGATGCCAGCCTTCTGAGAGAGAGGGACAGCTAGCTCAGGCCTTTCCTCAGCATCAAACCCTTCTTCTGCCAGGGAGGAGACTGTGCCAGACTATTGAGTGACCAGAAGAAGACTGCCACAGACTCTGCATCACCAGCCTTGGACCAGGGTACCAGCCTTCTGAAGAGAAAGAGGGACAGCTAGCTCAAGCCTTTCCTCAGCATCAAACCCTTCTTCTGCCAGGGAGGAGACTGGAGAAGCCAGCCCAATGCCTCGCATGTATTGTTTTGTACCTGAATTCCTCCAATACTTTTTACTATTGCCACTTACCTTTTATAAAGGCCAATGTACACATGTGTGCAATTGCTTTTGATATGTAGTATAGTGACACTTTTATGTAATGTATTTAAAGGGGTTATTTGGGAATTACTATTGATGACATCCTCTGGATAGGTTATCAATATCATATTGGCAGGGGTCCAATTCCTGGAACCTGAGGATATGTCATCATTATCATTGAGCTGAAATACCAAACACAGCCGGATATGTCATCATTATCTTTACCCGAAGTAACCCCTTTAACTAGCTATGCCATCACCATTACCATGAGTTTCTGTGCAGCTTTATTCATTATTGAGAGATGAGCGAATCGAATCCAACGAAGTAGAATTCAATCCGAATTTCATGATAAATTTGATTCACCGCAAAGCCGAATTTCTCATGCTTTGTGGTAGTCAAATCAATTTAACCTGAAATAGTGTAAAAAAATATAAATAAATCATACTTACCTCCTCCTTTATTTGCTCACGAAGCGCCAGCCGGTGCAATCTTGATTGAAGATCTCTGCCGAAATCCCCTGCTTGGTGACATATGACGTCACCACGCTGGCCAGCGTGAAAACGTCATCTTGGGCCGCTCGAGATTTCACTCAAGATGTTCAAGCAAGATGGCGGTGGCCGGCCCACCGTGAGCAAATGGAGGCGGTAAGTATGATTAAATTTTTTTTGTAAATTTTACACTGTATTATTATCCTTAGATGCAGTTATCATGTATGAATGCCAACATCTGAGGGGTAAAATGATAGGGGGAGGTGTTGTCGCAGCTCCCTGTCATTGTACCCGCTACTTACAAAAAAATGCACTTCGTGACAAAGTATTTAGTCGCAAAGTGAATTTTTTTGTAGAATTCGGCAAAGCAGATTTTCCAAAACTTCGTTGATCTCTAATTATATCCTGTAATATTGGACATTATTAATGATTATTTATAGTTTCATATAATTTGGCTATGTGTAGTATCCTCTTTTACTGGTGTTGATTGAAATGTACACATGGCAGTTTGTGTGTTAGTAATAAGCCCATTGCTTATCGGTTGAACCAACTTTGGACCAAAATTAATTTGCTGCTCAGCAGTGCAGTTATCTGTTTTAAAGGCCTTTTTTTGCGTGTATTAGTGGAAAAAGGAAAAATATCTTTGCCGCTCAGCAGTGCAGTGATATGTTCTAAAGCCAAGTTTGCCGTGTATTACTGGTGAAATAAAAATATATTCACCATTCAGCGTTGCACTTATCTGTTGAAAAGCCTTCTGTGTAAAAGTAGAAAAAAATTAGGGCCTAATTGCCGTTCTGCGGTGTAGTGAAATATTCTAAAGCCCAGTTTGCCGTGTATTACTAGTGAAATTAAATTATATTCGCCGTTCAGCATTGCAATTATGTGTTGAAAAGCCTTCTGTGTTGTGTAAAAGTAGAAAAAAATTAGGGCCTAATTGCCGTTCTGCGGTGCAGTGATATATTCTAAAGCCCAGTTTGCCGTGTATTACTGGTGAAATAACAATATATTCGCCGTCCAGCGTTGCACTTTTCTGTTGACAAGCCTGTTGACATAAATTAGGGCCTAATTGCCATTGTGCAGTGCAGTGATATACTCTAAAGCCGAGTTTGCCGTGTATTAGTGGCGAAATAAAAATATATTCACTGTTCAGCATTGCACTTATGTGTTGAAAAGCCTTTTGTGTTGTGCAAAAGTTAAAAAAAAAATAGGGCCTAATTGCCGTTCTGCTGTGCTGTGAAATATTCTAAAGTCCAGTTTGCCATGTATTAGTGGCGAAATAAAAATTCATTCGCCATCCAGCATTGCAGTAATCTGTTGATAAGCCTGTTGTGTTGTGTTGAAATAAATGAGGGCTTAATTGCCCTTGTGCGGTGCAGTGATATACTCTAAAGCCCAGTTTGCCGTGTATTAGTGGCGAAATAAAAATATATTCACTGTCCAGCGTTGCACTTATCTGTTGAAAAGCATTTTGTGTAGTGGAAAAATAGAAATAAATTAGAGCCTAATTGCTGTTCAGCGGTGCAGTGATATAATCTAAAGCCAAGTTTGCCGTGTATTAGTGGTGAAATAAAAATGTATTCGCCATCCAGCGTTGCACTTATCTGTTAAAAAGCATTTTGTGTAGTGTAAAAATAGAAAAAAATTAGGGCCTAATTGCCGTTTAGCAGTGCAGTGATATATTCTAAAGCCCTCTTTGCTGTGTCTCAGTGGCAAAATAAAAAATATTTGATCTAACATTTGGTTACTTGATCTAATAGTATGTCAGACAGAGAAGTGCCAGGCCCTGCACAGGGGAGTGGCAGAGGCCTAAATGTTTCTGGCGCAGACAGAGGTTGCAGCAGAGTAAGGGGCCGTGGCAGCAGGGGTCACTTCGAGAGGCCAGAGCTCCAAGTGTCAGCTAGCGGTCGTGTCGTGACCAGCAACCCAGCGGTTCTTGAATGGTTGACTCGATCTTCAACTTCGGCGCAAGTGACATCAGACACCCCCAGCCAAAAGTCGGTGACTTCCTCAGACACAACCCTCAGTTAGCATGGCCCGGGAGCAGGCCATGTGCCCTCACCTGTCCTCAACCTGCCTCTGTCCTTTTCTGTTCCCTCTCCGCGAGAAATATTTTATACTGTAGGCTCGGCTCCACTTTTCAGCGAGAAAGAGCTACTGCCCAGCCAAGATGTGGAGGAGGCTTCCTCCGCTATGCGGGCAAGTAGTGATGAGGAGAGTGGCATATGAGCTGGTGTTGAGAGCGGTCAGGCTCCTGACCCAGAGACGGTTGAGGAGGACATCAGTGACGTGCAGACAATACTCGCTGATGATGATGTAGCTGAATTCACTTGGGAGCCTGGTGACGAAGGGGCTTCATCGTCATTGGGAGAAAAGGGTGGCAGCTTGCTCGTGAGCCAGCAAGTCGCTAGGGTGAGCGGGAGTCAGCAGGGTGGCAGTAATGGGAGGTCGGTAGCCAAACGTGCCCGGGGTAGACCACCCGCTTCACGGGAGCCTACCTGCCCAGGAAATAGGGTTAAAGAAGGCAGTCAGTGTGTAGTGTTAGGGGTAAAATCACCTACTCGGCAGTGTGGCAGTTTGTTTTTAAGCCGCCGGAGTGGTAAACGTGGCCATATGTAGGATCTGTGGGCAGAGTGTGAAGCGTGGCCAGGATGCCAATGTTGGCACTTTCTTCCCTGCGTCAACATATGCAGCGTCGACATAAAGTGGCCTGGGAGAACTGTGGCTGCGATGTGGGTGTACAGCCTTTCGTAGCAACCGCTGCATCACCCACTGGCATGCACCCGGTTTCTGGCAGTCATGGCTCCACCACCTCAGCCGAAGGAAGCTGTCTGTCCTTCCCATCATCTGCTGGTCCTGATGCTCCTGGTCCTCCTCCTTCTATTCAGTCATTCCGTCAGCAATCGATTACCAAAGCGATTGCCAAGAGACAACAGCATGCGTGCACTCATCCAACGTCGCAGAAGTTGAACGTGCTCCTGGCCAAGTGGCTGGTGCTGAGTCCCTCTCTTTCCAAGGGGTGGACTTTGCACCTTTCAAACAATTGATGGCTTGTGCCGAGCCGAGGTGGAGAGTCCCAAGCCGTCATTTCTTTGGCAAAAAGGCAGTACCAGCCCTGCATAAATATGTAGAACAGAAGGTTGACCAGTCCTTGAGCCTGTCTGTGTCTGCCAAAGTGCACAGCAGCGCTGATGTGTGGAGCTGTAACTACGGTCAGGGACAGTACATGTCCTTTACAGCCTACTGGGTGAATGTGGTTCCTGCACAGCCACACCAGCAAATTAGCCAGGTGACGCCGCTTCCGCCTCCACGTTGTCACGCCGTTGGTCCAGCGACAATGTTCTCCTCTGCCTCCTCATCCTCCGCTGTGTCCTCAGCCTCCATTGCAGGGACAATTCACAGTGCCCCTCCAGCATACCACATGTGCAGGGCATGGCGGTGTCACGCTGTTTTGCACCTCATTTGCCTGGGCGAATGGAGTCACACAGGGGAGGAACTGCTCCATGTCCTTCAGCAAGAAATCGAATCCTGAGTTTCTCAGTGACAAATAAAAATCGGAACCATGGTGGGCAACAACGGGAAGAACATTGTGTCGGCGCTGCCTCAAGGAGGGCTAAGCCATGCGCCCTGCATGGCACACGTGTTCAATCTGGTTGTCAAGTGGTTCCTTAAGTCTTCCACCCATCTGCAAGACATCCTAAAAATGGCCAGGAAACTTTGCATGCACTTCAGCCACTCATATACCGCAAATCACACCCTTCTTGAGCTGCAGCGGCAGAACGGCATCCCCAACATAGGCTGATATGTGACGTTTCTACCAGTTGGAATTCCGCCCTCCATATGTTGGAACGACTGTACGAACAGAGAAAGGCCATCAATGATTTTCTGATGATCCAAGCGGACAGGAGTACTCCCCTGTGTAACTTCGATGTCAGCCAGTGGCAGCTCATGCGTGACACCTGCCGTTTTCTCAGGCTCTTTGAGGAGGCCACGTTATTTCTCAGTTGCCAGGACTACGGGATGAACAACATCATTCCACTGCTTCATGTCCTGGAGCAGATGCTGGTAAATCTGGCTGGTCAGGGGACTGGAGACATGGCGCCTACATCTCACGGCGACATGAGCCCTTTGGGGGCTGAACTGGAGAAGGAGGGGGAGGTCATTGGAGCACAAGCAATGTGTAGCGAAAGGGGTGGTTTTTCTACAGAGGTGACAGGAGAGGAGGAGCAGGAGCAGCCAGAGGAGCTACAGGGCGATGAGGAAGAGGAGTCAGAGGACCCAGACACACTGTGGCAGTATGTGATCCAGGATAGGGCCAGGTCGGTGATGCCAAGAGATGAGAGAGTTTGTAACAAAAGGAAGTGATCAACAGTGTCAAAGGCAGAGCACAGGTCAAAGAGGAGGAAGACAGAGTAATGTTTTTTTGTTTTGCTGGTAGCAGGTCGTTGGTGACTTTGGTAAGTGCAGTTTCAGTTGAGTGGTGGGGTCGGAAGCCAGATTGTAGCCGGTCAAAGAGGGAGAAAGAGGAGAGGTGAAAGGACAGTTCAGAATGGACATGTTGTTCAAATAGCTTTGAGGCATATGGAAGAAGTGATATGGGGCGATAACTGCACAGAGAAGATGAATCAAGTGAAGGCCTTTTGAGAATGGGTGTAATGGCTGCATGTTTAAAACCAGAGGGGAAGACACCAGAGGTTAGTCATAGGTTGAAGAGATGAGTTAGGGCTGGGATAAACACTGTGGTGAGGTTGGGGATGAGGTGGGATGGGATTGGATCAGGTGTGCAGGTGGTGAGATGTGTTTTTCTTCTGTAATGGTGGAGAAGATGGTTTTGGGAGAAGAGGACTGAACAGTTGTGCAAAGGGTCTGTGGGGACTGTGCACTGAAGCTTTCTTTGATGTTGATGATCTTTTGTTTGAAGTATGTGGCAAAGTCATCAGCTGAGATGACAGGTGAGGGTGGGTGCGCTGGAGGACGGAGAAGAGAGTTGAAAGTGTTAAAAAGTTGTTTAGGGTTGTTTGATAGGGAAGGTATGAGAGAAAGTATGAACCGTGTCCACATTTAAAATTACCTTTGGGGATTATTCTATTTAACCAGGATGTTCCCAGTCTATCATATCTATTTCTAACCAGCTGTCACGGATGGTGTTGCAGAAAGCTAGAACTTATAAATAAACATCCGACTGGCTTGATCCCAAACTAAGGAGCATATGGGTGAGCCCTATAAAACCCCTAGAGCTCTCCCTGACTGTTATGCCCATGCAAAGATCTTTATGGTAGACGATTGCATGCCTTCGTACCTTATGCTATGTGACACCTGAAAACCCTATAATAGTGAGGGGACACGACCACCGTCTCCCTGCACTTAATACGGACGGAGTCAGGGTCACCTACAATAAAGCCAGCAAGAAACACAAATAAAGGAAACAGACTTATCTGAGGAATCAGGAGAAGCAGCCTCCAGCAGTGAACACAATCCAGGAAGAAGTATAAACCGCAGTGAGGCAGTATGGGAGGGAATATAAAGGGAGACGATCAGTGCAAATAGGTGACAGCTGGGAGATGGAAAGGAGATGAGAAATTGAAACCAAAACAAAGAACATCATACAACAGGTAGAGAAGAACGTCTGCCAGATCTTCTCACAGAGCTGGCGGTGACAGTACCCCTCCCTCTACGGGTGGACTCCGGACACTCAGAGCCCACCTTCTCAGGATGAGACCTATGGAAAGCCCTGATGAGACGAGTGGCCTTAATGTCCGTCACTGGGACCCACATCCTCTCCTCAGGACCATAACCCTCCCAATAAACGAGGTACTGGAGAGAACCGCGGACAATGCGAGAATCCACAATCCTAGAGACCTGAAATTCAAGATTACCATCAACAACAATCGGAGGAGGAGGCAAAGAGGAGGGTACAGTGCGTTGGACATAAGGTTTTAATAGGGACCTGTGAAAAACATTATGGATCTTCCAAGTCTGAGGAAGATCAAGACGGAAGGCAACGGGATTGATGACGGACAAGATCTTGTAAGGCCCAATAAACCTAGGACCCAACTTCCAGGAGGGAACCTTCAGTTTGATATTCTTTGTAGACAACCACATCAGATCCCCCACATTCAGGTCCGGACCAGGCACATGTATCTTATCCGCCACACGCTTATATCTCTCACTCATCCTCTTCAGATTACCCTGAATCTTTTGCCAAATAAATGACAAAGACAAGGAAAATGTCCCAAACTGCGGATGAAACCCACATGCACCAAAAAATTGTGACTTATCAGAGGACTCCTGGCGACGGTTATTTAAAGCAAACTCAGCAAGAACCAAAAAAGAACACCAATCCTCCTGATTCTCCGCCACAAAACAGCGCAGATATGTCTCCAGATTCTGATTGACGCGTTTGGTCTGATCATTTGACTGCGGGTGAAAAGCAGAAGAGAACAACAACCGAACCCCCAAGCGAGAACAGAAGGCCTTCCAGAATCTGGAAACAAATTGCGTGCCCCTATCAGAAACGATGTCTGAAGGAATGCCATGCAATTTAACAATGTGATCAACAAACGCTTGTGCCAGCGTCTTAGCATTAGGTAACCCAGGAAAGGGAATGAAATGCGCCATCTTGCTAAAACGGTCCACTACTACCAGAATCACAGTCTTCCCCGAGGAACGAGGCAGGTCCGTAATGAAGTTCATGGACAGATGCGTCCAAGGACGGGAAAGAATGGGTAACGGGAGGAGAGAACCCGATGGCCGTGAATGAGGGACCTTGGCAGGAGCACAGGTCTCGCAGGCTGCCACAAAACCCTCCACCGTCTTACGAAGAGCCAGCCACCAGAATCTCCGAGCAATGAGATCCACTGTGGCTCTGCTCCCCGGGTGCCCAGCAAGGACAGTATCGTGGTGCTCCTTAAAAACCTTGTGTCGTAAAGCGAGAGGCACAAACAACTTCCCAGGGGGACAAAGATCAGGAGCCTCTGCCTGGGCTGCCTGAACCTCTGCCTCCAAATCAGGATAAAGAGCAGAGACGACCACCCCTTCAGCCAAAATGGGACCCGGGTCTTCAAAGTTCCCCCCTCCCGGAAAACAACGTGACAGGGCATCTGCCTTCACATTTTTAACCCCAGGGCGGAACGTAACAACAAAATTAAACCTAGAAAAGAACAAAGACCATCTGGCATGTCTCGGGTTCAGACGCTTGGCCGATTCCAAGTAGGCCAGATTCTTATGGTCTGTAAACATGGTAATAGGGTGTCTGGCTCCCTCTAACCAATGGCGCCATTCCTCAAAAGCTAATTTGATGGCCAACAAATCCCTATCTCCCACATCGTAATTTCTCTCTGCAGAGGAGAGTTTCCTTGAGAAATAGGCACACAGTCGCCATTTGGCAGGAGAGGGACCCTGAGATAAGACCGCACCCACACCCACCTCAAAAGCGTCCACCTCAACAATAAAAGGTAGAGAGACATCAGGTTGTACTGAAATGGGAGCAGAAGCAAAACTCTCTTTGATACTAGAAAAGGCTTTAAGCGCATCTACCGACCACGAAGAAAAATTTACCCCCTTTTTAGTCATATCAGTGAGTGGCTTAACAACAGAGGAATAATTCAAAATGAACTTTCTGTAATAATTGGCAAAACCCAAAAACCGCATCAGCGCCTTCTGATTCTCAGGAAGCTCCCAATCAAGCACAGCGCGGACCTTCTCAGGGTCCATGCAAATACCAGAAGCGGAGAGAAAAAAACCAAGAAATTGAATCTCCGGAGCCGTAAACACACATTTTTACAGTTTAACGTACAATTTATTATCCCGCAGAATCAGCAAGACCTGACGTAGGTGGTCTCGATGAGTCTTGAAATCAGGAGAAAAAAATCTAAATGTCATCCAGATACACCAGTACAAATTTCCCCATTAAATGATGAAAAATGCTGTTCACAAAATGTTGGAAGACGGCCGGAGCATTCATCAAACCAAAGGGCATAACCAAATTCTCGAAATGACCCTCAGGGGTATTGAAGGCCGTCTTCCATTCGTCCCCTTCCCTGACTAGGTTGTATGCCCCTCTTAAATCCAACTTAGAAAAAACCTTAGCCCCAACAATCTGGTTAAACAGGTCCGGGATCATAGGAAGCGGATATGGGTCACGAACCGTGATACGGTTCAGCTCCCTGAAATCCAGACAAGGTCTTAAAGAACCATCTTCTTTCTTAACAAAAAAGAAAAACAGCGGCAACAGGTGACTTCGAGGGTCGGATGTGTCCCTTTCTCAGGCTCTCAGAGATATAAGTACGCATAGCGTCTCTTTCAGGTTGGGAGAGATTGTATAAACGTGATTTTGGCAGTTTGGCGCCTGGGATGAGATTAATAGGGCAGTCGTACTCCCGGTGCAGGGGCAACTCCTGGACACCACTCTCGGAAAACACATCCGAAAAGTCAGAGAGAAAAGATGGCACAGTCTTGGTAGAAACCTCTGAAAGAGACGCTGTCACGGCTGTATGTGAGCAACAATAGTATACACAGTAAAAGAGCTACTGACCGGACCCAAACTAGGGAGGATAAAGGGTGACCCCTGTCAGACCCTCAAAGCTCTCCCTATGCTGCTAAAGCACATGCCCGGATCCAAATGGCGGAACGAGGCATGCCCACGTACCTAAGACTGATGACCACTGTAACCCCTACAATAGTGGAAGGGGCACGGCCACCGGTGCCCTACTCAGTATATGGAGGGAACCGTGGCCACCTCAGATCCAGTCAGAAAATAATCAGGTACACAACAATGTCTGTACACTTAGCTGAAGGTGTTGCAGCCGCAGAGAAAACGGATCCAAGGACAGCTGGCAATATCCGGAGTGCTTGCTGCAGCAGAACACAGGTCCAGTGAACTGATAGCTACAAGTGAAGATACTAAAGCAAGAGCTACAACTGAAATGAGAACTATAATCCACGCCCTACAATAGGAGGAGGGGTGATATAAAGAGAGGGAAATCAAACGCATGAGGAACAGCTGGGAGGAAGGAAACCAAAAGTAAACAGAGCAGTGAGAACTCCTCCCAGCTCTAGTAGTGACATCATCACAGGGGTGGAGAAACAGAGCTGTGAGAACGTCCCAAAGCTCTGGTAGTGACAGTACCCCCCCCCTCTACGGGTGGACTCCGGACACCCAGGACCCATCTTCTCAGGATGAGCCCTATGAAATGCCCTGATGAGGCGAGTGGCTTTAATGTCCGACACCGGAACCCACATCCTTTCCTCAGGACCATAACCCTTCCAATGAACGAGGTACTGAAGAGAACCGCGGACAATGCGAGAGTCCACAATTCTGGAAACCTCAAACTCCAGATTGCCATCAACCAAAATCGGAGGAGGAGGCAAAGAGGAGGGTACCGTGGGCTGGACATATGGTTTTAAGAGAGATCTGTGAAATACATTATGTATCTTCCAAACCCGTGGAAGATCAAGACGGAAGGCAACAGGATTGATGACTGACAAGATTTTATAAGGCCCAATAAACTTGGGACCCAATTTCCAGGAGGGAACCTTCAGTTTAATATTTCTTGTAGACAACCACACCAGATCAACCACATTCAGGTCCGGACCAGGCACACGTCTCTTATCAGCCACACGCCTATACCTCTCACTCATCTTTTTAAGATTACTCTGAATCTTTTGCCAAATGGTAGACAAAGACGAGGAAAATCTCTCCTCCTCAGGTAAACCAGAAAGAGCCCCTCCCGAGAATGTCCCAAACTGCGGATGGAACCCATATGCACCAAAGAATGGTGACTTATCAGAAGATTCCTGACGACGGTTGTTCAGAGCAAACTCAGCAAGAGGGAGAAATGAACACCAATCCTCCTGGTTCTCTGCCACAAAACAGCGCAAATATGTCTCCAGATTCTGATTGAGGCGCTCAGTCTGACCATTCGACTGCGGGTGAAAAGCAGAAGAGAAGGACAGCCGAACCCCCAGGCGAGAACAGAAAGCCTTCCAGAACCTGGACACAAACTGCGTGCCTCTATCGGAAACAATATCAGAGGGAATGCCGTGTAATTTAACAATATGGTCGACAAAAGCTTGCGCCAACGTTTTAGCATTGGGTAAACCAGGGAAAGGTACGAAATGAGCCATCTTGCTAAAACGGTCCACCACCACCAGGATCACCGAATTCCCCGAGGAACGAGGAAGATCCGTGATAAAGTCCATGGACAGGTGTGTCCAAAGACGGGAAGGTATGGGTAACGGGAGAAGGGAACCTGAAGGCCGTGAACGAGGGACCTTAGCGCGAGCGCACGTCTCACAAGCAGCCACAAAACCCTCCACCGACTTACGAAGAGCCGGCCACCAAAATCTCCGAGCAATGAGATCTACCGTGGCTCCACTCCCGGGGTGACCAGCAAGAACCGTATCATGATGCTCCTTAAAGAGTTTGTGACGTAGCTCAGGAGGCACGAACAACTTCCCAGAAGGACAACGGGCAGGTGCCTCAGTCTGGGCAGCCTGGACCTCGGCCTCCAAATCGGAATATAGAGCAGAAACAACTACCCCCTCCGCCAAAATGGGACCCGGGTCCTCGGAGTTTCCTCCTCCCGGAAAACAGCGAGAGAGAGCATCAGCCTTCACATTTTTTATCCCAGGTCGGAATGTAACAACAAAATTGAATCTGGAGAAGAACAGAGACCATCTGGCCTGTCTCGGATTCATACGCCTGGCCGACTCCAAGTATGCCAGATTCTTATGGTCGGTAAAAACGGTGATAGGGTGCCTGGCCCCCTCCAACCAATGGCGCCATTCCTCGAAAGCCAACTTGATGGCCAACAACTCCCTATCTCCCACATCATAGTTTCTCTCTGCCGGGGAGAGTTTTTTAGAGAAAAAGGCACAGGGTCGCCATTTGGCAGGAGAAGGGCCCTGGGACAAAACCGCACCCACACCCACCTCGGAAGCATCCACCTCAACAATAAAAGGTAAGGAAACATCGGGATGCACCAAGACGGGAGCAGACGCAAAACTCTCTTTAATCTTAGAAAAGGCTGCAAGCGCCTCCTCCGACCAAGAGGAAAAATCCGCCCCCTTTTTTGTCATGTCAGTAAGGGGTTTGACAACAGAGGAATAATTCAAAATGAACTTTCTGTAATAGTTCGCAAAACCCAGAAAGCGCATCAATGCCTTCTGATTCTCAGGAAGCTCTCACTCAAGTACAGCACGGACCTTCTCCGGATCCATGCGAAAACCAGAAGCAGAGAGGAGAAAACCCAGAAATTGAATCTCTGATACCATAAAAAGACATTTCTCCAGCTTGGCGTACAATTTATTTTCCCGCAGAATCTGAAAAAGATGATCCTGATGGGTCTGAACATCAGGGGAAAAAATCAAAATATCATCAAGATACACCAATACAAATTTCCCCATTAAATGGTAGAAAATACTATTAACAAAATGCTGAAAGACGGCCGGAGCATTCATCGGGCCGAAAGGCATAACGAGATTCTCGAAATGCCCGTTAGGGGTATTAAAGGCCGTTTTCCATTCATCCCCCTCTCTGACCCTGACCAAGTTGTACGCGCCTCTCAAATCCAATTTGGAAAACACCTTGGCCCCAACAATTTGGTTGAAGAGGTCCGGGATCAGAGGAAGGGGATAGGGATCGCGAATCGTGATACGGTTCAGCTCCCTAAAATCTAGGCAAGGTCTCAGAGAGCCATCTTTTTTTTTAACAAAAAAAAAACCCGCGGCCACAGGTGACTTTGAGGGACGAATATGCCCCTTCTCGAGACTCTCGGAGATATAAGTTCGCATTGCGATTCTTTCCGGTTGTGAGAGATTGTAGAGGCGTGCTTTTGGCAGCTTGGCGCCGGGAATGAGGTTAATGGGACAGTCAAACTCCCGGTGAGGAGGTAGCTCCTGAACACCGCTCTCGGAAAACACGTCCGAGAAATCAGAGAGGAATGATGGCACAGTTTTAGTAGACACCTCTGCAAAAGTCGCTGTGAGACAATTCTCTCTACAAAAGTCACTCCACTGATTTATTTGCCTTCCTTGCCAATCAATAGTGGGGTTATGTCTAGTGAGCCAGGGTAACCCCAAAACTAGAGGAGAAGGCAATCCGTTAAGGACAAAACAAGATATATCCTCCACATGAGTGTCACCTACAGCTAGCCGGATATTGTGAACAATGCCCTTCAGAGATCTCTGTGAGAGTGGAGCAGAGTCAATAGCAAAAACAGGTATATCCTTTTCTAATGTGCAAACCTGAAAACCATGCATGGCTACAAATTGAGTGTCAATAAGATTGACGGCCGCTCCACTATCGCCAAAAATCTCACAAGAAATGACTTTGCTCTCTAGCGCCACCCTGGCAGACAGGAAAAAACAGGAACTGCAGGTCAGAGGAAAAGCATCAATTCCTACATCAACTTTGCCCAAAGTAGCAGATGAAGCAGAACTTGATGATTTACCTTTTGAGGTTTTTCTCTTATTATCGCTCTTAGTACAGTTCAAGAATCTCCTAGACGGACAAACATTTGCCAAATGACCTATGCCCCCACAACAAAAACACACCATACTCTGAGGACTAAATCCTCTTTGATCAGGGGCAAGTCGACCTAGCTGCATGGGCTCCTCCTCAGAGGGGAGCGAGACAGGATGAGGCCCCTGCACACTGAATGAGTCCGCACCACTGCCCCTAGACTGACAATGGCTGGACAGAGAGGTCTCGTTTCTTTCTCTTAGACGCCTGTCAAGGCGTACCGCCAATGACATGGCAGACTCTAAGGACGTTGGTCTCTCATGGAAAGCAAACGCATCTTTCAATCTCTCTGAGAGACCATGACAGAACTGACTCCGGAGTGCAGCATCATTCCAACCCGAATCAGCTGCCCATTTCCGAAATTCAGAACAATAAAGCTCCGCAGACAGTTTGTTCTGGCATAAAACACGTAAGTTAGATTCGGCCAGAGCAACACGATCCGGGTCATCATAAATCTGCCCCAGGGCCACAAAAAATCTTTCCACGGATCGAAGGGAGGGATCCCCTGATGGCAGCGAAAAAGCCCAAGTCTGAGCATTACCCCTGAGCAGGGAAATGACAATCCTCACCCTCTGCTCCTCCTTACCAGAGGAGTGGGGACACAAGCAAAAATGGAGTTTGCATGCCTCTCTGAAGCAAACAAAATTCTCACTGCCCCCGGAGAACGTTTCCGGAAGTGAGTCCTTTGGCTCGCAACAGACTCCATGAGCCGGAGCAGAGCCCAATGCTTGAAGCTGAGCCATAGATTGACGGAGATCCGCTACTTCCAAAGAAAGACCCTGCATGCGGTCAACCAGGCCAGAAAGCGGATCCATGTCAAAAAAGGACGGTTTTGGTGGATTATAATGTCACGGCTGTATGTGAGCAACAATAGTATACACAGTAAAAGAGCTACTGACCGGACCCAAACTAGGAAGGATAAAGGGTGACCCCTGTCAGACCCTCAAAGCTCTCCCTATGCTGCTAAAGCACATGCCCGGATCCAAATGGCGGAACGAGGCATGCCCACGTACCTAAGACTGATGACCACTGTAACCCCTACAATAGTGGAAGGGGCACGGCCACCGGTGCCCTACTCAGTATATGGAGGGAACCGTGGCCACCTCAGATCCAGTCAGAAAATAATCAGGTACACAACAATGTCTGTACACTTAGCTGAAGGTGTTGCAGCCGCAGAGAAAACGGATCCAAGGACAGCTGGCAATATCCGGAGTGCTTGCTGCAGCAGAACACAGGTCCAGTGAACTGATAGCTACAAGTGAAGATACTAAAGCAAGAGCTACAACTGAAATGAGAACTATAATCCACGCCCTACAATAGGAGGAGGGGTGATATAAAGAGAGGGAAATCAAACGCATGAGGAACAGCTGGGAGGAAGGAAACCAAAAGTAAACAGAGCAGTGAGAACTCCTCCCAGCTCTAGTAGTGACATCATCACAGGGGTGGAGAAACAGAGCTGTGAGAACGTCCCAAAGCTCTGGTAGTGACAGACGCCGTGAGGCAATTCTCTCTGCAAAACTCACTCCAACCATTTATTTGCCTTGCTTGCCTATCAATGGTGGGGTTATGTTTAGTGAGCCAGGGTAGCCCCAACACTAGAGGAGTAGGTAATCCGCTTAAGACGAAACATGACATATCCTCAACATGAGCGTCACCCACAGTCAAACGGATATTGTGAACTGTGCCCTTTAACGATCTTTGAGAAAGAGGAGCGGAATCGATAGCAAAAACAGGTATATCCTTTTCCAAAGTGCATACCTGGAAACCATGCGTTATTACAAATTGATTATCAATGAGATTGACAGCTGCTCCACTATCTACAAAAATCCCACAAACAATGTTCTTGCTGTCTAGCGCCACCCTGGCAGGTAGGAGAAAACGGGAACTACGAGTAAATGGCAAACCTTCAATTTCCACATCAACCTTGCCAATAGTAGCAAATGGAAAGTTTTTAGAGGGTTTTTTCTTTTAGTTTTTCTTTTATTACCCTCAGAAAACTTCATGAATCTCCTAGAGGGGCAAACATTAGCCAAATGATTTATACCCCCACAACAGAAACAAACCCTCCTCTGAGAGCTGAATCCTCTACTACCAGAGGCAAGCAAACCCAGCTGCATGGCCTCCTCCTCAGAGGGAATTGAGAGAGACTGAGACCCCTGCGCACTGAATGAGACCGCCCCACTGTCCTTGGACTGAATATGACAGGAAGGAGTAGTCTCTTCTCTCTCTCTAAGACGCATGTCAATGCGAACAGCTAGAGACATGGCTGACTCTAACGATGCTGGTCTCTCATGAAAAGCAAATGCATCTTTCAATCTTTCCGAAAGACCATGGCAAAATTGACTTCGGAGTGCAGCATCATTCCAAACAGTATCAGCTGCCCATCTCTGAAATTCTGAACAATATATCTCTGCGGACTGTTTACCCTGGCATAAAAGACGCAGTTTAGATTCAGCCAGAGCAATACGATCTGGGTCATCATATATCTTTCCCAGGGCTACAAAAAATTCATCCACCGATCGGAGGGGCCGTGCCCCGACCGGCAGCGGAAAGGCCCAAGACTGAGCGTTATCCCTGAGCAGCGAGATGATGATCCCCACCCTCTGCTCCTCATCACCAGAGGAATGGAGAAGTAGGCGAAAATGGAGTTTGCAAGCCTCTCTAAAGCGAACAAAATTCTCACTACCCCCGGAGAACGTATCTGGAAGCGAGATCTTAGGCTCTGAACAAACTCCATGAACGCAAGCAGAACCGGTCACCTGAAACTGAGACACAGTTTTACGGAGATCTGCTACCTCCAGTGAAAGACCTTGCATGCGGTCAATCAAAGCTGAAACCGGATCCATGCTTAAGACGGTTATGGCGGTTTATAATGTCACGGATGGTGTTGCAGAAAGCTGGAACTTATAAATAAACATCCCACTGGCTTGATCCCAAACTAAGGAGCATATGGGTGAGCCCTATAAAACCCCTAGAGCTCTATGTGACACCTGAAAACCCTATAATAGTGAGGGGACACGACCACCGTCTCCCTGCACTTAATACGGACGGAGTCAGCGTCACCTACAATCAAGCCAGCAAGAAACACAAATAAAGGAAACAGACTTAGGCTACTTTCACACTAGTGTTCGGAGCGGGTCCGTCTGATGTTTCATCAGACGGATCCGCTCCTATAATGCAAACGCTTGGATCCGTTTGCATAACAGTTTATTTCAGATCTGATTTTTCACTTCGGAAAACTCAGATCCGACAGTATATTCTAAACACAGAAGCGTTCCCATGGTGATGGGGACGCTTCAAGTTAGAATATACTGAGAACTGTGTACATGACTGCCCCCTGCTGCCTGGCAGATGCTGCCAGGCAGCAGGGGGCAGACCCCCCCCCTCCTGTATTTAACTTATTGGTGGCCAGTGCGGCCCCCCCTCCCTCCCCAGTATTAATTGTAACCAGTGCGGCCCCCCTCCCTCTATATTCATCGGTGGCCAGTGCGGATATTAAATATGAGCAGTGCGGTCTCCCCCTCCCTCCCTCCCCAGTATTAAATATGAGCAGTGCGGTCTCCCCCTCCCTCCCTCCCCAGTATTAAATATGAGCAGTGCGGTCTCCCCCTCCCTCCCTCCCCAGTATTAAATATGAGCAGTGCGGTCTCCCCCTCCCTCTATTCATTGGTGGCCAGTGCGGATTCAAAGTATTGTGATCAGTGCGGCCTCTCCTCTCTCCCCCCCATCATTGGTGGCAGCGGAGAGTACCGATCGGAGTCCCAGTTTAAATCGCTGGGGCTCCGATCGGTTACCATGGCAGCCAAGACGCTATTGCAGTCTTGGCTGCCATGGTTACTTAGCAACAAATAGAATCATTATACTTACCTGAAGAGCTGCGATGTCTGTGTCCGGCCGGGAGCTCCTCCTACTGGTAAAGTGACAGGTCTGTGCGGCGCATTGCCTATAGACCTGTCACTTACCAGTAGGAGGAGCTCCCGGCCGGTCACATAGATCGCAGCTCTTCAGGTAAGTATAATGCTGCTATTTGTTGCTAAGTAACCATGGCAGCCAAGACTGCAATAGCATCTTGGCTGCCATGGTAACCGATCGGAGCCCCAGCGATTTAAACTGGGACTCCGATCGGTACTCTCCGCTGCCACCAATGATGGGGGGGGGGAGAGAGGAGAGGCCGCACTGATCAAAATACTTTGAATCCGCACTGGCCACCAATGAATAGAGGGAGACCGCAATGCTCATATTTAATACTGGGAAGGGAGGGAGGGGGAGACCGCACTGCTCATATTTAATACTGGGGAGGGAGGGGGAGACCGCACTGCTCATATTTAATACTGGGGAGGGAGGGAGGGGGAGACCGCACTGGTCATATTTAATATCCGCACTGGCCACCGATGAATATAGAGGGAGGGGGGCCGCACTGGTTACAATTAATACTGGGGAGGGAGGGGGGGCCCGCACTGGCCACCAATAAGTTAAATACAGGAGGGGGGGGGGGTCTGCCCCCTGCTGCCTGGCAGCACCTGCCAGGCAGCAGGGGGCAGTCATGTACACAGTTCTCAGTATATTCTAACTTGAAGCGTCCCCATCACCATGGGAACGCCTCTGTGTTAGAATATACTGTCGGATTTGAGTTTCACGATGTAACTCAAATCCGATGGTATATTCTAACATAGAGGCGTTCCCATGGTGATGGGGACGCTTCAAGTTAAAATATACCATCGGATTGGAGAAAACTCCGATCTGATGGTATAATCCTGACTTTACATTGATGTGTCAATGGGGGACGGATCCGTTTGAAATTGCACCATATTGTGTCAATGTCAAACGGATCCGTCCCCATTGACTTGCATTGTAAGTCTGGACGGATCCGTTTGCCTCCGCACGGCCAGGCGGACACGAAAACACTGCAAGCTGCGTTCGGGTGTCCGCCTGCTGAGCGGAGCGGAGGCCAAACGGTGCCAAACTGATGCATTCTGAGCGGATCCGCATCCACTCAGAATGCATTGGGGCAGTACGGATCCGTTCGGGGCCGCTTGTGAGAGCCTTCAAACGGAACTCACAAGCGGAGCCCCGAACGCTAGTGTGAAAGTAGCCTTATCTGAGGAATCAGGAGAAGCAGACTCCAGCAGTGAACACAATCCAGGAAGAAGTATAAACCGCAAAGTGAGGCAGTATGGGAGGGAATATAAAGGGAGACAATCAGTGCAAATAGGTGACAGCTGGGAGATGGAAAGGAGATGAGAAAGTAAAACCAAAACAAAGAACATCATTCAACAGGTAGAGAAGAACGTCTGCCAGATCTTCTCACAGAGCTGGCGGTGACACCAGCATATCCTTGACAGTTTTGCTTTTCATGAAGGTGATACAGTAATCGGTTGTCTTTTAGCAAGATCTCCCAGGCCAGTGTCTCCTTCTAAAAGGTGCCAATTCTTATGTATAGCTGAATGGAACGCTGGTACCATAGGGCTGTGTTTGAAAGAGAACACTGCTCTCTTTCCTGAGGGTTCTTTTGATGTATCTTTTCTCTGGGTGTGGAGAAACGTACCTTGTACTTGTGAGGCCTGACTGAGTGCTTCATCTAACAATGTTCGGAAGTAACCACGTTCTAATAAGCATACATACATACATACAATGTGCCGGTTTTCTAAAATGCTCTTCGTCACTATTGATCCTTTTTAGTCGGACTAATTGATGAAATCTATAAATTCTCCGCTGTTTTCTGTAGTTTCCAGTAGCCTCCATATAGATTGTACCCCCAGATCCTGTGGGATATGGGTATAGAGGCTTTTTACATATATCCATCTATATCTATTCATGCCACTCAAACTCATAAAGTTGTTTTAAAAACTCATTGGTGTCCTTCAAATATTAACTTATACTTTACAGAATAGGGTGTAAAAGCCAGTCCACATACTTGGATAGGGGATCAGTGACAGAGCCAATGCCTGACACAATTGGATGCCCCAGAGGGGGTTCCGTTGACTTATGCACCTTCAGTAGAAAATACCAACTAGGTTTTTGTGGATGAGGGGGAAGCAGTTTTTCAGCCATCCTCCTACAGAGATTCCCCTTAAAACCTGTTAAAGAGGGTGTAACTGTGATATTTAATAGTAGGGTCACTGGTGGGCAGGGAATAGGTGAAACTGTCTGAGGGTTGTCTGAAAGCCTCACTCTCATAATACTTATTAGTCATCAGTACTATGTTTCCCCCTTTGTCGGCTGGCTTCACTGTCCACTGTCCAACTGCATTGAATTGCTTTGAGTTTTCACTGGGATGGGAATAAAATAGTTAATTGGATGGTGAAGATAGATTATTAAAATGGTGAGTGCCACGATCTTTATTTGCTTTCCCATATTATTAAGTACATATACTCTACATACTTTTTATTAGGCCAACATAATAAATATAAATGCTAAATATTGATTGAAATAGATCACTCTGTGTGTAATGAATCTATAGAATATATGAGCTTCACTTTTTGAATTGAATTCCTGAAATAAATAAACTTTCTGATGATATTCTAATATATTACAAAGAAAAAATGTGGGGGATTCAATCAGCACAACTCTATATGTAGGTGCACATTGCTATGGTGAAATACATATACAAAGAAAAAGACACAAATGCAATGGCACTCTGCAACCAGCATTCTGCCCTACCTCCATGCTGGATGTTGAATGAGGCATTGGTGTACATTTTGGCCAAAGCGTAATAAGCCACTCACCAAGTCAAGGTTGCCTCTATGGAGTGGTCCCTAACACTAGTTCCTACCTGTTTGTGGGCCATGACAGCCACACAAAGTCCAGGGAATGCAGGTGCAGCATGCACGCCAAGCACACTCTGCTTTTAACCCCGTCCGGTGCCATTACAGCTTTCATTGGATCCAGGGATGCAAGTACCAACATGCATGCTGAGCCCACTATATACTTCTCCTGGGGCCAAATGGCTACTGGTAGGTGCTATATATGCAGACTCAGTTTTATATTGACTTTAAAACCAGCCTCCAGTACAGATTGACTGGTCAGGTGTGCATGACTGCATGGAGATCGCCACGCCTCCAATATATACTACAAAGAAAAAATGTGGGGGATTCAGTCAGCACAACCCTATATGTAGGTGCACAATGCTATGGCGAAATACATATACAAAGAAAAAGACACAAATGCAATGGCACTCTGCAACCAGCATTCTGCCCTGCCTCTATGCTGGATGAGGCATTGGTGTACATTTTGGCCAAAGCGTAATAAGCCACTCACCACGTCAAGGTCGCCTCTATGGAGTGGTCCCTAACATTCTAATATATTGAGATGCACTAGTATCATCAATAAGGTTAAAAAAAAGTTATTTATGAACCACAGACATGCTGTAAACTCTAGTTGCAAGAGAATGCTTACAAAGTCATATCCAAATGAGATTGTATTCTTCTCCAGCATTGGATCCATTATTGTGTCAGAGTCCATTTGAGGATTTTCGGGTCCTCATATGAGCTAGGCCATCCCTTCTTTACAAAATAATTAGGCAGACATTAAAATCTACCTGCTTCTTTGATCCACTTGTAGTTCAAAATCAGTGCCTCTAAAAACTTTTCAAATTAAGGTCACCTAATTAAAATGATTATGGTGGGTGCAATAATACTGTATAGTTAGGTATTTTAAAACCAAACTATGATCTGTATAAAATTGACCCAGAACACACTTATAAACCATTTCAATATGGGCAGGCATGCATATATGTTTTTGATGCTTCTTGGTTAACAAATATGGTCTGAGATATGCTACCCAATAAAGAAGTTTTGCCTGCAAGAAGATATGCAATGCCATTCCATATTCTTTACAGTATTATGGACCAAAATGTACGTTTGTGTGATGGCACCTGTACTTAAAGGTGCCTTTACACTGGCCGAGAAGTGGCCAGATAATCACTAACAAGCATTCGTAGGAATACTCGTTAACAATGATGTGATAATGTAAAGATGCCGCTGATTATCTGATGAATGAGTGAAATGCTTGTTCATCGGATAATATGACCTAAATCATTGTTTGACGGCATCAGATTGTGGTGTCTAAACAGCCTTTGCTGCTGACAAACAATGATTCTATATGGGGACAAGCGATTGCATTAGTGATTAGTGTTGATCGAGCACCGTAGTGCTCGGGGGCTCGGGCCGAACACATCATGATATTCGGGTGCTCGACTGAGCACACGAGTATAATGGAAGTCAATGGGAGAACCCGAGCATTAAACCAGGTACCCCCTGCTCTGAAGAGGGGAGGGTGCCTGATTCATAAGAAAATGTCAGAAATTGTTGGTAACACCACTGAAATGGTTCTGTAACAGCATGGGGAGGATGTATGGATGCATCTCGGACTCGCTGGTCGCTGCTGGGAACTATGTTGTCCGAATAATACGCCACTTTTACATTATGACCATAATACGCACAAAACCAAGGGAAAAAAAATCTATTTTAGAGGAAAAATTGATAGAAAACATTCTTTCCTGAATATTTACAAGTGCTGCCAAAAATTAAAAGCAAGAGGCACTCCGATACACCCTTAGTTACACATAAAGGTGGGCATCATACACACCCTTTAAAAATTATGATTAATCGCCTGCTGGTGACCCTAAAAAACATTAGGAGCAAGGGCCTGCTGATCTGACCATCTAAAACATTATGGGTGGTGGCCTGCTGCCGCTTTGTTGACTCTAGTTAACCTGGGGCCGATGGTATGTCCCCATGACGGAGACGATCCATTCGGATGTCTGGCCTATCAACTTTTGATGTAATTGTCAGCTCAAAACCATTGTAAACTACGGGTAACGGGGAATCAGTGTTTGATTCTGGAGTGAAGGCCTGAGAAACGGCTACCACATCCAAGGAAGGCAAGCAGGTGGCGCGCAAATCACACACTCCCAACTTGTGGAGGTAGTGACGATAAATAACAATACAGGACTCTTAAGATGCCCTGTTATTGGAATGAGTAGTAAAAAATTACAGGGAATGTCACTACGGTATTTTGGATGAGGAAACTTTATGCAGGAGAGGCCCTGCTGCTGCTTTGTTGACTCTAGATAATTTCTGCCTGATCACACGTCCCTGTGACATCCACGATCCATTTGGATATCTTCCCTATCAACTTTCGATGTTCTTTTAGGCGCCTAACATGGTGACCACCGGTAACGGGGAATCATTGTTCGATTTCGGAGAGGGAACCTGATAAATGGCTACGGCTACTAATTCAAAGAAAGGCAGCATGAGTTGGGGGCCTGCAGGTGAGCTGACACTGTAAAAGATTTGAGTTGCGGGCCTGCAGGTGAACTGACCCTGTAAAAGATTTTAGGTGCGGGACTGCTGGTGAGCTGACCCTGTAAAACATTATATGCGAGTGCCTGCGGGTGAGCTGACCCTGTAAAAAATTTTATGCGAGGGCCTGCAGGTGAGCTGACCCTCTAAAAAATTCTATGCGAGGGCCTGCATGTGAGCTGATCCTGTAAAAGATTTTAGGTACGGGCCTGCTGGAGAGCTGAGGTGGAACCGACAAACCCAACTTGATTTTGATAGCTGCATTAATCTGCAGGTGACCGCCGTACAGCTCTACGGATTTGTTTCCATCAGCATCTTTCTCAACAATCTGTGGCCTCAGTCTTTTATCCAGACTCTGTCATTGTGCCACTATGTGGCCCCCTCATGCTGCCATCTTCACACCATGTCACCTTGCCACTCATTTTTATCACCATGCTGCTGCTGATGCTGCTTAAAAGGTCTTAAACTGATCACCAGGCCCACAATTTAATTAAGGTTTTGTAATCGATAAACCCAACTTGCTTTTGTGGGCTGCATTAGTGGCGTAGTTACTGGGCCCCACAGCAAATTTTTGAATGGGGCTGCATCCCAGAGTAATTTTTTAGCGACCCCTTCCTTTCATGCCGCCTCCATTCCTGTGGCTAGTAAAGATCTCAGACCAGGGCCAGCAGCTGTTCCATCTGTTTTATACACTGTCTATACTGTCATTGTATATAATTTCATTGTGTAATACTGTTGAGGGGGCCCTGACCAAATCCTTTAGTCCTCCTCCTCCTGGATGGGCCCATTCTGGGTCAGGGCCCAAAATCTGCAGCTTCCTTTTGCATACAGCTCCACAGATTTCTTTCCATATGCATCTTTCTAAACAATCTGTGGCCTTAGTCTTTTATCCAGACTCAGTCATTGTGCCACTATGTGGCCTCCTCATGTTGCCATCTCCACAGTATGTCACCTTGCCACAAATTTTTATCAGCATGCTGCTGCTGATGCTGCTTAAAAGGCCTTAAACTGATCACCAGGCCCACAATCTAATTAAGGTTATACGCACAAAACCAAAGTAAAAAAATCGATTTTATAGTAAAAATTGATTGAAAACATGCTTTCCTGTATATTTACTTGTATATAAAGTGTAAGTGCTGCCAAAAATTACAAGGAAGAGGCACTCCGATACAACCTGTATATCATATAAATGAGGGCCTCATTCACATTGAGTTGCGGGCCTGCAGGTGAGCTGACCCTGTAAAAGATTTAAGTTGCGGGCCTGCAGATGTGCTGACCCTGTAAAAGATTTGAGTTGCGGGCCTGTAGGTGAGCTAACCCTGTAAAAAATTTGAGTTGCAGGCCTGCAGGTGAGCGGACCTTCTAAAATATTAGATGTGAGGGCCTGCTGGTGAGCGGACCCTCTAAAAAAATTAGATGTCAAGGCCTGCTGGTGAGCAGACCCTGTAAAAAATTCGATGTGAGGGCCTGCTAGTCAGCGGACCCTGTAAAAAATTAGATGTGAGGGCCTGCTGGTGAGCGGACCCTGTAAAAAATGATATGTGAGGGCCTGCTGTGAGCGGACCCTCTAAAAAATTATATGTAAGGGCCTGCTGGAGAGCGGACCCTCTAAAAAATTATATTCGAAGGCCATATATGCAAGGGCATTATATGTTATGAATATGCAATGCATGTTGATATGATGGAAGAGGAGGAGGAGGATGAGAAAAGGAAGATTTAACCATATACCCTTGTTTGTGGTGGAAGGGGTGCATGGGAATACAGTCTATTAACTACATTAAAAACAACACATGTAAAGTGCCTTTATGGTTATCAGCATTCCTCTGGTGGAGTCGAGAAGTCATGGTCAATCCAGGCCTTGTTCATTTTTATATGAGTCAGCCTGTCAGCATTTTCAGTCTGTTATAATGCCAATCAACAGCACTAAATACACGCTCAGACAAAATGCTGGCGGCAGGGCAGGCCAGCACCTCCAAAGCGTAGAGCGCCAGTTCATGCCACTCCATCACCATCTTCCAAAATTTTTCTCTGCTTGTGGCAGTAGGCCGCACATCAGGGTGAGGGTGCTGGCTGGATGTCATGAAACTGTCCCAGGCTTTAGAGAGTGTTGCCCTGCCTCTGTTGGAACTGCAGTGTTTCCCCTTGTCTCCCCTCCTTGTCTCCCCTCCTTGTCTCCCCTTGTCTCCAGATGGAAAATTTTGGAGCAATTTTTCAACAAGGATCTTCTGGTATTGCACCATTTTGCTCGTCCTCTCCACCAGAGGAATGAGTTCTCTTTGTAGCGGGCGTCGAGTAGGGTGAACAACCAGTAATCCGTGTTGTTTAAAATGCGTATAACGCGTGGGTCGCGGGAAAGGCAGCCTAACATGAAGTCAGCCATGTGTGCCAGAGTAACAACAGGCCAGACTTTGCTGTCGTCATCACAAGGATCACTCCCAATCTCCTCATCCTCTTCTTCTGCCCACCCACGCTGAACAGATGGAATTAAACTTCCATGGGTACTACCCTCTGTAGCGGAGGCAACCGTCTTCTGCTCCTCCTCCTCTTTAGCCTCCAATTCGCGCTGAGAAGACGAACTGAGGGTAGCCTGGCTATCATCAACCTGTGTAATGTCTTCCCCCATTTCCACCTCTTCAACATGCGAAGCATCATCCTTAATTGTGACCAGCGAGAGTTTGAGAAGACACAGAAGTGGGATGGTGACGCTGATAATAGCATTATCGCCGCTCACCATCTGTGTTGATTCCTCAAAGTTTCGTAAAACCTCACAGAGGTCAGACTTCCATGCCCACTCCTCGCTTGTGAATAGCGGAAGCTGACTGGAAAGGCAACGACCATGTTGCAACTGGTATTCCACAACTGCCCTCTGCTGCTCACAAAGCCTGGCCAACATGTGGAACGTGGAGTTCCAGCGTGTGCTCACGTCGCACAACAGCCGGTGGTCTCTTATCCCCTGCCACAGCTCTGCGGCGGTGTGCTGTTTGCCTCTTCCCCACTGCAGTGCTACACTGCTTACAGCTACTGACTGATGTCCGACTGGTGCTGCACAAGGATAATTCGGAGGTGGAAGTGGGGGAGGAGGCGGAGAATGAGAAGTGGGTGTTGGAGCCACTAACGTAGGTGGTGGCGAAATCCCTGATGAAATTATGGCCCGCAATCCTTGGTGTCGGTAGCACCTGTGCCATCCCAGGGTACGAGTCGCTCCCGGCCTCCACAACATTCACCCAGTGTGCTGTCAGGGAAATGTAGCCTCCCTGGCCCAAAGCACTTGTCCATGTGTCCGTGGTTAAGTGGACCTTCCCAGTAACTGCATTGGTCAGGGCACGTGTGATGTTAAGGGACACATGTTGGTTTAAGGCTGGCATGGCACACCTTGAAAAATAGTGGCGGCTGGGGACTGCGTAACGAGGGACGGCCGCTGAGATCAGGCTGCGGAAGGCCTCAGTATCCACAAGCCTAAATGGCAACATTTCCAGGGCCATTAATTTGGAAAGCTGCGCATTTAGTGCTATGGCCTGTGGGTGGGTGGCTGGGTATTTGCACTTGCGTTCAAATGCCTGGGGTAATGACATTTGGATGCTGCGCTGGGACAGGGAAGTGGATGTGGTCGCTGCTTGCGAAGGTCCAGGTGCAGGGCGGGAGGCATCCGTGCCTGCATCTTGGACAGGGGATTGGACAGCACGTAACACAGGGGAAGAGGAGGCAGTGGTGTGACCCACAGACACAGGTTGTGGACCCAGGCATTCGGCCCACCTATTAGGGTGCTTTGATGACATGTGGCGGATCATGCTGGTGGTGGTGAGGTTGCTAGTGTTCACGCCCCGGCTAATTTTGGTGTGGCACAGGTTGCAAACTACTATTCTTTTGTCATCCGCACTTTCCTCAAAAAAGCGCCATTGTCACGACTGTGACTGATCCAGACAGGTCTGGGAGGAGAAGGTCGCGGCGGCTTGCTGCTCGCGATAGCTTGTGAGTTTGCTCCGTGGTTCAGGGTATGTCATCTGGGTTTTGCCTTGTGAACCTTTTTGTCCTGACTGGGAGTTTGTAGGCATCCTTCTCAGGTGAGTCCTGTCTGCCACTCCCAGCTACTATATTAGTTTCACTTTCACTTGCAGTCATTGCCAGATATAGTCCTTACTTCCAGTGCTACTCTGACCTTGGAAGGAGATCGTTTGATGGTGTTGCTGTGGAGCTCTTGTCCGGCGTGGACTGTCGTGTTTGGGATCGCCTTCTCTGCTCGTGACTGGATAAGTCTATCTCTGCTGTTGTTTGTTTGTTGCTGTCTTCCCCTGTTGTTTTCATAGACGTGAGTGATGGTGACTAGCGCTCCCATCGGCCTTTCCCCAGTCCAGTCTTGTTAGGGCTACTGAGGGTTTAGGCATCCTGCTCGCCGCACGGGTTCACACCCCGTCTAGGGTATCAGGGCAGACAGGTGCCAGCTTAGGGTTAGTCAGGGGTGGCCATTCTATTTCCCATCCGTAGATAAGGGTCCCCCTTCCCCTCCGTCTGGTGCGACACGACTGCTGCTGGGATAGCGGTCGTGACAGTATATCTGGCCTTTTAAAAAAAAAAAAGGGACATTTCTTTTTTTTTGTTTTTTCTGCTTGCTGTTTTGCTTTGTATTTTGTCTGTTCCACTATAGATCCGGTTTCGGTTTTGGCGAAACAATTACAGGGGTTATCCCTTGAAGTGGCAGGATTAAAAGCAACAGTGCTGCAGCAGCAATCCTTGGGTTCCACCGTTGCTACGGGAAACCAAGGTACTCCTGAGCCAAAAGTGGCTTTACCTGATAGGTTCTCAGGAGGGAGAGACCAATTTGTAACCTTCAGAGAAGCTTGCAAATTGTTCTTCAGGTTACGCCCTAGATCCTCCGGCGGTGAGGAACAACGGGTGGGCATTGTATTTTCTCTCCTGCAAGGAGATCCGCAGGCTTGGGCTTTCTCCCTACCATCAGACTCTCCGGCCTTACGATCAGTGGAGGAGTTTTTTGAAGCCCTGGGTCTCGTATATAATGACCCGGACAGGGTCTCACTGGCTGAGTCTAAGCTACGTAGACTTCGGCAAGAGAACCGGTCTGCTGAACTATATTGTTCCGAATTCCGTAGGTGGGCTACTGATACGTTATGGAACGACTCGGCCCTTAGGAGTCAGTTCTGCCAGGGGTTGTCTGAAAAATTAAAAGACGCGCTGGCAGTATACGAGGTCCCTGGGTCTCTTGAGGCTGCTATGTCTCTGTCCATAAGAATCGACAGACGACTCAGGGAGAGACTATTAAATTTTACGAAGGCCTCTATAGGGCAGGGATCGGTCTGTTATGGTCCAGTCGAACCAATGCAAATAGGGGGCGCCACTAGACGGGTGAATCCTCCTATGTTCCGCCGTAGGTCAGAGGTTTGTTTTCGTTGTGGGGGGAGGGGTCATTTTGTAAAGGTTTGTCCCTCAGAACCCAAGAGACCACAAACAAAGGAGCCGCCGGAAAACTAGAGTCCCCAGATTGTGCGGAGGAGAACAGTCTGGGCGTATTCGTTTCCTCCATACGCATGTCTCAGTTTTTGTTGTCCGCTACCGTTGAGGCGGGCAATAAAACTGAGATCTGTTCCGTCTTTTTGGACAGTGGGGCGGGGGTCAACTTGGTGGATTCACGGTTTGCTCAGGCTCTGGGTTTTACTCCGAAACCGGTATGCAGAACTATTCCTGTTTTTGCCATCGACTCCTCCCCTCTTACTCAGAGAGAGTTAACTCAGATCATCCATAATATCCATCTGCAGGTAGGGGACCTCCATAAAGAGCATATCTCTTGTTATGTCCTGGACGGTCTTCCGGCTCCTATGGTATTGGGGCTTCCCTGGCTGGTGACTCACAATCCAGTGGTGGATTGGCAGGCCGGGGAGATTGTGGAGTGGAGTGAACATTGTAAGGACAACTGCTTGAGTAGTAGGAGCTCTACACTCTCTGTAACATCTTTACCTGCCTTTCTGTCAGATTTTATGGATGTGTTCTCTGAGAAGGGTTGTCAGGGGTTACCACCTCATCGTCCATATGATTGCCCGATTAATCTATTACCTGGGGCAAAACTACCTAAAACCCGGTTATACAATCTTTCCGGCCCGGAGAGGAAGGCTATGAAAGATTATATTTCGGAGAGTTTGGCTAAGGGACACATCAGACCCTCTTCTTCACCTGTGGCTGCAGGGTTCTTTTTCGTTAAAAAGAAAGATGGGGGCCTACGTCCTTGCCTGGATTTCCGGGAATTAAACCGGATAACTATCCGAGATCCCTATCCTCTTCCTCTCATTCCCGACCTCTTTAATCAGGTTGCTGGTGCTAAATGGTTCTCCAAAATGGATCTCAGAGGAGCCTATAACCTGGTTCGCATCAAAGAGGGGGATGAGTGGAAGACGGCTTTTAATACTCCGGAAGGGCATTATGAAAATCTGGTCATGCCATTTGGTCTTACTAATGCGCCTGCGGTATTCCAACATTTTGTCAACGATATTTTTAGTCACCTTATCGGGAGATTTGTTGTGATATATCTTGATGACATCCTGGTCTATTCCCTGGATCTGGATACTCATAAGATCCATGTGAGACAAGTGCTGCAGATATTAAGGGCCAACAAATTGTTTGCTAAGTTAGAAAAATGTGTGTTCGCCGTAAAAGAACTGCCATTTCTGGGGTATGTGTTGTCAGATTCAGGTTTCCGCATGGATCCAGAGAAAGTCCGGGCGATTATAGACTGGGATCTGCCTGAGAACCTGAAGGCATTGCAACGCTTCCTGGGGTTTGCCAATTTTTATAGAAAGTTTATAAAGAACTATTCCTTGGTGGTCAAACCACTGACGGACATGACCCGAAAGGGATCCGATTTTTCCAAATGGTCACATGCAGCCAAAACTGTCTTTGCATCTCTGAAGGAGAGATTCACCTCGGCCCCTATTCTCGTACAGCCAGATGTCTCGCTTCCTTTTATTGTAGAGGTTGACGCATCAGAGGTGGGGGTGGGAGCGGTACTATCTCAGGGCCCGTCCCCTGGTGAATGGCGTCCGTGTGCTTTCTTTTCGAAGAAATTGTCTACTGCAGAAAGGAACTATGATATTGGCAACAGGGAACTTTTGGCTATTAAGTTGGCTTTTGAGGAGTGGCGTCATTTTTTGGCGGGGGCGGTTCATCCCGTCACGGTGATTACTGATCACAAAAACTTATTATATCTGGAGTCTGCTAAATGTCTCACCCCTAGACAGGCTCGGTGGTCGTTATTTTTTACTAGGTTTAATTTTGTAATAACCTATCGCCCGGGGGCAAAAAATACTAAGGCGGATGCATTGTCTCGAAGTTTTCCTGGAGGGGGTGATGTTGAGGTACCAGAGCCCATTTTGCAAAAGGGGGTGGTGGTCTCTGCATTACACTCAGGTTTGGAGGGGAGGGTGTTGGAAGCTCAGGGGGACGCCCCGGCCTCCTGCCCCTCGGGTAAACTGTTTCTGCCAGAAAATTTACGACTGGAGATACTAAAAGAACACCATAACTCCACACTGGCAGGACACCCAGGTAGTAGGGCAACCTCTGAGTTAGTGTCTCGTCAGTTCTGGTGGCCTAAATGGCACCAGGAGGTGTTGAATTTTGTGTCTGCATGTGCTACCTGTGCTCGTTCTAAGGTAGATCATACTCGTCCGGCAGGGCGTCTTTTACCTCTGGCCATCCCCAACAGGCCTTGGACGCACCTGTCAATGGATTTCATTACGGATCTACCAGTATCAGCGGGGAAGTCTGTTATTCTTGTAGTTGTTGACAGATTCAGTAAAATGGTGCACTTTATTGCTCTTGCCGCATTGCCTAATGCTAACACACTGGCTCAGGTTTTTATTGACCACATCGTGAAGCTTCACGGGGTCCCTTCCGATATTGTTTCGGATCGTGGTACCCAATTCGTTTCTAAATTTTGGAAAGCTTTTTGTTCTCGTTTAGGGGTTCATCTGTCGTTTTCTTCATCTTTCCATCCGCAGTCCAACGGTCAGACTGAACGTACCAATCAAAACCTAGAGACATATTTGAGATGCTTTGTTTTTGAAAATCAGGAGGAATGGTCATCTTATTTACCGTTAGCCGAGTTTGCCATTAATAATCGTCGTCAAGAATCCACCGATAAGTCACCATTTTTTGGTGCGTATAGTTTTCATCCTCAGTTTTGTACGTTTAGTGAGGGGGGGCCGTCTGGGAGTCCCGAGGAGGAACGATTTGGGTCTTCACTTTCTTCAGTGTGGCAGAGTGTGCAAGAAAGTTTGAAGAGAATTGGTGGTAGATACAAACATGCGGCTGATAGGAAGCGCTCTGAAGGTCCGGACCTTGGGGTGAATGACTTAGTGTGGTTGTCTACCAGAAATATCAAGTTGAAGGTTCCCTCGTGGAAATTAGGTCGGAGATTTATTGGTCCTTATAGGGTAATTAAGATCATTAACCCGGTGGCTTTTCGTCTGGAGCTACCTCAGACTCAAAGGATCCATAATGTCTTCCACAGATCTCTGCTTAAGAGATATGTAGAACCTCCTGAACCATTGCCACTACCGCCTCCACCGGTGGTTGTTGATGGCAGTCTTGAGTTTCAGGTAGAAAAGATTGTTGATTCACGATATGTTCGCCGCTCTCTTCAGTACCTGGTGCACTGGAAAGGTTATAGTTCCGAAGAGAGAATGTGGTTTCCAGCATCAGAGATAAAAGCGGACAGACTCATTCAGGCTTTTCATAGCTCCCATCCGGAGAGGCCTGGTCTTGAGGGTCCAGGGGCCCCTCGTAGAAAGGGGGGTACTGTCACGACTGTGACTGATCCAGACAGGTCTGGGAGGAGAAGGTCGCGGCGGCTTGCTGCTCAGGATAGCTTGTGAGTTTGCTCCGTGGTTCAGGGTATGTCATCTGGGTTTTGCCTTGTGAACCTTTTTGTCCTGACTGGTTGTAGGCATCCTTCTCAGGTGAGTCCTGTCTGCCACTCCCAGCTACTATATTAGTTTCACTTTCACTTGCAGTCATTGCCAGATATAGTCCTTACTTCCAGTGCTACTCTGACCTTGGAAGGAGATCGTTTGATGGTGTTGCTGTGGAGCTCTTGTCCGGCGTGGACTGTCGTGTTTGGGATCGCCTTCTCTGCTCGTGACTGGATAAGTCTATCTCTGCTGTTGTTTGTTTGTTGCTGTCTTCCCCTGTTGTTTTCCTAGACGTGAGTGATGGTGACTAGCGCTCCCATCGGCCTTTCCCCAGTCCAGTTTTGTTAGGGCTACTGAGGGTTTAGGCATACTGCTCGCCGCACGGGTTCACACCCTGTCTAGGGTATCAGGGCAGACAGGTGCCAGCTTAGGGTTAGTCAGGGGTGGCCATTCTATTTCCCATCCGTAGATAAGGGTCCCCCTTCCCCTCCGTCTGGTGCGACACGACTGCTGCTGGGATAGCGGTCGTGACAGCCATACTGCCGAACACCTACCCTACCCGTGGAACAGTTGCGGGCCTGTTCGGTGGTGCCTGCTTTCTACCTTTTGCCACCCCACTGCCTCTCCCAGCCTGTTGCAGTGCTGCAGATCCCTCCACCTCTGTACTGCTCTCCTCGCTGGGCTCTCCTCCAGATTTGCTGACCTAATCACAACCTCAGTGATTGACAACTGTGTGTCATCCTCTTCCTCAACCTCTTGAGACAGTAATTGCGGTTGAGTCATTGGCAACTGTGTCTCATCATCATCCACCTCATTAAACACTAATTGCCATTCTCCAGCGTGTTCTTGTGACTCTGGATGCTCAAGAGGTTGGCAATCGGGGCACAAGATCTCAGGTCCCTCTTCAAGCATGCTTGGCAAGAGGGCCAAATCAATTAATGGCGATGCAAAGAGGTCCTTGGAATATCCGAGTGTGGGATCACTTGTTTGGCCAAACTGTAAATGGTGGGAGGAAGAAGGATCAGGGTGAGGATTGTGTGAACCAGACTCCTGGCTACTGAGACTGGACTTTGTGAAAGACAGGGTGGTGCTTAACTGACTGGAAGCACTATCTGCTGCAATCCAACCGACCACCTGCTCGCACTGGGTTGATTTCAAGAGTGGTCTCCTGCGCCGCCCTGCAAACTGGGACATGAAGCTAGGTATCTTGAATGATTGTTTTTCTTATGCTCTGGCAGAAGGCACAGTTTCATCACGCCCAGGGCCACGGCCTCTGCGTGCACCATCAGCATCACGGCCACTTCCCCGTCCCTTAATGCTCACCTTCTTCATATTAAATATTATATGTTTTAAGGGACCGTTTATAGGAAAAATGTGGGTAAATTATGGAAAAAATATAATTGTTTTCGCTAATATTTTTCCCAATATCTGGGCCTGACAGACACACACACGCTATTGCAGCACAGATGTGACAATTCCCTGCAGAGACCATTTATAGGAAAATTATGGAAAAATATATTTGTTGTCAGTAATATTTTTCCCAATATCTGGGCCTGACACACACACACACGCTATTGCAGCGCAGATGTGAAAATTCACTGCAGACATGATTTATAGGCAAAGTGTGGATAAATTATGGAAAAAATATAATTGTTTTCGCTAATATTTATTCCAATGTCTGGGCCTGACACACACACACGCTATTGCATCGCAGATGTGACAAATCACTGCAGGGACCGTTTATAGGAAAACTATGGATAAATTATGGGAAAAATATATTTGTTGTCAGTAACATTTTTCCCACTATCTGGCCCTGACACACACACACGCTATTGCAGCACAGATGTTACAATTCACTGCAGGGACCGTTTACACGCTATTGCAGCTCAGATGTGACAATTCACTGCAGGGACCGTTTATACAGTAGGAAAATTATGGAAAAAATATATTTGTTGCCAGTAATATTTTCCCTAATATCTGGCCCTGACACACACACACACACACACTTTATTGCAGCACAGATGTAACAAATCACTGCAGACACCATTTGTAGGCAAAGTGTGGATAAATTATGGAAAAAATATAATTGTTTTTGCTAATATTTTTCCCAGTATCTAGGCCTGACACACACATACGCTATTGCAGCGCAGATGTGACAATTCACTGCAGGGACCGTTTATAGGAAAATTATGGATAAATTATGGATAAAACATATTTGTTGTCAGTAGAATTTTTCCCAATATCTGGCCCTGACACACACACACGCTATTGCAGCACAGATGTGACAATTCAATGCAGACACCATTTATGGGCAAAGTATGGATAAATTATGGAAAAAATATAATTGTTTTCGCTAATATTTTTCCCAGTATCTGGGCCTGACACACACATACGCTATTGCAGCGCAGATGTGACAATTCACTGCAGGGACTGTTTATAGGAAAATTATGGATAAATTATGGATAGAACATATTTGTTGTCAGTAATATTTTTCCCAATATCTGGCCCTGACACACACACGCTATTGCAGCACAGATGTGACAATTCACTGCAGGGACCGTTTACACGCTATTGCAGCACAGATGTGACAATTCACTGCAGGGACCGTTTATACCGTAGGAATATTATGGATAAATTATGGAAAAAATATATTTTTTGCCAGTAATATTTTCCCCAATATCTGGATCCGACACACACACGCTATTGCAGCGCAGATTTGACAATTCACTGCAGGGACCATTTATAGGAAAATTATGGATAAATTATGGAAAAAATATAATTGTTTTCGCTAATATTTTTCCCAATATCTGGCCCTGACACAGAAGGTATTGCAGCACAGATGTCAGAAGTCACTTCAGACACCCTACACTATCTGTCCCTTCCTAAGTGCAGCTCTCCCTGACTCACAATAAGCCGAACTCGCTTCATCGAGTGCTATATAGCACCGAATGATGCGTTCCGGCCAGCCTGGCATTACGGTGATGGCAGTACTTACCTGCACGTTTATTGGCTGCTTAGCAGCCGCAAAATGTGCGGGGAGGAGACTCGAGCATGGCGTTTGAGCACATGCGGTACTCGACCAAGTACCGCCATGTGCCGAGCATAGCGATATTTGAGCAGAACAGGTATTCGGCCGAGCATGCTGGCTCAACACTATTAGTGATCATTCCTTCCCATACTATGGAGGAGATGGCTGCATGTACTGTAAATGCAGTGATCTTCTTCATTGATGAGCAGGCAATTGTCAGAAACGCTTCTTTCCTGTCAATCATTTTCTAAATTGTACAGTTTAAAGGGGCCTTAACTCTTTAAACAACTATATATTATCTTTAGCATGCCACATTTTTATAGATACATTAAAATCCTGTCAGGCATTTTTATTATTATTTTTTCTTTTTTTTAAGCCTTTTCTTTATTGAACTGCTAGAAAACATTGTGTCATGATAATAAAAAAATAAATGAATAGGCCCCATGACAGAAGAAAGCAACCATATGCTTATTGTTCTGATCAGTCTTTTCCCATTGCTAAATTTATCCCTGACATAGCAAGCCTGCTCCTGCTGGTGTATTAAACATAGGCTTCCAGTGCTTATTAATAGCTTTGTTTTTATATCATATTTCTCACTACTTCTGTTTTAAACTTCCAGACTGACAGCACTTTCCAGAAAAAAATAAAAGAAAAGCAAATAAAAGAAGCTAAAGTGTGCATGAGCCTTTAATCCAATTTTCTTCATCAATATCGCCGCAACACCCTGCACCCTCACTAATCAGCTGTAATAATTGTACTTTTTATTGGGGGGGGGGGCAATTCTGAGTTTTGCTATGGATTCCCATGATTTCTATGTACACCCCTGGCAGCAGGGTGTATGTTAAGGCAGGGTCTTATTAATTCTGTGTGGCATCTCTTCTTGTATCGCCGAGATTCCTGTTCTTGGTGAGATAAGAAACGGTAATTTCATGTGTCAGCAGCAGATAGTGCTGGCTGACACAGTTGTTTTACCTAGTATGGCTGTAAAGCCGATCCGAGCCGGGTCTTATTGGGAGCAGCCAAAGAGCAGGGTGGGTGGCTGTTCCCCACGATCCAGGCCGGGTTTTGGGCTGGGCTATAAAAACCCAGCCAGCAGTCTCAGCTGTGTGGAAGTGATCCTCCATCGGACAGTGGAGCTCTGTCAGGCCTGCTTTGGGACCTAAACGTTTGGTACCATGCTGGAGAGCCACACGCTGCGAATCAGGCACCCTAAAGCCTGCTGTGGACGGCTGTAGACTGCCGTGGTTAAATCAGCCTGACAGGTGACATCTTTGTTCTGTGGACTTTGTGCTGTGTGAATTAACACCAGGACTCTGCCAAGTGTTTGTTTTATTTTTTTCCTTTTGTGTGAATAAACACAACTTTTGCTTTACTACCGTGTTCTTGCCTCTGTACTGCGTCTGCTTACCCTGCCTACCAGTGCAAATCTCTACAGCTGCTATACGTGGAAACCCCATCCAGTCCCAGACATTCTTGAGGGGGAAGAGATCTGGCAATCAAGCTGCCCAGGGGACCTGCTGAATACCCTAAAGAGCATGTTGTGTAGTGCAGGCAGTGTATGGATGCATATAACATAGTATATAAGGCCGAAAAAAATACATTTGTCCATCCAGTTCGGCCTGTTATCCTGCAAGTTGATCCAGAGGATGGCAAAAAAAAATATCCCTGTGAGGGTTAAGCCAATTTTCCCCACTTAAGGGGAAAAAAAATTCCTTCCCGACTCCAATCAGCAATCAGAATAACTCCCTGGATCAACGGCCCATCTCTAGTAGCTATAGCCTGTAATATTATTACACTCCAGAAATACATCCAGGCCACTTTTGAACTCTTTTAGTGAACTCACCATCACCACCTCCTTAGGCAGAGAGTTCCATAGTCTCACTGCTCTTACCGTAAAGAATCCTCTTCTATGTTTGTGTACAAACCTTCTTTCCTCCAGACGCAGAGGATGTCCCCTCGTCACAGTCCTGGGGATAAATAGATGATGGAGAGATCTCTCTACTGACCCCTGGTATATTTGTACATAGTAATTAGATCTCCCCTCAGTCGTCTTTTTTCTAAAGTGAATAACTCTAATGTTGATAATCTTTCAGGCTACTGTAGTCCCCCCATTCCAGTTATTACTTTAGTTGCCCTCCTCTGTACCCTCTCCAGCTCTGCTATGTCTGCCTTATTCACAGGGGACCAGAACTGTACACAGTACTCCATGTGTGGTCTGACTAGTGATTTGTAAAGTGGTAGTGCAATGGCCAGGATACGTGTATGCTGACGCCACTTTAATGCAGTGGCCGGGTCAGGTGGATAATAGTCTGTATTTGTCATGACGCCAATTGCAGCTTGCGCAAAGTACTATCCCAGGGCCCTTCCAAGGTGTTATAACCCCCCTCCCAGATTAGGAATGCCAGAGTGGTGTAATGGCCTATAATGTCTCTAGGATAGTGATAATTGTGTCAACGGTATCTCCTACCTGGGTACGGCTGGACTCCTGGCTCACTTGCAATAAATTTGAGTGTAGTGATAGTAGGAGTAATAGAGGAATTTTTCAGAAAAAATGATGTCCAGACCTTTAGATGAAGTTCAAACGTTGCTTTACTTGAAATAACTTTTATCCAAGCGGTATACAGCTTTGGTCTCTGCTTCCAGCAGGTTTTGGCAATGATTGGCAGGAGTAAATACTTCTGCTTTAACTTTGGAGCTTGCAGGATAAGTCGTCTGCTTGGTAGCTCTGTAATTGTGACAGGAATTAATCTTCTGCACTTTTCTGCAACTTCTGCAGTATGGGGACAGACTAGCTGAGTAGGAATGGCTTCTTCTAAGTCTCTGGACTTAACTCACAGATTCTCAGGGGATGCTTTCTTCCTAGAACTCTGGAGGTTGTCTGCAGTTTCTGGTTCTTCATCCAGCTGAGGCTGAAGGTGCTAAGACTGGTAATATGACCAAGTCTCAGCCGAGACAAGACCCTTGCTGTCTTCCCTATGCAGGGGTTCTCCTGAACGCTATCACACAGCCTTCCCCTAGCAGGGGGGAAGGCTACACTGACTCTACCTTCCTTCTCCACCCATGCTGCAGGATGTGAGAACAACCCACTTCGCTCACAGAGGGGGAGCTAAGCTGGAATAATCCATTCCAGCTTAGACACACTAAACTGGGACTTGTACCTCGCCAAAGTGTTGCTGCCACCTACTGGTAACCAGGTAAATTACAGGAACAAGTGTGTTTAACATGGAGCACATAATGTAAATGACATCAGATGACAATATACAGGCTCTTAGAAGATAGTAGCGGGGTAGAGGCGTGTAGTAACACAACTCTGGGGTGTTACAGTAGGACTATGTTCTCATCACGGGCATCTATGCCCCTTTTGATGCAACCCATTATCTTATTGGCCTTGGCAGCAGCTGCCTGACACTGGTTTTTACAGATTAGTTTGCTGTTCACTAAAATTCTTTGGTCCTTTTTCATGTCAGTGTACCCAGTGTTTTGCCATTTAGTATGTACGGATGACTTGCATTATTCCTTCCCATGTGCATAACCTTACATTTGTCAGTGTTAAACCTCATCTGCCACTTATCTGCCCAAGCCTCCAATCTATCCAGATCCATCTGTAGCTGTATACTGTCCTCTTCCATGTCAATTGCTTTACACAGTTAAGTGTCATCTGCAAAAATTGCTATTTTACTGTGCAAGCCTTCTACAAGATCATTAATAAATATATTAAAGAGAATAGGGACAAATACTGACCCCTGAGGTACTCCACTAGTGACAGTGACCCAATCTGAAGTGTGTACTGTTAATAACCAGTGTTGAGCGAGAATATTCGAATAGCGAATTTAAATCGCAAAAAATTGGCACTTCAAGAATTCGCGAATATTAGGAATATAGTGCTATATATTCGTAAAATCAAATATTCTTTTTTTTTATTTATTTTTTTTCAACACAGTACACATCAGGTGATCATCCCTCCCTTCTTCTAGCTTGTGGGCCAATGAGAAGGCTTTGTCACAGCTTAGCAACATCCCTAGCAACCAATAGAAAAGTTGCCTACCCTTTACTATATAAGAACCTCCCCACAAGCTATTTTCTAAAGTTTATTGCAGTTATGAGACAGCAGTGTCATTGCTGTGCTCTGTGCTTTGTTGTATTACATTAGACAGTTAACTTAAATATATAATTCAGATAGTTAGGGGGAGATAGTCAGTGTAGGTTAGATTGATCTATAGTGTAGCTGATAGGTTCTGCTGTCCATACATACATGCTACAGACATAGTGCTGTGATGTCACAAGTTGAATGTATTGCGAAAAAATATGCGCATCGTTAATTGCCGAAAATTTGCACGCGCAAAAAATATTGGAGCACTCTATCTGCATATAAAGCTATTCTAATGTTCTGCCGTGCTAACCATTTTCTCCAGTCTCAGGAAACTTATTCCAGCTTGAAAAATTTTGCATAAGTGACCCACGCCTGTATTTCGCGCGCATTACGCGAATATTACATTGCCGATTTTCGCAATCAAGAATATAATCTCGAATTTGCGAATATATGATGAATATTCTACAAAATATTTGTGAAATATTGCGAATTCGAATATTGCCCCTTCCACTCATCACTATTAATAACCACCCTCTGTTTTCTATCACTGAGCCAGTTACTTACCCACATAGAGACATTTTCTCTCAGTCCGAGCATTCTCATTTTATATACTAACCTTTTATGCGGTACAGTGTCAAATGCTTTGGAGAAGTCCAGATATACGACATCCATTGATTTCGCCGCTGTCAAGTCTAGAACTTACCTCCGCATAGAAACTGAAAAAGAAATTAGTTTGACATGACCGATCCTTCATGAAGCCATTGAGGTACTCCAAGATAGCATCTCTTAAAAAACCTTCAAACAGTTTACCCACGACAGATGTTAAACTTAAAGGCCTATAGTTTCCAGGCTCTGTTTTTGGACCCTTTTTGAATATTGGCACTACATTTGCTATGCGCCAATCCTGTGGAACAGTATAAAGTCCTTAAATATCAGGGTCTTGCTATGACATTACTTAATTCTCTTAGGATACGGGGGTGTATGCCATCTGGTCCTGGCGATTTGTCTATTTTTATCTTTTTAAGATGCTGCTGTACTTATTCCTGGGTCAGACAGGGCACCTTTAATGGGGAATTAACTTTTACATTCTGCATTTCATCTGACAGTTTATTTTCTTAATACAGTTAATACAGTGGAGAAAAAAATATAGAATAGCTTTGCTTTCTCCTCATCGCTCTCTACAACTCCCCCCTCATTACTCTGTAGAGGGCCGACACCTTCAGATATATACTTTTTACCATTTATATAATTGAAAAACATTTTAGGGTTAGTTTTGCTCTCTTTGGCAATTAATCTCTCGGTCTCTAGTTTGGCCGCTTTTATTAGATTTTTACATATTCTATTTTTCTCCTTATAGTTTTTCAGTGCTTCCTCGCTACCCTCCTGTTTTAGTGATTTAAATGCTTTCTTTTTTCATTTATTGCTTTCTTTACCGTTCTATTTATCCACATTGGTTTTTTCTTGTTCCTTAACCTTTTATTCCCATAAGGTATGTACCTCTCACAATTAGATTTTAGGATGCTTTTAAAAATATCCCATTTTGTGGCTGTATTTTTTATTTTTGAGGACTTTGTCCCTGTTAGGTCTAAGGCCTCTCTTAGTTGGCTAAATGCAGCTTTTTTGAAGTTTGGTATTTTTGTTCCTCCCTGAAGAAACACTCTTTTGAATGATAATTGGACGGTTATTACTTTATGGTCACTATTTCCCAGGTGTCCCCCAACCTGCACATCTGTTGTTCTGTCAGGTCTATTGGTTAATACTAAGTCCAGTATGGCCATACCTCTAGTCGGGTCCTGAACCAGTTGGGAAAGGTAATTGTCTTTGGTTATTGCCAAGAACCTGTTTCCTTTATGAGATATACAAGTTTCAGTTTCCCAGTCTATATCTGGGTAGTTGAAGTCCCCCATAATAACCACCTCATTATGATCTGCCGCCTCGTCTATCTCGTTTAGTAGTAGATTTTCTGTGGACTCTGGTATATTAGGTGGTTTATATTAAACTTCCATTAGTAATTTATTATTGTTTTTGCCTCCATGTATTTCTACCCACAGTGACTCCACATATTCATGTCCCTCACTTATATCTTCCCAGAGTGTGGGCTGTAGACAGGACTTTACATAAAGGCAGACCCCTGCCCCTCTCCAGTTTTGGCGATCCTTTCTAAGCAGACTGTAACCCTGTACATTAACCGCCCAGTCATAGCTATCATCCAGCCATGTCTCAGTTATTCCCACTATGTCATAGTCCTCCTCACACATCACTAATTCTAGTTCACCAGTTTATTTAGTCAGGCTTCTGACATTAGTATACATACATTTAAGAGGGTTATGTATATTTTTTACGCTACACTTTTCCTTCTGAGCTGTTCTAGTCCCTCCTTCGATTCCTCCCCCAGTCCCATTACCTAACCCCGGTCTCTATCTGCACTATCTTACCATCCTTTAACGTAATTACCCTCCCCCAGTCCCTAGTTTAAACACTCCTCCAACCTTCTAGCCATCTTCTCCCCAACACAGCTGCCCCTTCCCCATAGAGGTGCAGCCCATCCCTACGATAGAGCCTGTAGCCGAGAGAGAAGGCGGCCCAGTTCTCCAGGAATCCAAGCCCTTCCTTCCTACACCAGTTCTTGAGTCACTTGTTCATCTCTCTAATATCCCACTGCCTTTCTTGTGTGGCTCGTGGTACCGGTAGTATTTCGGAAAATACTACCTTTGAGGTCCTTGCCCTCAGCTTTTGACCTAAATCCCTAAAATCATTTTTAAGAACGCTCCACCTACCGCTAACTTTGTCATTGGTTCCGATATGGACCATGACTGCTGGATCTTCTCCAGCCCTTCCCTGTAATCTGTCAACCCGATCCGCGATGTGTCGAATTCGAGCGTCAGGAAGACAACACACCGTTGTGACATATCGCCCCATCTGTACCCCTAATAATTGAGTCTCCCACTACCAGCACCTGTCCGGCCTGCCCTGCTCTCCTGGTCCCCTGCTTAATGGAGCTGACATTCCCCTGACTGGCAAAGGAAGTGTCTGGCTGCAGCAGTGCTCTCCCTGAACTGACATCCCCCTCATCTGCCAACCGTGCAAACTTGTTGGGGTGTGTCAGATCAGGTCTAGCCTCCCTGGCACTCTTTCCTCTACACCGCTTTCTAACTGTTACCCAGCTAGCTACCTCTCTTTCCTGAGCCTCCTATCTACAACCCTCCCCCACATCTACCCCATAAAGTGCTTGCTCAGTAAGCATCAAACTCTTCCAAATTGTCAGTGCTTCTCAGTGTTGAAATTCACCCGTTTAGATACTCAATGTGCGATTCCAAACGGGCAATTTGCTCACATTTTGAACAAAGATATGCACCCTCAAATGGCTGTTCCAAGATTGCATACATTAGACAAGATGTCCAAAAACAAAGGGTCGATTCCAGCTTCTTATGTATAAAATTATTTGTTCTTTATTCGGCTTTCAAAGTTTAAGATCCAACATACATCACATGGAGAGACACAGAGTAATTGTGACGCGTTTCGGGCTATGGTATTGAGCCCTTCATCAAGACAATACATAGTGCACTAAAAACAGGTACTTATATATACAACACAAATGGGTTCCTCCTCTTTCTCTAATTGAGTAGAGGTTACATCCCAAGCCCAGGTGTTCCTGGATTAGATGGGAAGTCCAACCAAGAACACATGGGCGGGGAGGTGGCAATTCAATATTATGCATTTGAAATCACATACTGATGAACTACATATACTGCAAAGTTAGATCATATTTTCTGTTTAGACCCTTCGGTATGCAGGTTTCCAGAATAAACATCCAATATGTTTCTCTGCTCAAAAGCTTTTGTTTGCGATCACCCCCTCTAATTGGTGCAGAAACAACCTCCACGCCCTGCACAGAAAACGCAGAGATGTCGCCCTTGTGAACAGTGGCAAAATGCATTGTTGCTGCTGAAACATTCCGAGACATAAAATGAGGGACATCACTTAAATGCTTCCTTATACGTACTTTTAAATCATTTGTGGTGCAGCCCACCTATTGTAGACTGCATATTTTACATGTTATGACATATACTAAGTGGTCTGTATTGCAGTTTATATATTGCTTCAGCATATGTTTTTTGTTATTGGCCATAGATATAACCTCTTTTGAGATAAACATATGTCGACAGCAAATACATTTTTTGCTGCTACATTTGTAGTTCCCATTGGTTTTAGGCCAGGTGCATATTCTTTGTATCTCTCCATGTGATGTATGTTGGATCTTAAACTTTGAAAGCCGAATAAAGAACAAATAATTTTATACGTCAGAAGCTGGAATCGACCCTTTGTTTTTGGACATATTAAGCGTGGCTGGGTTCAAGCCACATCTTCTGTGCTTCACAAGGGTGATCAGAGGTGAGAGCTGCAACTTTTCTTTTCTTTATATTAGACAAGATGTGCACTGGACTGCACTGTCAATAATGGAACCATACTAAATGGGGAAAGAAATGAAATGACCGGCACTCACAATATACTAGGGTCACGCAGAAAATGCTAATGTCAGATTTAAAATTTATTCATATCTATAACACACATAAAACATCTAGATTGGCCAATATTACTAAATTACAATAAAAAATTACAATATAAAATACTGGACCACCTGAATCTACTATCGTAATGTCTTAATGGCTAAATCAGTCACAATATACTGATGTACAAAATAATCGCTGGTTTGTTGCAAAAGTTCGTAATCAGACTCTGGTGGAGTAATAAATCAGATAGAAATGCTGCTTCCAAAAAATATTTTCGAATGAAAAAATATTTTCGAATGGAAAAATATATATTGGGTATATGGGTGCACAATGGCTGAATGCTTCCTCAGTTCTTACTTATGTTCACACTCGAACTGTATTGCGGCGATAATTCAGATGAAGGGTGAATTCAATATGGTCGCTTGGTTCACTGCGATACTTTAAATGGAAGGTAAATTCAGTCTAGCCACTTGGTTCGCGTTTTTTTCTGATAAAAATCGGTATAGGATCTTATATCTATGCACAATCTAACTCCTATGGAGTGATATTTTCGGATAGAGAGTACTTTCGATATGACCGCTTGAAAAGCCAGCACAAATATCTAACTTGATGCTCAGTTCAAGTGCTGTTGTGAGTCAATATTGTGAGAGTTGGTATAGTACTCACAGTTTTGCAGTCCTGATTCTCAGTGCGTTTTGGAGCTGAATTCAAATTGCCTTCTGTTGCTGATATATAGCTTGATCCTTTCCCACTAATCTGTAGCGTCTTTATCACGACATTGTGTGCAAGTCTCACTGTGTTATCACAGGTATCCTTTCGTCTCTCCACTTTGTGCAGCTGACTGTCCTTGAGCAATTTCTGAAAAACTTGCCAAGCGTTTAAGTCGGTATTTTCTCCAGGTGTTGACTACCGGTAGTTTTCTTATGATTCCTTCTTCCAAAGGCACTGGAAGATATTTGCTTTAGACCAAACGCGTTTCGGAGTGTTTTTTGGGGTCTTACTCCTTCATCAGTGGTAATTTTATGAATCTCCATGTGCCTTTTTATACCCACTAAGCTCCACCTGAACTTTCAGCGATGTCGAAAACTTGGCATGGAATTGTCTTCAATCTTAATTGAACTCATATAAAGTCCGCATCTGAGTAAAATTTTCATTCTTTATATTGTAATCCACATAAAATTGTTGGTTTTCTGTTTTTCAGCAATTAAGACAAAAAGTTAATGATAAACAAAAGAAAAAAACAGAAAAACGGAAAAAACACGAATGCATTTTTCATGCGTTTTTTGCGGCATTAATGCATTTTTTTTGGTAGAATGATTCTCCAAGGTTCCAGGAATTAGTCTTATAAAGCATATGTTAATATAAAATTGCTAAAGTATAAAAATTGGATAAAACCTAAAAAACTTAGTGAACTTGTAAAGGTTGTATAAAACATTGCATAGAAAACTTTCTCCAATGGTACAATTGCGAGTGGGTCCTCCTTTGTTGATATGTGGATGGAGCCTCTGAGTCAAGAGGAGACCCCGGGGTTAAGAAATACCTCTAGGGTCCCTCATCGTCTCCGAAGCCCCACCCTATATTTATAGAAATCCAAATATTTCCATATCTGCATTGAGGCCTTGTGGGACCAAAGAGTCGAATTCAAAAATTCGTCGAGATTCCACTCTAGACATGCGTTTTATGTGGTCTCCCCCACACCATTGTTGGTTAATGTGTTCTATAGCGGCATATGTTAAGCCTGATGGGTCTTTGTTATGCATACTTTTGAAATGATGGGATAGGGTATGTTTGACATCTCCCTTTCGTATGTTGGCCATATGTTCCGATATGCATTTTTTTAAGTTCTTTTGGTGCGTCCTACGTACTGTTTATTGCAAGGGCAGGTAATAACGTAAATAACACTGGTAGAATTGCATGTCAAAAACTCCTTAATTGGATGTACGTGTTTATTAACACTTGAAATAACCTCTGTGGTCTTTTTTGGAAAAGAAGTCATTGAACATGCACTACATGTACCGCACCTATAAAAATCTTTAGGGCCAATCCATCTCTGTACTGATGTTTCTAATTTCGGGTTTTTGATAGTTGGTGCTATTTGTATGCCTAGATTCGGGGCTTTGGAGAATGTTACACACGGTCTCAATGGAATATCGCCACCTACAATCTTATCCTTTTGCAAATAGTGCCAATGTTTATTCACTATATTTAGGACATCTTTATATTTATTGTTGAATGGTATCATAAGTCTTATTTGGTTATCCACTTGCTTTTTTTGTTCCTCCTCTTTTTTACTATCAAAGAAGGTATCCCTATTTACTTGCATTATTTTTTCCAAAGAGGTGTTTACTAGATCCTTCGGGTATTCTTTTTCAATAAACTTCTGTTTCATTTGTACATCCTCCTGCTCAAAGGTGGCTTCAGTTTCCTATACGTGTTTGTGTCCCCCAATTGTCTCCGGCATTCCTCCACATATTTGTTCTTATCAAGGATAACAATCGCCCCCCCCTCCTTATTGGCGGGGCGTATTACTATGTTCTCCTGAGATTCCAGATGAGAACATAGTAATACGCCTGGCAGAATGTGTGAGTTTCATCTTGGATCACAACTACATGTTCTTTGAGTCCGAATATTATCTGTAGGTCCAGGGAATGGCCATGGGCACCAGGTTCGCCCCAAGTTATGCCAATTTATTTATGGCATATTGGGAACATCTTAACATCGACCCTTTACTTGGGACGGACCTGGTGCTCTGGCTTTGTTATATTGACAATGTCGTTTTTATATGGAAGAAAGATAGACTAGCTTTGTCTAAATTCCTAGAGGCCATCAACATTAACAAACTAAATTTGCACTTCACCGCACATATTTGCGATTCATCAATAGAGTTCCTAGATTTACAATTAACTCTGACAAATCAAGGAATAGTCTGTAGTACATATTTTAAGCCAGTGTCAAGGAATGGATTTATCCTCTTTAGTAGCTGCCATCTCCCAAGATGGTTACTAAATGTACCGGAAGGACAATTTAGGAGACTCAAACGTAATTGTACATCTGAAGCCACCTTTGAGCAGGAGGCTGTACAAATGAGACAGAAGTTTATTGAAAAAGAATACCCGAAGGATCTAGTAAACACCTCTTTGGAAAAAATAAGGCGAGTAAATAGGGATACCTTCTTTGATAATAAAAAAGAGGAGGAACAAAAAAAGCAAGTGGATAACCAAATAAGACTTATGATACCATTCAACAATCAATATAAAGATGTCCTAAATATAGTGAATAAACATTGGCACTATTTGCAAAAGGATAAGATTGTAGGTGGCGATATTCCATTAAGACCGTGTGTAACATTCTCCAAAGCCCCGAATCTAGGCATACAAATAGCACCAACTATCAAAAACCTGAAATTAGAAACATCAGTACAGAGATGGATTGGCCTTAAAGGTTTTTATAGGTGCGGTACATGTAGTGCATGTTCAATGACTTCTTTTCCAAAAAAGACCACAGAGGTTATTTCAAGTGTTAATAAACACGTACATCCAATTAAGGAGTTTTTGACATGCAATTCTACCAGTGTTATTTACGTTATTACCTGCCCTTGCAATAAACAGTACGTAGGACGCACCAAAAAAACTTTAAAAAAACGCATATCGGAACATATGGCCAACATACGAAAGGGAGAGGTCAAACATACCCTATCCCATCATTTCAAAAGTATGCATAACAAAGACCCACCAGGCTTAACATATGCCGCTATAGAACACATTAACCAACAATGGTGTGGGGGAGACCACATAAAACGTATGTCTAGAGTGGAATCTCGATGAATTTTTGAATTGGACTCTTTGGTCCCACAAGGCCTCAATGCAGATATGGAAATATTTGGATTTCTATAAATATAGGGTGGGGCTTTGGAGCCAATGGGGGACCCTAGAGGTATTTCTTAACCCTGGGGTCTCCTCTTGACTCAGAGGCTCCATCCACATATCTACAAAGGAGGACCCACTCGCAATTGTACGATTGGAGAAAGTTTTCTATGCAATGTTTTATACAACCTTTACAAGTTCGCTAAGTTTTTTAGGTTTTATCCAATTTTTATACTTTAGCAATTTCATATTAACATATGCTTTATAAGACTAATTCCTGGAACCTTGGAGAATCATTCTACAAAAAAACCCGCATCAATACAGCAAAAAACGCATGAAAAATGCATTCGCGTTTTTTCAGTTTTTCCGTAATTTTTTTTTGTTTATTATTAACTTTTTGTCTTAATTGCTGAAAAACAGAAAACCAACAATTTTATGTGGATTACAATATAAAGAATGAAAATTTTACTCACATGCGGACTTTATATGAGTTCAATTAAGATTGAAGACAATTCCATGCCAGGTTTTCGACATCGCTGAAAGTTCAGGTGGAGCTTAGTGGGTATAAAAAGGCACATGGAGATTCATAAAATTACCACTGATGAAGGAGTAAGACCCCAAAAAACACTCCAAAACGCGTTTGGTCTAAAGCAAGTATCTTCCAGTGCCTTTGGAAGAAGGAATCATAAGAAAACTACCAGTAGTCAACACCTGGAGAAAATACCGGCTTAAACGCTGGGCAAGTTTTTCAGAAATTGCTCAAGGACAGTCAGCTGCACAAAGTGGAGAGACAAAAGGATACCTGTGATAACACAGTGAGACTTGCACACAATTTCATGATAAAGACGCCACAGATTCGTGGGAAAGGATCAAGCTATATATCAGCAACAGGAGGCGATTTGAATTCAGCGCCAAAACGGACTGAGAGTCAAGACTGCAAAACCGTGAGTACTATACCAACTCTCACAATATTGACTCACAACAGCACTTGAACTGAGCATCAAGTTAGATATTTGTGCTGGCTTTATTCAAGCGGTCATATCGAAAGTACTCTCTATCCGAAAATATCACTCCATAGGAGTTAGATTGTGCATAGATATAAGATCCTATACCGATTTTTATCTGAAAAAACCACGAACCAAGTGGCTAGACTGAATTTACCTTCCATTTAAAGTATCGCAGTGAACCAAGCGACCATATTGAATTCACCCTTCATCTGAATTATCGCCGCAATACAGTTCGAGTGTGAACATAAGTAAGAACTGAGGAAGCATTCAGCCATTGTGCACCCATATACCCAATATATATTTTTCCATTCGAAAATATTTTTTGGAAGCAGCATTTCTATCTGATTTATTACTCCACCAGAGTCTGATTACGAACTTTTGCAACAAACCAGCGATTATTTTGTACATCAGTATATTGTGACTCATTTAGCCATTAAGACCTTACGATAGTAGATTTAGGTGGTCCAGTATTTTATATTGTAATTTTTTATTGTAATTTAGTAATATTGGCCAATCTAGATGTTTTATGTGTGTTATAGATGTACAAACTAAGAAGACAGGTTGGCATTAGCAGGAGGTGCTTCAAACCCACATGCAGTTGTGCATATATATAGGGGAGCAAATCCTGCACTTGTGGCCCGTTGCTAATGGCAATCCCCAGCAAAATGCATACAATGGAGGATGCCCGCGGCGAACCACAAGTACCACAATAGACATCCTACACAAGGTAACAAGTGCGGATGTAATAATTAATATAACAATATAACAAAACAATAACAAACACAGGTGCACTCTGCAGTATCACTAAATCCTCAAACTGATTTTAAAATTGAGAGATTAGTCAACATGTCCTACGGTGTAGAACATGTCTAAGCCCGGACACCGCGACAAGATTTCTCAAGTAGCCCGGGACCCTACACTCTCCTACCTGAGCCGTATGGGCGATACCAGGAGCCAGTGGGCAAATTACAGGAGAATAAGGCCGACTCACAAACAACTCACCAGTTACCTCCAGCATGTGGCCATGCTTGCAATGGGAGGAGGGAGGAGTCTGTGAGTCCCACTCAAGACTTGCTGATATGTCCCAGGCCTCACAGGTGCACCTAAATGTGACCTGTAGATGGAAAACAGGCACATTTAAATAGGAGTTTATACACCTCCAGGAATCTATATATACAAACTAAGAAGACAGGTTGGCATTAGCAGGAGGTGCTTCAAACCCACATGCAGTTGTGCATATATATAGGGGAGCAAATCCTGCACTTGTGGCCCGTTGCTAATGGCAATCCCCAGCAAAATGCATACAATGGAGGATGCCTGCGGCGAACCACAAGTACCACAATAGACATCCTACACAAGGTAACAAGTGCGGATGTAATAATTAATATAACAATATAACAACACAATAACAAACACAGGTGCACTCTGCAGTATCACTAAATCCTCAAACTGATTTTAAAATTGAGAGATTAGTCAACATGTCCTACGGTGTAGAACATGTCTAAGCCCGGACACCGCGACAAGGTTTCTCAAGTAGCCCGGTACCCTACACTCTCCTACCTGAGCCGTATGGGCGATACCAGGAGCCAGTGGGCAAATTACAGGAGCATAAGGCCGACTCACAAACAACTCACCAGTTACCTCCAGCATGTGGCCATGCTTGCAATGGGAGGAGGGAGGAGTCTGTGAGTCCCACTCAAGACTTGCTGATATGTCCCAGGCCTCACAGGTGCACCTAAATGTGACCTGTAGATGGAAAACAGGCACATTTAAATAGGAGTTTATACACCTCCAGGAATCTATATATACAAACTAAGAAGACAGGTTGGCATTAGCAGGAGGTGCTTCAAACCCACATGCAGTTGTGCATATATATAGGGGAGCAAATCCTGCACTTGTGGCCCGTTGCTAATGGCAATCCCCAGCAAAATGCATACAATGGAGGATGCCCGCGGCGAACCACAAGTACCACAATAGGCATCCTACACAAGGTAACAAGTGCGGATGTAATAATTAATATAACAATATAACAACACAATAACAAACACAGGTACACTCTGCAGTATCACTAAATCCTCAAACTGATTTTAAAATTGAGAGATTAGTCAACATGTCCTACGGTGTAGAACATGTCTAAGCCCGGACACCGCGACAAGGTTTCTCAAGTAGCCCGGGACACTACACTCTCCTACCTGAGCCGTATGGGCGATACCAGGAGCCAGTGGGCAAATTACAGGAGCATAAGGCCGACTCACAAACAACTCACCAGTTACCTCCAGCATGTGGCCATGCTTGCAATGGGAGGAGGGAGGAGTCTGTGAGTCCCACTCAAGACTTGCTGATATGTCCCAGGCCTCACAGGTGCACCTAAATGTGACCTGTAGATGGAAAACAGGCACATTTAAATAGGAGTTTATACACCTCCAGGAATCTATATATACAAACTAAGAAGACAGGTTGGCATTAGCAGGAGGTGCTTCAAACCCACATGCAGTTGTGCATATATATAGGGGAGCAAATCCTGCACTTGTGGCCCGTTGCTAATGGCAATCCCCAGCAAAATGCATACAATGGAGGATGCCCGCGGCGAACCACAAGTACCACAATAGACATCCTACACAAGGTAACAAGTGCGAATGTAATAATTAATATAACAATATAACAAAACAATAACAAACACAGGTGCACTCTGCAGTATCACTAAATCCTCAAACTGATTTTAAAATTGAGAGATTAGTCAACATGTCCTACGGTGTAGAACATGTCTAAGCCCGGACACCGCGACAAGGTTTCTCAAGTAGCCCGGGACCCTACACTCTCCTACCTGAGCCGTATGGGCGATACCAGGAGCCAGTGGGCAAATTACAGGAGCATAAGGCCGTCTCACAAACAACTCACCAGTTACCTCCAGCATGTGGCCATGCTTGCAATGGGAGGAGGGAGGAGTCTGTGAGTCCCACTCAAGACTTGCTGATATGTCCCAGGCCTCACAGGTGCACCTAAATGTGACCTGTAGATGGAAAACAGGCACATTTAAATAGGAGTTTATACACCTCCAGGAATCTATATATACAAACTAAGAAGACAGGTTGGCATTAGCAGGAGGTGCTTCAAACCCACATGCAGTTGTGCATATATATAGGGGAGCAAATCCTGCACTTGTTGCCCGTTGCTAATGGCAATCCCCAGCAAAATGCATACAATGGAGGATGCCCGCGGCGAACCACAAGTACCACAATAGACATCCTACACAAGGTAACAAGTGCGGATGTAATAATTAATATAACAATATAACAAAACAATAACAAACACAGGTGCACAAACTGATTTTAAAATTGAGAGATTAGTCAACATGTCCTACGGTGTAGAACATGTCTAAGCCCGGACACCGCGACAAGGTTTCTCAAGTAGCCCGGGACCCTACACTCTCACTCTACTTGAGAAACCTTGTCGCGGTGTCCGGGCTTAGACATGTTCTACACCGTAGGACATGTTGACTAATCTCTCAATTTTAAAATCAGTTTGAGGATTCAGTGATACTGCAGAGTGCACCTGTGTTTGTTATTGTTTTGTTATATGTGTTATAGATGTGAATAAATTTTAAATCTGACATTAGTATTTTCTGTGTGACCCTAGTATATTGTGAGTGCCGGTCATTTCATTTCTTTCAGCATTTATTAAGTAAATGGGGGTTTACATTTGACCGTGCACCCAGCCAGAATTCCCCACACAAAGTAGAGCCACTCATATCCGAATTTCAATTGACATACTAAATGGGGATTATGCAAGAAAAGAGAAAAATACAATATATAGTGCAGTGATAAGAATGTAACTTACTGTAGTCCCCTTCTAAAGTCCCTGAATCTGAAGTCACGCAATCTAAAGTCACACACTTAATACAAACACACACTTAAAAATCAAACACGCAAACACTCACAAACTCACGTTATTTGCCTGCTTGTATAAATGCACCTCTCAAACCAGCCTGCTTTTTTTTCCTCTGAATGGGTGTTATCTTGTTGGAATACCACATCTCCTGAGTCAAAAAGAGACAGTAGGACTAGTTCCACAATATCCTAGACATACCGAAGGTTTGTCAATGTTCCCTCCATGAATACCAAACAGGAATGGCCATAGCAGCAAATGGTACCCCACACCATGAGGCTTGGTGTTGGTCCTGTTTGTCTCCGCACTATGCATAATGGCATTAGGTGCCCTTTAACCATAGGACACCCACCAATCTAACACTGTGGATTCTGTGGATAGGGGATAACTTTGAAATAGCCAAAATATTCCTTTAATATTACTTTTTCTATGTTATTCTGTATGCTTTGGTGCTCATTATCAGCGTCCAAATGAAAGAATAGGATGAGGGTAGAAATGTATGAAAGGAAACATCTTTATTTCTATGACCCTGATGTTGCTTGTGTATGATATATTAGAAGAGTCAATTCCTTTCCTACATTTAATCAGCGCCATGATATGTTGGCCAGATGCTAATAATTTTATTTGCTCAGGGTTTGGATATTGCTTCATTGGACATTTGTAATTAGTTTTTTTCTCTGGTCAGATGTTATCAATCAATTAAATGGATGATCCTGTCTGACAGTGAGATTACTTCTGTCGAGTAATGTTGGCAAAAGACCTTAAGGCTTTATAGTGTTTTGTTGTGAAAGTCTCATACTTGTTTGTAGATACAGTACAGATGTAACAATCTTTTACTTGACACTCATAATGTGTTAAATACACAGCTGAGCCAATTATTTTTTGGGGGCTTGGAAATATAGCAATATACGTACTTGTGAAAACATGAAATACTAGTCCCAAATATGTGTTAGGGCATCTCTAGACAGTTACATTTTTTTAGTTTGTGAAAACAATAGACGTGTGTCTCACAATACAAAAAGTAGCGTTTGAAATCTGTGATAACATGAAATACTAGTTTGAAATCTGTGTCAAGGCATCTACAGACAATTTGAGCGTTTTTTTTTTTGGGGGGGGGGGGGGGGGTTGGGAAAATAACAATATAAAGTAAGTTTGTCTTACAATACAGAGCGTAGTGTTTAGAATCTGAGTGAAAACATGAACTACTTGTCCGAAAGCCATGTTAGGACATCTCCAGATGGTTCAATTTTTGTTGTGTATGTGTGGTGTGTGTGTGGAGGGGGATAATCTCATAGCAGGTTGACAATTTTTGTTTTACGTGAAGCCAACAGGAGAACAAGTAGGGTCGACGCTACCTCTATTAATCCATTTATTTTGTATTACAAAAGTGCTCGATGCATCTGGAAAATAAGCATGGGGAAGATGGCAACCAGCCTATGGCTTGATAGGTTTTCTGGTTCTGTCTTTATAAGATGTACTATTCTGTAACTAGTCTTCTGTTATTTTGTTCCCCTGTTAGCCCCCCCCCCCCCCTTATTCGATCCTAACACATATATAGGAAAATACTGCCGTCCAGCTGCGGGCTGCCGGTTAGGGAAGATTGTGCAAGTGGATAGGGACAGTGCTAGGCAGGAGTACAGGGCTCACTGTTCCCTACCATGACAAAATCACAGGACATAATACATTTTCGGGAGTGGTATGATCAGTATGGATCCTGTGTGGGTTTCGGTAGACCAGATGCATGATCTCACACAATTGGTACAGGATTTAGCAAAAAGAGTTCGCCTTCAGGAGAAAATTCAGGAGGTACCAGTAACAATGGTTTTCTCTCAACCCCTGGAACCTCAGATTAAACTTCCTGACTGTTTTTCTGGGGACAGGAGTCAATTTGGGACTTTAAGGGAGAGTTGCCATTTGAATTTTCGGTTACGCCCCTATTCTTCTGGTTCTGAAAGGAATAGAGTCCCCTAAGATAGCATCCGTTGACAAATTTTTTTCAGCTTTGGATGTGTTATATGACAAATCAGATAGATGTGCTTTTGCGGAATCATAGCTGATCTCTCTCAAACAAGGCCGCCAGCCAGTTGAGAAGTACTGTGCCAACTTTAGCAAATGGTGTGTGGCTTCTAAGTGGAACGACAATTTCGTCAGGGTGTCTCTGATACCCTTAAATATACCCTTAGATATAGCCCCTGTGAATTGCCCAGAATGTAAATTGTTTACCTCAAGTCATTGTCGCCTCTGCCTTCTGGGGGAATGTCACAATTTGGTATTAAGTGGTCACCCTGGAATCGTAAGCACCAAAGAATTGATTTCCCCATCCCTAAGAGACCATTGTCTCAATTGTCCATGGATTTTATCTTCAATCTACCAGCTTCACAAGGGAAGACAGTGGTATGGGTACTTGTGGACCACTTCAGCTAGATGCACCACTTTATACCATTACCCAATGCTACATTTTTGGCAAAGTTTTTTTTTATTAATTACGTTGTCCGTTTACACAGTCTCCCAGAGAATATTCTATCGGATAAAATAGGGGCGCCCCATTTGTTTCTAGATTCTGGAGAGCCTTGTGGTCTAAGTTGGGAATAAGTTTATCATTTTCTCCAGCTTTTCATCCTGGATCAAATGGTCCAATTTAACGTCTTAATCAAGCTTTAGAACAGTACCTGAGATGCTATATTTCTGAGAATCAATTTGATTGGGTTTAATATTTGGTGCTAGTGGAGTTTGTCTTTAACCCCTTAAGGACACGACCATATTTCACCTTAAGGACCAGGCCATTGTTTGCAAATCTGACCAGTGTCATTTTATGTGTGAAAAACTTTAAAACGCTTTTACTTATCCAGGCCATTCTGAGACAGTTTTTTCATCACATATTCTACTTCATGACACTGGTAAAATGGAGTCAAAAAATGTCATTTTTATTTATAAAAAAATTGCAAATTTCCAAGTTTTAATTCCTCTACTTCTATAATACACAGTAATACCTCCAAAAATAGTTATTACTTTACATTCCACATGTTTAGAAGCAAATCTTGAAATTTTCTAAAACCCACTTTTTAAGGACCAGTTCAGGTCTCAAGTCACTTTGTGAGACTTACATAATAGAAACCACCCAAAAATGACCCCATTCTAGAAACTACACCCCTCAAGGTATTCAAAACTGATTTTACAAACTTTGTTCACCCTTTAGGTGTTCCACAAGAGTTATTGGCAAATGGAGATGAAATTTAAGAATTGAAATTTTTTGGCAAATTTCCCATTTTTATCAATTTTTTCCAGTAACAAAGCAAGGGTTAACAGCCAAACAAAACTCACTATTTATTGCCCTGATTCTGTAGTTTGCAGAAACACCCCATATGTGGGCGTAAACTACTGTACGGGCACACGGCAGGGCGTAGAGGGAAAGGAGCGCCGTGTGGTTTTTGGAAGGCAGATTTTGCTGGACTGGTTTATTTTCACCATGTCCCATTTGAAGCCCCTCTGATGCACCCCTAGAGTAGAAACTCCATAAAACTGACCCCATCTAAGAAACTACACCCCTCGAGGTATTTAAACTTGATTTTATAAAGTTTGTTAACCCTTTAGATGTTCCACAAGAGTCATTGGCAAATGGAGATGAAATTTAAGAATTTTAATTTTTTGGCAAATTTTCCATTTTAATAATTTTTTTCCAGTAACAAAGCAAGGGTTAACAGCCAAACAAATCTCAATATTTATTGCCCTGATTCTGTAGTTTGCAGAAACAGCCCATATGTGGTCGTAAACTACTGTACGGGCACACGGCAGGGCGTAGAGGGAAAGGAGCGGCGTGTGGTTTTTGGAAGGCAGATTTTGCTGGACTGGTTTATTTACACCATGTCCCATTTGAAGCCCCCCTGATGCACCCCTAGAGTAGAAACTGTGACCCCATTTTGGAAACTACTGGATAAGGTGGCAGTTTTGTTGGGACTATTTTTAGGGTACATACAGTATGATTTTTGGTTGCTCTATATTACATTTTTGTCAGGCAAGGTTACCAAAAATAGAAATTCTGAAATTTCATCTCCATTTGCCATAAACTGTTGAACACCTAGTTTTTAAAATCAGTTTTGAATACCTTGAGGGGTGTAGTTTCTTAGATGGGGTCACTTTTATGGCGTTTCTACTCTAGAATCAGGGGTTCTTCAAATGGGACATGGTGCCAAAAGAAAAGGCCATCAAAATCTGCCTTCCAGAAACCATATGGCGTTCCTTTCTTTCTGCGCCCTGCCGTTTGGTCATACAGCAGTTTCCGACCACATATGGGGTGTTTCTGTAAACTGCAGAATCAGGGTAATGAATATTAAGTTTTGTTTGGCTGTTAACCCTTGCTTTGTTACTGGAAAAAATGGATTAAAATAGAAAATTTGCCCAAAAATTGCTGTTTTGGCACCGTTAAAAATTTTTTTTTTTACTGTGTTCATCGGAGGGGTTAGGTCATGGGGTATTTTTATAGAGCAGATTCTTACGGATGAGGCGATACACCTAATATGTCTACTTTTTTAAATTTATTTAGATTTTACACTATATTATCCTTTTTTTAAATGAAAAAAAAAAAAACATTTTAGTATCTCCATAGTCTAAGAATCATATATTTTTTTTAGTTTTTAGCCGATTGTCTTAGGTAGGGGTTCATTTTTTGCGGGATTAGAGGACTGTTTTATTGCCACTACGTTGGTGGGCATATGACTTTTTGATCGCTTGCTATTACACTTTTTGTGATGTAAGAAATTTGTGATGTAAAAAATTTTGTACCGTTTTTATTTTATTTTTTGTATCGTGTTCATCTGAGGGGTTAGGTCATGGGGTATTGTTATAGAGCAGATTCGTACGGACGCAGCAATACCTAATATGTCTACTTTTTTATTTGTTTTAGTTTTACAAAATATCTTTTTTTTTGGGTGTTTCAAGTCTGAGAACCATAGTTTTAGTTGTCATTATCGCCTCACAAAAAGTGTAATATAGATCAACCAAAAATCATATGTACCCTAAACTATTACCAAAAAAACTTCCACCCTATCCCGTAGTTTCTAAAATAGGGTCACTTTTTGGGAGTTTCTACTCTAGGGGTGCATCAGGGGGACTTCAAATGGGACATGGTGTCAAAAAAACCAGCAAAATCTGCCTTCCAAAAACCGTATGGCATTCCTTTCCTTCTGCGCCATGCAGTGTGCCAGTAGAGCAGTTTACGACCACATATGGGGTGTTTCTGTAAACTACAGAATCAGGGCCATAAATATTGAGTTTTGTTTGGCTGTTAACCCTTGCTTTGTTACTGGAAAAAATGGATTAAAATAGAAAATTTGCCCAAAATTTTAAATTCTGAAATTTCATCTCCATTTGCCAATAACTCTTGTGGAACACCTAAAGGGTTAACGACGTTTGTAAAATCAGTTTTGAATACCTTGAGGGGTGTAGTTTCTTAGATGGGGTCACTTTTATGGAGTTTTTACTCTAGGGGTGCATCAGGGGGGCTTCAAATGGGACATGGTGTAAAAAAAAAACAGTCTAGCAAAATCTGCCTTCCAAAAACCGTATGGCATTCCTTTTCTTCTGCGCCCTGACGTGTGCCCGTACAGCAGTTTACGACCACATATGGGGTGTTTCTGTGAACTACAGAATCAGGGCCATAAATATTGAGTTTTGTTTGGCTGTTAACCCTTGCTTTGTAACTGGAAAAAAAATATTAAAATGGAAACTCTGCCAAAAAAGCGAAATTTTGAAATTGTATCTCTATTTTCCATTAATTCTTGTGGAACACCTAAAGGGTTAATGACATTTGTAAAATCAGTTTTGAATACCTTGAGGGGTGTAGTTTCTTAGATGGGGTCACTTCTATGGAGTTTTTACTCTAGGGGTGCATCAGGGGGGCTTCAAATGGGACATGGTGTAAAAAAAAAATGTCTAGTAAAATCTGCTTTCCAAAAACCGTATGGCATTCCTTTCCTTCTGTGCCCTGCCGTGTGCCCGTACAGCAGTTTCCGACCACATATGGGGTGTTTCTGTAAACTACAGAATCATGGCCATAAATATTGAGTTTTGTTTGGCTGTTAACCCTTGCTTTGTAACTGGAAAAAAAATATTAAAATAGAAAATCTGCCAAAAAAGTGAAATTTTTAAATGGTATCTCTATTTTCCATTAATTCTTGTGGAACACCTAAAGGGTTAACGACATTTGTAAAATCAGTTTTGAATACCTTGAGAGGTGTAGTTTCTAGAATGGGGTCATTTTTGGGTGGTTTCTATTATGTAAGCTTCACAAAGTGACTTCAGACCTGAACTGGTTCTTAAAAAGTTGGTTTTTGAAAAGTTCAGAGAAATTTCAAGATTTACTTCTAAACTTCTAAGCCTTGTAACGTCCCCCAAAAATAAAATGTCATTCCCAAAATGATCCTAACATTAAGTAGACATATGGGAAATGTTAAGTAATAACAATTTTTTTAGGTATTAATATGTATTATAGAAGTAGAGAAATTGAAACTTGGAAATTTGCAAATTTGTCCAAATTTTTATGCACCCGATACAGCTTCTGCCAGACAATGTAGATAAAGTTGTAAAGGAATGTGTCATTGTACATAAATTTTTGTTAACAAAGGAGCCTTTACCCACAGATGTTAAAACATCTATGTCCACTGGCCAGGACCCTCAAGACACTAAGCCACGGGCTACAGCTGTTGTGAATGCGTTGCAGGATTCTTTTACTCATTATTTTAGTACTCCCGAGGGATCAGTACCCTGGCAAGATTATATGTTCTAATTTGTTTTTTATTTCTGTGATATTTTGCAGGGGAAACATTGGCCAATGTGTATTTCTGTTTTAATACAGTAATCAAGTGTTTGACATTTATTTTGCACCCCTGGATTTTGCTGACTCTACAAGTGAGCTGGATGACCCAGACATGGAAAGCAGGAATGAGTTATGCAGGTCAGGTCTACCAGTCCTGTTTTTTTCTAATATACTTATTTCAGGGCCTGCTTTTTATGGAATGAATGGTAGGTTAGCAGTGGGGACCATTCACTCCATCTGGGGTTATTGACAAAGCTCCCAGATGTGTCATCTGATGTCACTAGGGATGAGCGAATCAACTTTGGATGTATCATCTGAAGTTTCTGACCCCTAGATGTCACCATAGATATATGTATGTGTTTTTGCTTTAAATTGTTAATGTATTTACTTTGTGCCTGAGTTAAGGCTTATTTGTTTTCTGTATAATGTGTGAATAAAACACTATTTATAGTTTAGAAAATTTCTTGTGTTTCTACATTATTTCTACCTGCATAACAAAGACTAATTGGGTTCAACTAAATATGTCTGCTAAAAATGTATATATCTTTTGAGGAACTGTATGGGAGACGGCTCAAGATTTCCTTTCTTCACATATGTACCCCAATAAAACCCCTTGGACATGTTTGGTTTACAAGCAGAAGAGATTGGGAGTGATGCTCACCTTAATTTAAAGGAGTTATCTGACACCTTTCAATGCCTCCCTCATACCCCACCGTATTAGGGAGGCATTTAAAGGTCTCAGCTAACCCCTTTAAATTAAGGTAAGCATCCCCCCCAAACATGGTTCCTGTTCCCTGCATATCCATCACTGATTGTTTCTGTGTGTGGCAGAAAACATATGTTTTTTTGGGGGGGGGGGGGGGCAGGAAATGGCAGGTCGTGATGGATATGAGTAGAGTTGAGCGGACACCTGGATGTTCGGGTTCGGCCCGAACTTCGGAAAAAAGTTCAAGTTCGGGACCCGAACTTGACCCCAAACCCGAACCCCATTGAAGTCAATGGGGACCCGAACTTTTGAGCACTAAAATGGCTGTCAAAATGTCATGGAAAGGGCTAGAGGGCTGCAAATATAGTGGTTAAGAGCATGGCAAGTGCTCTGCAAACAAATGTGGATAGGGAAATGACTTAAAATAACATAAAATACGTAAAAATATAAAATAATAATCTTGATCTAGGAGGACCAGGTTCATATGGAGTAGGAGGTTGAGGAGGCGGTGGATGTGGCGGTGTAGGTGGAAGTGGCGGTGGAGGAGGTAGCCTACACTGCTTTTTGGTTTAAATTTTTTTTTAATTATTTTTAATTAGGGTACACCCCAAAACATTGGGAAATATAACCCTCCAGTCGTGCTAAACACACATTCAGACAATACACTGGCTGCAGGGTAGGCCAGCACATCCAAGGGGTAAAGGGCAAGCTCAGGCTATGTGCCCAATTTGGAGACCCAGAAGTTGCAGGGGCCGACCCCTGTCAGTTAGTTCGTGTAGGCGTGTGCATACTTACTGCCCCACCATGTCGCACGTCCCCGTGATGTTCACGATCCAATTTGATATCTGCTCTATCAACTTTCGATGTTCTTTTATGCGCCTACCATGGTGATCACTGTTGGCGGGGAATCAGGGTTCCAGGCCGGAGAGCGTGAGAAAAAGAGACCAAATTTAAGGGAGATAAATTTATAAAGAATTTTGGGGATCGAGCAGAAATGTGAGAAAAGCTATTGAAGCGCAAATGTGGGACAAATTACAGAAGCCCAAATGTCGGCCAAAAGAGTCAAGCGGAAATGTGGGAAAAGCTATTGAGGCGCAAATGTTGGCCAAAGGAGTATAGCGGAAATGTGGGACAAATTATTGAAGTGCAAATGTGGTACAACTTGTTTAAGTTTACGCATTGAATCAAAGAAGGTGGCGCGCATCAATTAAAGAAGCATTTCAGAAATTTTATTTCCTGTCACCTATGCAGAGCAGGGGTTTATTCACGTCTAGAGTTGAGCGAACACCTGGATGTTCGGGTTCGAGAAGTTCGGCCGAACTTCCCGGAAATGTTCGGGTTCGGGATCCGAACCCGACCCGAACTTCGTCCCGAACCCGAACCCCGTTGAAGTCAATGGGGACCCGAACTTTTCGGCACTAAAAAGGCTGTAAAACAGCCAAGGAAAGGGCTAGAGGGCAGCAAAAGGCAGCAAAATGTAGTTAAATCCCCTGCAAACAAATGTGGATAGGGAAATGAATAAATAAAAATTAACCAATATCAATTGGAGAGAGGTCCCATAGCAGAGAATCAGGCTTCATGTCAGCAGAGAATCAGTCTTCATGTCATAGCAGAGAATCAGGCTTCACGTCACCCAAAACTGGAACAGTCCATTGTCAGATATTTAGGCCCCGGCACCCAGGCAGAGGAGAGAGGTCCAATAACATAGAATCTGGCTTCATGTCAGCAGAGAATCAGTCTTCATGTCATAGCAGAGAATCATGCTTCACGTCACCCACCACTGGAACAGTCCATTGTCAGATATTTAGGCCCAGGCAGCCAGGCAGAGGAGAGAGGTCCCATAGCAGAGAATATGGCTTCAGCTTCATGTCAGCAGAGAATCAGTCTTCATGTCATAGCAGAGAATCAGGCTTCACGTCACCCACCACTGGAACAGTCCATTGTCAGATATTTAGGCCCAGGCACCCAGGCAGAGGAGAGAGGTCCCATAGCAGAGAATCAGGCTTCACGTCACCCAAAACTGGAACAGTCCATTGTCAGATATTTAGGCCCAGGCACCCAGGCAGAGGAGAGAGGTCCCATAGCAGAGAATCAGGCTTCATGTCAGCAGAGAATCAGTCTTCATGTCATAGCAGAGAATCATGCTTCACGTCACCCAACATTGGAACAGTCCATTGTCATATAATTTAGGCCCCGGCACCCAGACAGAGGTTCCATAACAGAGATTAAGGCTTCATGTCAGCGACTCAGCAGAGAATCAGTCTTCATGTCATAGCAGAGAATCATGCTTCACGTCACCCAACATTGGAACAGTCCATTGTCATATAATTTAGGCCCCGGCACCTAGACAGAGGAGAGAGGTCCCATAACATAGAATCTGGCTTCATGTCAGCAGAGAATCAGTCTTCATGTCATAGCAGAGAAACATGCCTCACGTCACCCACCACTGGAACAGTCCATTGTCAGATATTTAGGCCCAGGCACCCAGGCAGAGGAGAGAGGTCCCATAGCAGAGAATCTGGCTTCATGTCAGCAGAGAATCAGTCTTCATGTCATAGCAGAGAATCAGGCTTCACGTCACCCACCACTGGAACAGTCCATTGTCAGATATTTAGGCCCTGGCACCCAGGCAGAGGAGAGAGGTCCCATAACAGAGATTCAGGCTTCATGTCAGCAGAGAATCAGTCTTCATGTCATAGCAGAGAATCATGCTTTATGTCACCCAACATTGGAACAGTCCATTGTCATATAATTAAGCCCCCGGCACCCAGACAGAGGAGAGAGGTCCCATAACATAGAATCTGGCTTCATTTCAGCAGAGAATCAGTCTTCATGTCATAGCAGAGAATCATGCCTCACGTCACCCACCACTGGAACAGTCCATTGTCAGATATTTAGGCCCAGGCACCCAGGCAGAGGAGAGAGGTCCCATAGCAGAGAATCAGGCTTCATGTCAGCAGAGAATCAGTCTTCATGTCATAGCAGAGAATCATGCTTCACGTCACCCACCACTGGAACAGTCCATTGTCAGATATTTAGGCCCCGGAACCCAGGCAGAGGAGAGAGGTCCCATAACAGAGATTTAGGCTTCATGTCAGCAGAGAATCAGTCTTCATGTCATAGCAGAGAATCATGCTTCATGTCACCCAACATTGGAACAGTCCATTGTCATATAATTTAGGCCCCTGAACCCAGACAGAGGAGAGAGGTTCCATAACAGAGATTCAGGCTTCATGTCAGCGACTCAGCAGAGAATCAGTCTTCATGTCATAGCAGAGAATCATGCCTCACGTCACCCACCACTGGAACAGTCCATTGTCAGATATTTAGGCCCAGGCACCCAGGCAGAGGAGAGAGGTCCCATAGCAAAGAATCTGGCTTCATGTCAGCAGAGAATCAGTCTTCATGTCATAGCAGAGAATCAGGCTTCACGTCACCCACCACTGGAACAGTCCATTGTCAGATATTTAGGCCCCGGCACCCAGGCAGAGGAGAGAGGTCCCATAACATAGAATCTGGCTTCATGTCAGCAGAGAATCAGTCTTCATGTCATAGCAGAGAATCTTGTCTCACGTCACCCACCACTGGAACAGTCCATTGTCAGATATTTAGGCCCAGGCACCCAGGCAGAGGAGAGAGGTCCCATAGCAGAGAATCTGGCTTCATGTCAGCAGAGAATCAGTCTTCATGTCATAGCAGAGAATCAGGCTTCACGTCACCCACCACTGTAACAGTCCATTGTCAGATATTTAGGCCCCGGCACCCAGACAGAGGAGAGAGGTCCCATAACAGAGATTCAGGCTTCATGTCAGCAGAGAATCAGTCTTCATGTCATAGCAGAGAATCATGCTTCACGTCACCCACCACTGTAACAGTCCATTGTCATATAATTTAGGCCCCGGCACCCAGACAGAGGAGAGAGGTCCCATAACATAGAATCTGGCTTCATGTCAGCAGAGAATCAGTCTTCATGTCATAGCAGAGAATCATGCTTCACGTCACCCACCACTGGAACAGTCTATTGTTAGATATTTAGGCCCAGGCACCCAGGCAGAGGAGAGAGGTCCCATAACAGAGATTCAGGCTTCATGTCAGCAGAGAATCAGTCTTCATGTCATAGCAGAGAATCATGCGTCACGTCACCCAACATTGGAACAGTCCATTGTCATATAATTTAGGCCCCTGCACCCAGACAGAGGAGAGAGGTCCCATAACAGAGATTCAGGCTTCATGTCAGCGACTCAGCAGAGAATCAGTCTTCATGTCATAGCAGAGAATCAGGCCTCATGTCACCCACCACTGGAACAGGCCACTGTCAGATATTTTTAGGCCCCGGCACCCAGACAGAGGAGAGGTTCATTCAACTTTGGGTTGCCCCGCAATATAATGGTAAAATGAAAATAAAAATAGGATTGAATGAGGAAGTGCCCTGGAGTACAATAATATATGGTTAAGGGGAGGTAGTTAATGTCTAATCTGCACAAGGGATGGACACGTCCTGTGGGATCCATGCCTGGTTCATTTTTATGAACGTCAGCTTGTCCACATTGGCTGTAGACAGGCGGCTGCGTTTGTCTGTAATGACGCCCCCTGCCGTGCTGAATACACGTTCAGACAAAATGCTGGCCGCCGGGCAGGCCAGCACCTCCAAGGCATAAAAGGCTAGCTCTGGCCACGTGGACAATTTGGAGACCCAGAAGTTGAATGGGGCCGAACCATCAGTCAGTACGTGGAGGGGTGTGCACAGGTACTGTTCCACCATGTTAGTGAAATGTTGCCTCCTGCTAACACGTTCCGTATCAGGTGGTGGTGCAGTTAGCTGTGGCGTGGTGACAAAACTTTTCCACATCTCTGCCATGCTAACCCTGCCCTCAGAGGAGCTGGCCGTGACACAGCTGCGTTGGCGACCTCTTGCTCCTCCTCTGCCTTCGCCTTGGGTTTCCACTTGTTCCCCTGTGACATTTGGGAATGCTCTCAGTAGCGCGTCTACCAACGTGCGCTTGTACTCGCGCATCTTCCTATCACGCTCCAGTGCAGGAAGTAAGGTGGGCACATTGTCTTTGTACCGTGGATCCAGCAGGGTGGCAACCCAGTAGTCCGCACACGTTAAAATGTGGGCAACTCTGCTGTCATTGCGCAGGCACTGCAGCATGTAGTCACTCATGTGTGCCAGGCTGCCCAGATGTAAGGACAAGCTGTCCTCTGTGGGAGGCGTATCGTCATCGTCCTGCGTTTCCCCCCAGCCACGCACCAGTGATGGGCCCGAGCTGCGTTGGCTGCCACCCCGCTGTGAACATGCTTCATCCTCATCCTCCTCCACCTCATCCTCGTCCTCCTCGTCCTCCAGTAGTGGGCCCTGGCTGGCCACATTTGTACCTGGCCTCTGCTGTTGCAAAAAACCTCCCTCTGAGTCACTTCAAAGAGACTGGCCTGACAGTGCTAAAAATGACCCCTCTTCCTCCTCCTCCTCCTCCTCCTGGGCCACCTCCTCTTCCATCATCACCCTAAGTGTTTTCTCAAGGAGACATAGAAGTGGTATTGTAACACTGATAACGGCGTCATCGCCACTGGCCATGTTGGTGGAGTACTCGAAACAGCGCAACAGGGCACACAGGTCTCGCATGGAGGCCCAGTCATTGGTGGTGAAGTGGTGCTGTTCCGCAGTGCGACTGACCCGTGCATGCTGAAGCTGAAACTCCACTATGGCCTGCTGCTGCTCGCACAGTCTGTCCAGCATGTGCAAGGTGGAGTTCCACCTGGTGGGCATGTCGCATATGAGCCGGTGAGCGGGAAGGCCGAAGTTACGCTGTAGCGCAGACAGGCGAGCAGCGGCAGGATGTAAACGCCGGAAGCGCAAACAGACGGCCCGCACTTTATGCAGCAGCTCTGACATGTCGGGGTAGTTGTGAATGAACTTCTGCACCACCAAATTCAGCACATGCGCCAGGCAAGGGATGTGCGTCAAACCGGCTAGTCCCAGAGCTGCAACGAGATTTCGCCCATTATCGCACACCACCAGGCGGGGCTTGAGGCTCACCGGCAGCAACCACTTGTCGGTCTGTTGTTCTATACCCCGCCACAACTCCTGTGCGGTGTGGGGCCTGTCCCCCAAACATATGAGTTTCAGAATGGCCTGCTGACGTTTACCCCGGGCTGTGCTGAAGTTGGTGGTGAAGGTGTGTGGCTGACTGGATGAGCAGATGGAAGAAGAGGAGGAGGAAGCTGAGTAGGAGGAGGAGGAGACAGGAGGCAAAGAATGTTGCCCTGCGATCCTTGGCGGCGGAAGGACGTGCGCCAAACAGCTCTCCGCCTGGGGCCCAGCCGCCACTACATTTACCCAGTGTGCAGTTAGGGAGATATAGCGTCCCTGGTTAGGTGGACCTTGCCACAGATGGCGTTGCGCAGTGCACACTTGATTTTATCGGATACTTGGTTGTGCAGGGAAGGCACGGCTCTCTTGGAGAAGTAGTGCCGGCTGGGAACAACATACTGTGGGACAGCAAGCGACATGAGCTGTTTGAAGCTGTCTGTGTCCACCAGCCTAAATGACAGCATTTCATAGGCCAGTAGTTTAGAAATGCTGGCATTCAGGGCCAGGGATTGAGGGTGGCTAGGTGGGAATTTACGCTTTCTCTCGAATGTTTGTGAGATGGAGAGCTGAACGCTGCCGTGTGACATGGTTGAGATGCTTGGTGACGCAGGTGGTGGTGTTGGTGGTACATCCCATGTTTGCTGGGCGGCAGGTGCCAACGTTCCTCCAGAGGCGGAGGAAGAGGCCGAGGCGGCAGCAGCAGAACAGGCCGAGGCGGCAGCAGCAGAAGAGGTAGCAGGGGGAGCCTGAGTGACTTCCTTGTTTTTAAGGTGTTTACTCCACTGCAGTTCATGCTTTGCATGCAGGTGCCTAGTCATGCAGGTTGTGCTAAGGTTCAGAACGTTAATGCCTCGCTTCAGGCTCTGATGGCACAGCGTGCAAACCACTCGGGTCATGTCGTCAGCACATTGTTTGAAGAAGTGCCATGCCAGGGAACTCCTGGAAGCTGCCTTTGGGGTGCTCGGTCCCAGATGGCGGCGGTCAGTAGCAGGCGGAGTCTCTTGGTGGCGGGTGTTCTGCTTTTGCCCACTGCTCCCTCTTTTGCTACGCTGTTGGCTCGGTCTCACCACTGCCTCTTCCTCCGAACTGTGAAAGTCAGTGGTACGACCTTCATTCCATGTGGGGTCTAGGACCTCATCGTCCCCTGCATCGTCTTCATCCCTGACCTCCTGTTCAGTCTGCACACTGTCATCATCAGAGACGTGCTGAGGTGGTATTCCCATGTCCTCATCATCAAGAAACATAAGTGGTTGTGCGTTAGTGCATTCTATGTCTTCCACCGCTGGGGACGGGCTAGGTGGATGCCCTTGGGAAACCCTGCCAGCAGAGTCTTCAAACAGCATAAGAAACTGCTGCATAACTTGAGGCTCAGACAGTTTCCCTGGTATGCATGGGGGTGACGTGACAGACTGATGGGCTTGGTTTTCATGCGCCATCTGTGCGCTTTCTGCAGAAGACTGGGTGGGAGATAATGTGAACGTGCTGGATCCACTGTCGGCCACCCAATTGACTAACGCCTGTACCTGCTCAGGCCTTACCATCCTTAGAACGGCATTGGGCCCCACCAAATATCGCTGTAAATTCTGGCGGCTACTGGGACCTGAGGTAGTTGGTACACTAGGACGTGTGGCTGTGGCAGAACGGCCACGTCCTCTCCCAGCACCAGAGGGTCCACTAACACCACCACGACCATGTCCGCGTCCGCGTCCCTTACTAGATGTTTTCCTCATTGTTACCGTTCACCACAATAAGAAAAATATTATTTGGCCCAATGTATTGAATTCAAATTCAGGCCTTTTTTTACAGACACCTAACACTATCTGGCTATCTATTTAGGTACCGTATTACACAAATACAGGCACAGCAGTAATGACAGATTTAGCTGAATATAAATTTGAGGCCTATTATTTAGGCGCTGGGTGACAGGTATACGTTTACGGACAGAATTAGACTTGGATATGCACAGTAGCGTGTGTGTGAAGTTATTGAGAATGACCCTATCAGCACCTTGAATCTAATATACCCTTTTAGGGATAGATTTAAAGTAGGCCTGATACAGCAGAAACCACTAATTTAGGAAATTGCTAGGTTGGGAATTGTATTTCAACCCAGAACAAAAACTGTGCTTTGTCGGACACAATATAACTTGACCAGCTACAGCAATAACCACAGATTTAGCTGAATATAAATTTGAGGCCTATTATTTAGGCGCTGGGTGACAGGTATACGTTTACGGACAGAATTAGACTTGGATATGCACAGTAGCGTGTGTGTGAAGTTTTTGAGAATGACCCTATCAGCACCTTGAATCTAATATACCCTTTTAGGGATAGATTTAAAGTAGGCCTGATACAGCAGAAACCAGTAATTTAGGAAATTGCTAGGTTGGGAATTGTATTTCAACCCAGAACAAAAACTGTGCTTTGACGGACACAAAATAACTTGACCAGCTACAGCAATAGCCACAGATTTAGCTGAATATAAATTTGGGGCCTATTATTTAGGCGCTGGGTGACAGGTATACGTTTACGAACAGAATTAGACTTGGATATGCACAGTAGCGTGTGTGTGAAGTTATTGAGAATGACCCTATCAGCACCTTGAATCTAATATACCCTTTTATGGATAGATTTAAAGTAGGCCTGATACAGCAGAAACCACTAATTTAGGAAATTGCTAGGTTGGGAATTGTATTTCAACCCAGAACAAAAACTGTGCTTTGTCGGACACAATATAACTTGACCAGCTACAGCAATAACCACAGATTTAGCTGAATATAAATTTGAGGCCTATTATTTAGGCGCTGGGTGACAGGTATACGTTTACGGACAGAATTAGACTTGGATATGCACAGTAGCGTGTGTGTGAAGTTTTTGAGAATGACCCTATCAGCACCTTGAATCTAATATACCCTTTTAGGGATAGATTTAAAGTAGGCCTGATACAGCAGAAACCAGTAATTTAGGAAATTGCTAGGTTGGGAATTGTATTTCAACCCAGAACAAAAACTGTGCTTTGACGGACACAAAATAACTTGACCAGCTACAGCAATAGCCACAGATTTAGCTGAATATAAATTTGGGGCCTATTATTTAGGCGCTGGGTGACAGGTATACGTTTACGAACAGAATTAGACTTGGATATGCACAGTAGCGTGTGTGTGAAGTTATTGAGAATGACCCTATCAGCACCTTGAATCTAATATACCCTTTTAGGGATAGATTTAAAGTAGGCCTGATACAGCAGAAACCACTAATTTAGGAAATTGCTAGGTTGGGAATTGTATTTCAACCCAGAACAAAAACTGTGCTTTGTCGGACACAATATAACTTGACCAGCTACAGCAATAACCACAGATTTAGCTGAATATAAATTTGAGGCCTATTATTTAGGCGCTGGGTGACAGGTATACGTTTACGGACAGAATTAGACTTGGATATGCACAGTAGCGTGTGTGTGAAGTTTTTGAGAATGACCCTATCAGCACCTTGAATCTAATATACCCTTTTAGGGATAGATTTAAATTAGGCCTGATACAGCAGAAACCAGTAATTTAGGAAATTGCTAGGTTGGGAATTGTATTTCAACCCAGAACAAAAACTGTGCTTTGACGGACACAAAATAACTTGACCAGCTACAGCAATAGCCACAGATTTAGCTGAATATAAATTTGGGGCCTATTATTTAGGCGCTGGGTGACAGGTATACGTTTACGAACAGAATTAGACTTGGATATGCACAGTAGCGTGTGTGTGAAGTTATTGAGAATGACCCTATCAGCACCTTGAATCTAATATACCCTTTTATGGATAGATTTAAATAACCACACTATTGATGGTTAAATGGACTTGGTGGCAGCTTGTCCCTGATGTAGGATATAGCCAAAAAATAACCACACTATTGATGGTTAAATGGACTTTGTGGCAGCTTGTCCCTGATGTAGGATATAGCAAAAAATAACCACACTATTGATGGTTAAATGGACTTGGTGGCAGCTTGTGCTGGCGCACCACAAGCCACAAAATGGCCGCCGATCACCCCAGAAAAAAGTGACTGAAAAACGCTCTGGGCACCCTAAAAACAGTGAGCAATTGAATAGCAGCAGTTCAATGATCCACAGCTGTAGATCGATCACTGTCTTAAGTGTTTTGGAGGAGTTAATCACTGCCGAATCTCGCCCTAACGTCGCAGCTGCAACCTCTCCCTACACTTGTAACAGCAGAGTGACGTGCAGCGCTACGTGACCTAAGCTTTTATAGAGGCTGGGTCACATGCTGCACTGGCCAATCACAGCCATGCCAATAGTAGGCATGGCTGTGATGGCCTCTTGGGGCAAGTAGTATGACGCTTGTTGATTGGCTGCTTTGCAGCCTTTCAAAAAGCTCCAAGAAAGCGCCGAACACCGAACCCGGACTTTTACGAAAAGGGTCACGGACCCCCCAAAATTCGGTACGAACCCGAACTATACAGTTCGGGTTCGCTCATCCCTATTCACGTCTAAAATTGTATAATGTCAACCCAAGAATGTAACAGAAAATTATAGAAATGTATTAACCTGTCTACTTGGTAGAGCAGGAGTCTATGACAGAAAACAATTGTTTATTGTCACCCGAAAATGTAAAATAAAAATTATTGAAATTTATTAAGCAGTTTTTGTTTTTTTAATCGGCCTACTAGGTATAGCAGTGGTACATCACACCCAAAAATTGGTGAATTTCACCATAAAATGTAACAGACAATTTTTTTTATTGTTTAGCCTGTCTACTAGGTATAGCAGTGGTACTTTACACCCAAAAATTATTGAATTTCAACTGAAAATGTAACTGACAAATTTTTTTTTTTGTTAACCGGCCTACAAGGTATAGCAGTGGTACATTACACCCAAAAATTTGTGAATTTCCCCCGAAAAAGTAAATGACAATTTATTTTTATTTTTTACCGGCCTACTAGGTATAGCAGTGGTACTATACACCCAAAAATTGGTGAATTTCACCCGAAAATGTAAATGACAATTATTATTTTTTTTTAACTGGCCTACTTGGTATAGCAGTGGTACTATACACCCAAAAATTGCTGAATTTCACCAGAAAATAGACAAGGTAGGGAAAAAGACAAAGTAGTGAAATGATAAAATAAAATATGTACAAATAAAATTAAAAAAAATTGATTTATGAGGTGGAGTTCCATATGGAGTAGGAGTTTGAGGAGGCGGTGGATATAGCGGTGTAGGTGGAAGCGGTGGTGGAGGAGGACGGGGTAGCCAACACAGGTTTTTGGTTTTAATTATACAAGAATGAGCAATTGCGCTGCAGTATAACAATGGCTGGTTTGTGCCGGTATACATGTCTATTCTGCAACAGGTACGGACAAGTCCTGAGGGATCCATGCCTGGTTCATTTTAATGAACGTGAACTTGCCCACATTGGCTGTGGACAGGCGGCTGTGCTTGTCTGTGATGATGCCCCCTGCCTTGCTAAACACACGTTCAGATAATACACTGGCTGCAGGGCAGGCCAGCACCTCCAAGGCGTAAAGGGCAGGCTCAGGCCATTTGCCCAATTTGGAGACCCAGAAGTTGAAGGGGGCAGACCCATCATTCAGTACGTGTAGGCGTGTATATTGGTGAAATGCTGCCTCCTGCTAAGACGTTCCATATCAGCTGGTGGTGCTGGTTGTTGTGGCATGCTGACAAAGCTTTTCCACATTTTGGCTAACCCTGCCTTCTGAGGTGCTGGCGGTGCCCCAGCTGCGTTGGCGACCTCTTCCTCATCCTCTGCCTTCGCCTTGTGCTTCCATTGTGCCCCCGCTGTCAGGTGGGAATGCCACCAGCAGCGCGTCTACCAGCGTGCGCTTGTACTCGCGCATCTTACGATCACGCTCCAGTGACAGAATAAAGGACGGTACGTTGTCCTTGTAACGGGGATCCAGCAGCGTGGCCACCCAGTAATCAGCACAAGTTAGAATGTGGGCAACTCAGCGGTCATTGAAAAGACACTGCAGCATGTCATCGCTCATGTGTGCCAGGCTGCCCAGAAACAATGAAAAGCTGTATCATCTGTGTCCTCTGTATCCCCCCATCCACGCACCAGTGATGGCCATGAGCTGGTTTGTGTGCCACCCTGCTGTGAACATGGTTCCTCCTCCTCCATCTCCTTCTCCTCATTTTCTACCTCCTCATCCTCCAGAACTGTGCCCTGGCTGGACAACTGTGTACCTTGGGTTTGTGGGTGCAGGAACCCACCCTCGGAGCCACTTGGGAATGACTGGCCGGAAACCCTATGAAATGATCCCTCTTCCTCCTCCTCCTCCTGTGCCACATCCTCTTCCATCATCGCCAGGAGCGTTTTTTCAAGGAGGCATAGAAGTGGGATAGTAACACTGAGAACGGCGTTATCGGCTCTGGCCATGTTGGTGGAGTACTCGCAACAGCGCAACAAGGAACACAGGTCTCGCATGGAGGCATGGGCGTAGCTATAGGGGGTGCAGAGGTAGCAGTCGCTACCGGGTCCAGGAGCCTGAGGGGGCCCAAAGACCCTTGTGCCACATAAGAAGACACACAACGCACTGAGGGAAGAGGGGCCCAAGCTGAACTCCTGCACCAGGGCCCATGAGCCGTTAGCTACACCCCTGCATGGAGGCCCAGTCATTCGTGGTGAAGTGGTGTTGTTCCGCCGAGCGACTCACCCATGAGTGCTGCAGCTGAAACTTCACTATCGCCTGCTGCTGCTTGCACAGTTTGGCCAGCATGTGCAAGGTAGAGTTCCACCTTGTGGGCACGTCGCATATGAGGCAGTGAGCGGGAAGGCCGAAGTTATGCTGCAGCGCTGACAGGCGAGCAGCAGCAGGGTGAGAACGCCGAAAGCACGCACAGACGGCCCACACTTTATACAGCAGCTCTGACATATCGGGGTAATTTTTAAGGAATCTCTGCACCACCAAATTCAGCACATGCGCCAGGCAAGGGATGTGCGTCAAACCGGCTAGTCCCAGAGCTGCTACGAGATTTCGCCCATTATCGCACACCACCAGGCCGGCTTGAGGCTGACTAGCACAAACCACTCATCGGTCTGTTGTTCAAGGCCCGTCCACAGCTCCTGCGCGGTGTGGGGTTCGTCCCCCAAACAGAAAAGTTTTAAAACTGCCTGCTGTCGTTTACCCCTGGCTGTGCTGAAGTTGGTGGTGAAGGTGTTACGCTGACTGGATGAGGAGCTGGTAGAGGATGAGGAAGCAGAGTAGGAGGAGGAAGCAACAGGAGGCAAACTGAAGCGCCCTGCAATCCTCGGTGGTGGAAGGACATGCGCCAAACTGCTATCCGCCTCAGGCCCAGCCACCACTGCATTTACCCAGTGTGCTGTTCTGGAGATATAACGTCCCTGACCGTGCTAACTGGTCCACGTATCCGTAGTCAGGTGCACCTTGCCACAGATGGCGTTGCGCAGTGCACACCTAATTTTGTCCCCTACTTGGTTGTGCAGGGAAGGGATGGCTCGCCTGGAAAAGTAGTGGCGGCTGGGCACGACGTACTGTGGGACAGCCACCGTCATAAGGCCTTTAAAACTATCCGTCTCCACCAGACGGAATGACAGCATTTCAAAGGCCAGTAATTTAGAAATGCTGGCATTCAGGGCTAGGGGGGTACTTCCTCTTCCTCTCCAGTGTTTGGGAGATGGAGAGCTGAACGCTTCCGTGGGACATTGTGGAGATGCTTGGTGACCCAGGTGTTGGTGTTGCTGGCAGATCCTCTGTTTGCGGGGTGGCAGGTGGCACTGTCACTCCAGAGGTGGATGAGGAGGCCTAGACTGCAGCACAAGAGGAAGCAGGAGGAGCCAGGAGCCTACTCCACTGCAGTTTCGTGCTTTGCACTTAAATGCCGGTCATGCAAGTTGTGCTCAGGTTGAGAACGTTTATGCCTCGCTTCAGGCTCTGATTGCACAGTGTGCAAACCACTCGTGTCTTGTCGTCAGCACATTGTCTGAAAAACTGCCACGCCAGGGAACTCCTTGGAGCTGGCATTGGTGTGCTCGGTCCCTTGCTGCGGTGGGCAGTAGCAGGCGTACTGTCTAGAGGATGGCTGCTCCGCTTTTGCACCCTGCTCCCTCTTCTGCTGTGCTGGTGGCTCTGTGCGACCACCGCCTCTTCCTCTGAACTACATAGGTCACTCGCATGACCTTGATTCCATGTGGGGTCGAGGACCTCATCGTCCTCCACATCATCTTCCACCCAGTCTTCACTCCTGCCCTCCTTTTCGGTCTGCACACTTTCGAAAGCTCCAGCAGTTGGCACCTGTGTTTCGTCATTATCCGAGACGTGCTGCGATGGTCCTCCCATGTACTCATTTTGAAAGATAAGTGGTTGGGCATCAGTGCACTCAATCTCTTCCACTTCTGGGGCAGGGCTAGGTGGATGGCCCTAGGAAACCCTGCTAACAGAGTCATCAAAAAGCAGAAGAGACTGCTGCATGACTTGGGGCTCAGACTGCTTGGCTGATTTGCAAGGGGGTGAGGTGAAAGACTGATGGACATCAGCTGCAGGTGCCAACTGTGGTCTTTCAGCAGGAGACTGGGTGGGAGACAATGTGAAGGAACTGGATCCACTGTCAACAACCCAATCTACTGTACTTGTTCAGGCCTCAACATTCGTAGAGCCGCATTAGGCCCAACAAAATGCCGCTGCAGGTTCTGTCGCCTACTCGCACCTGAGGAAGGGGTTTCACTTGTGAGTGTAGCTGGCACAGATCGACCACGTCCTCTCCCTGAAACAGGAGCTCCACCAGCAGCACCATGACCTGGGCCACGTCCCTTATTTGACGCTCTCCTCATATTTCTCGAATTTAGGATTTTGCCCTAAATGGGTGTTTAATTAATAGTAGAATAGAACGACAGTATGTAAAGGGTGTATCTCACACAGCCTGAACCAGACTAGGCCTCAATTAAAGATTTGTTTGCCCAAAATGGCTGTATTTCAAAATGCCTGAATCAAACCCCTGTATGTAAAGGGTGTATCTCACATGGCCTGAACCAGACTAGGCCTCAATGAAATATTTCTTTGCCCAAAATGGCTGTATTTCAAATGCCTGAATCAAACCCCTGTATTTAAAGGGTGTATCTCACACGGCCTGAACCAGTCTAGGCCTCAATTAAAGATTTCTTTCCCCAAAATGGCTGTATTTCAAATGCCTGAATCAAACCCCTATATGTAAAGGGTGTATCTCAAACGGCCTGAACCAGACTAGGCCTCAATTAAAGATTTCTTTGCCCAAAATGGCTGTATTTCAAATGCCTGAATCAAACCCCTGTATGTAAAGGGTGTATCTCACACGGCCTGACCCACTGTAGGCCTCAATTAAAGATTTGTTTGCACAAAATCGCTGTATTTCAAATACCTGAATCAAACCCCTGTATATACAGGGTGTATCTCACATGGCCTGACCCACAGTAGGCCTGAATTAAAGATTTGTTTGCCCAAAATGGCTGTATTTCAAATCTCTGAATCTAACCCAAATGTATTAAGGGTATATCTCACAATGACATATGCAGCAAAGGCTGCCAAATAAACTTTTTTTGCCCAAACGGGTGTTTGTTTAACCCCTTAAGGACTCGGCCCTATATCACCTTAAGGACTTGGCCATTTTTTGCAAATCTGACCAGTATCACTTTAAGTGGTGATAACTTTAAAACACTTTGACTTATCCAGGCCATTCTGAGATTGTTTTTTTGTCACATATTGTACTTGACACTGGTAAAAGGAAGTAAAAAAAATAAATTTTTGCGGGATGAGATGACGGTTTGATTGGCACTATTTTGGGGTGCGTATGACTTTTTGATCGCTTGCTATTACACTTTTTGTGATGTAAGGTGTAGGGATGAGTGAACCCGAACTGTATAGTTCGGGTTCGTACCGAATTTTGGGGTGTTCGTGACGCGGACCCGAACCCGAACATTTTTGTAAAAGTCCGGGTTCGGTGTTCGGCGCTTTCTTGGCGCTTTATGAAAGGCTGCAAAGCAGCCAATCAACAAGCGTCATACTACTTGCCCCAAGAGGCCATCACAGCCATGCCTACTATTGGCATGGCTGTGATTGGCCAGTGCAGCATGTGACCCAGCCTCTATTTAAGCTGGAGTCACGTAGCGCCGCACGTCACTCTGCTCTGATGTCACGGCTGTGACTGATCCAGACAGGTCTGGGAGGAGAAGGTCGCAGCGACTTGCTACTCGCGAGAGCTTGTGAGTTTGCTCCGTGGTTCAGGGTATGTCATCTAGGTTTTGCCTTGTGAACCTTTTTGTCCTGACTGGGAGTTTGTAGGCATCCTTCTCAGGTGAGTCCTGTCTGCCACTCCCAGCTACTATATTAGTTTCACTTTCACTTGCAGTCATTGCCAGATATAGTCCTTACTTCCAGTGCTACTCTGACCTTGGAAGGAGATCGTTTGATGGTGTTGCTGTGGAGCTCTTGTCCGGCGTGGACTGTCGTGTTTGGGATCGCCTTCTCTGCTCGTGACTGGATAAGTCTATCTCTGCTGTTGTTTGTTTGTTTCTGTCTTCCCCTGTTGTTTTCCTAGACGTGAGTGATGGTGACTAGCGCTCCCATCGGCCTTTCCCCAGTCCAGTCTTGTAAGGGCGCCCGAGGGTTTAGGCATCCTGCTCGCTGCACGGGTTCACACCCCGTCTAGGGTATCAGGGCAGACAGGTGCCAGCTTAGGGTTAGTCAGGGGTGGCCATTCTATTTCCCATCCGTAGATAAGGGTCCCCCTTCCCCTCCGTCTGGTGCGACACGACTGCTGCGAAACATTTACAGGGGTTATCCCTTGAAGTGGCAGGATTAAAAGCAACAGTGCTGCAGCAGCAATCCTTGGGTTCCACCGTTGCTACGGGAAACCAAGGTACTCCTGAGCCAAAAGTGGCTTTACCTGATAGGTTCTCTGGAGGGAGAGACCAATTTGTAACCTTCAGAGAAGCTTGCAAATTGTTTTTCAGGTTACGCCCTAGATCCTCCGGCGGTGAGGAACAACGGGTGGGCATTGTAATTTCTCTCCTGCAAGGAGATCCGCAGGCTTGGGCTTTCTCCCTACCATCAGACTCTCCTGCCTTGCGATCAGTGGAGGAGTTTTTGGAAGCCCTGGGTCTCGTATATGATGACCCGGACAGGGTCTCACTGGCTGAGTCTAAGCTACGTAGACTTCGGCAAGAGAACCGGTCTGCTGAACTATATTGTTCCGAATTCCGTAGGTGGGCTACTGATACGTTATGGAACGACTCGGCCCTTAGGAGTCAGTTCTGCCAGGGGTTGTCTGAAAAATTAAAAGACGCGCTGGCGGTATACGAGGTCCCTGGGTCTCTTGAGGCTGCTATGTCTCTGTCCATAAGAATCGACAGACGACTCAGGGAGAGACTATTAAATTTTACGTAATATTGGAGATATGGCACTCAGTATCTGGAAAATTTTGCTCAAAACAAGTCGCTTTATTGATGCAATAAAATACTTAAAATGTCATACAAAGTACGTAATTTGTGCAGAAATTAAATAACATAATGATAAAAAGTCACAATCGACAATATAAAAAATCACTTATAGTGTATATATAAACACACATCAGACAGCAAATGGGTACTTGTCTGTAATCTGATTGAATAGGTCCAGAAGGTTAAATTCTCAACACTAGAGCACTGAATGCGTTATTGCTCAATAGTTTTCAATGAGAAATGTCACCATTGATTCGGTATACATCACCGATTATCTTTATTGTAGTGCAGTCGCAGGATTTTCTGATTCAATAATAGAAGTTATTCCGAATATCTATATATCACAGTTCATGGAACTTATCGGATTAAAGTTCAGAAGATGTTAGCTCTAGGTGGCGTCCCACCCTTTTTTTCAAGCTATTTAAATCCCTTACCTCCACTTCTCAATGCGGTTTTTTCAATCACCGTTTCCTCAGCGCCCCAGATATTCGATTTCTCCTTACTTGTAAATCAGAATGTCTCACTCTGAGGAGTTTTCGAACTTGATATAGGACGAGTTTATCACTTAGGAGGTTATTGGTAAGGGAGGTGTAGCTGTAGATCTCCTTGCGTACGCCAAAAATGGTGGTAATGTGGGGTCCAGGTTCCTCCCAGACGCGTTTCGAAGTCCCAAGGGGTGCTGACTTCTTCCTCAGTGGTGACCTGGCTCCCCCTAAACCACCTCTTTTATACCATCTTTGTTAATTGGTTCCAAATATCCCAAAGATCAGTCCTGGATCACAATCCAGGTACCATAGTGACAAAATCTGGTCTGGATTATTACAATGTACTATACTCAATAATAAAATTGAATATTTTAATGATAAAGTAAATTCAATCAGCAATATAGCTCCCACATTTAATACATCGAAATCTTGCTATAAAAAAAAAAAAAAAAAAAAAAAAAAAACGCATATGCGGTAATGATGCGGTTTCCATGCGTTTTTTTTATGGTCGATGCGTTTTTTTCAGAAAAGCTGCTGAAATTACATCCTTAGTCATTTACATAAGGGATTTAATGTTATTTGCTTCCTTACTCTCATTATTCACAATAACATGAATTAAAATGTATAAATGAATATAAAAAATATTTAATTAATAAAAGATGTAATAAATAAGTGCACCTTCGCATATTTTTTCATCTGAGAATAGATGGATCAAACTGACACAGTCCAACATGGAGGACTGTTGTCAGATTGGATGAACACGAGATTGTGGCTGAATGGGCGGTGGGTGCCGTCCACCAAGGCACGGCCAGATGTACGTAATTAATATACCATCTGACCATGTGTCGGTGGAAGGCAACCACCCCAGGCTTTAATCTACTACAAAAAGCCAAAGATTTCTAACTCTGCATTTAATCCATGTGGTATAAGGGTGTCCAGTTCAAAAATCCATCTCGATTCTATTCTGGACATTTTCTCCACATGTGGAGAAAATGTCCAGAATAGAATCGAGATGGATTTTTGAACTGGACACCCTTATACCACATGGATTAAATGCAGAGTTAGAAATCTTTGGCTTTTTGTAGTAGATTAAAGCCTGGGGTGGTTGCCTTCCACCGACACATGGTCAGATGGTATATTAATTACGTACATCTGGCCGTGCCTTGGTGGACGGCACCCACCGCCCATTCAGCCACAATCTCGTGTTCATCCAATCTGACAACAGTCCTCCATGTTGGACTGTGTCAGTTTGATCCATCTATTCTCAGATGAAAAAATATGCGAAGGTGCACTTATTTATTACATCTTTTATTAATTAAATATTTTTTATATTCATTTATACATTTTAATTCATGTTATTGTGAATAATGAGAGTAAGGAAGCAAATAACATTAAATCCCTTATGTAAATGACTAAGGATGTAATTTCAGCAGCTTTTCTGAAAAAAACGCATCGACCATAAAAAAAACGCATGGAAACCGCATCATTACCGCATATGCGTTTTTTTTTTTTTTTTTTTTTTTTTATAGCAAGATTTCGATGTATTAAATGTGGGAGCTATATTGCTGATTGAATTTACTTTATCATTAAAATATTCAATTTTATTATTGAGTATAGTACATTGTAATAATCCAGACCAGATTTTGTCACTATGGTACCTGGATTGTGATCCAGGACTGATCTTTGGGATATTTGGAACCAATTAACAAAGATGGTATAAAAGAGGTGGTTTAGGGGGAGCCAGGTCACCACTGAGGAAGAAGTCAGCACCCCTTGGGACTTCGAAACGCGTCTGGGAGGAACCTGGACCCCACATTACCACCATTTTTGGCGTACGCAAGGAGATCTACAGCTACACCTCCCTTACCAATAACCTCCTAAGTGATAAACTCGTCCTATATCAAGTTCGAAAACTCCTCAGAGTGAGACATTCTGATTTACAAGTAAGGAGAAATCGAATATCTGGGGCGCTGAGGAAACGGTGATTGAAAAAACCGCATTGAGAAGTGGAGGTAAGGGATTTAAATAGCTTGAAAAAAAGGGTGGGACGCCACCTAGAGCTAACATCTTCTGAACTTTAATCCGATAAGTTCCATGAACTGTGATATATAGATATTCGGAATAACTTCTATTATTGAATCAGAAAATCCTGCGACTGCACTACAATAAAGATAATCGGTGATGTATACCGAATCAATGGTGACATTTCTCATTGAAAACTATTGAGCAATAACGCATTCAGTGCTCTAGTGTTGAGAATTTAACCTTCTGGACCTATTCAATCAGATTACAGACAAGTACCCATTTGCTGTCTGATGTGTGTTTATATATACACTATAAGTGATTTTTTATATTGTCGATTGTGACTTTTTATCATTATGTTATTTAATTTCTGCACAAATTACGTACTTTGTATGACATTTTAAGTATTTTATTGCATCAATAAAGCGACTTGTTTTGAGCAAAATTTTCCAGATACTGAGTGCCATATCTCCAATATTATTTGAAATTCTTTATTTTCTGGTGTTTGGAGTTTACACCTAGATATTGAGCACCTCTCCACCCTACGGAGCAGTAGAGCCACTCCATTTTTTGTTAAATATTAAATTTTACGGAGGCCTCTATAGGGCAGAGATCGGTCTGTTATGGTCCAGTCGAACCAATGCAAATAGGGGCCGCCACTAGACGGGTGAATCCTCCTAAGTTACGCCGTAGGTCAGAGGTTTGTTTTCGTTGTGGGGGGAGGGGTCATTTTGTAAAGGTTTGTCCCTCAGAACCCAAGAGACCACAAACAAAGGAGCCGCCGGAAAAACTAGAGTCCCCAGATTGTGCGGAGGAGAACAGTCTGGGCGTATTCGTTTCCTCCATACGCATGTCTCAGTTTTGTTGTCCGCTACCGTTGAGGCGGGCAATAAAACTGAGATCTGTTCCGTCTTTTTGGACAGTGGGGCGGGGGTCAACTTGGTGGATTCACGGTTTGCTCAGGCTCTGGGTTTTACTCCGGAACCGGTATGCAGAACTATTCCTGTGTTTGCCATCGACTCCTCCCCTCTTACTCAGAGAGAGTTAACTCAGATCATCCATAATATCCATCTGCAGGTAGGGGACCTCCATAAAGAGCATATCTCTTGTTATGTCCTGGACGGTCTTCCGGCTCCTATGGTATTGGGGCTTCCCTGGCTGGTGACTCACAATCCAGTGGTGGATTGGCAGGCCGGGGAGATTGTGGAGTGGAGTGAACATTGTAAGGACAACTGCTTGAGTAGTAGGTGCTCTACACTCTCTGTAACATCTTTACCTGCCTTTCTGTCAGATTTTATGGATGTGTTCTCTGAGAAGGGTTGTCAGGGGTTACCACCTCATCGTCCATATGATTGCCCGATTAATCTATTACCTGGGGCAAAACTACCTAAAACCCGGTTATACAATCTTTCCGGCCCGGAGAGGAAGGCCATGAAAGATTATATTTCGGAGAGTTTGGCTAAGGGACACATCAGACCCTCTTCTTCACCTGTGGCTGCAGGGTTCTTTTTTGTTAAAAAGAAAGATGGGGGCCTACGTCCTTGCCTGGATTTCCGTGAATTAAACCGGATAACTATCCGAGATCCCTATCCTCTTCCTCTCATTCCCGACCTCTTTAATCAGGTTGCTGGTGCTAGATGGTTCTCCAAAATGGATCTCAGAGGAGCCTATAACCTGGTTCGCATCAAAGAGGGGGATGAGTGGAAGACGGCTTTTAATACTCCGGAAGGGCATTATGAAAATCTGGTCATGCCATTTGGTCTTACTAATGCGCCTGCGGTATTCCAACATTTTGTCAACGATATTTTTAGTCACCTTATCGGGAGATTTGTTGTGATATATCTTGATGACATCCTGGTCTATTCCCCGGATCTGGATACACATAAGATCCATGTGAGACAAGTGCTGCAGATATTAAGGGCCAACAAATTGTTTGCTAAGTTAGAAAAATGTGTGTTCGCCGTAAAAGAACTGCCATTTCTGGGGTATGTGTTGTCAGATTCAGGTTTCCGCATGGATCCAGAGAAAGTCCGAGCGATTATAGACTGGGATCTGCCTGAGAACCTGAAGGCATTGCAACGCTTCCTGGGGTTTGCCAATTTTTATAGAAAGTTTATAAAGAACTATTCCTTGGTGGTCAAACCACTGATGGACATGACCCGAAAGGGATCCGATTTTTCCAAATGGTCACATGCAGCCAAAACTGCCTTTGCATCTCTGAAGGAGAGATTCACCTCGACCCCTATTCTCGTACAGCCAGATGTCTCGCTTCCTTTTATTGTAGAGGTTGACACATCAGAGGTGGGGGTGGGAGCGGTACTATCTCAGGGCCCATCCCCTGGTGAATGGCGTCCGTGTGCTTTCTTTTCGAAGAAATTGTCTACTGCAGAAAGGAACTATGATATTGGCAACAGGGAACTTTTGGCTATTAAGTTGGCTTTTGAGGAGTGGCGTCATTTTTTGGAGGGGGCGGTTCATCCCGTCACGGTGATTACTGATCACAAAAACTTATTATATCTGGAGTCTGCTAAACGTCTCACCCCTAGACAGGCTCGGTGGTCGTTATTTTTTACTATGTTTAATTTTGTAATGACCTATCGCCCGGGGGCAAAAAATACTAAGGCGGATGCATTGTCTCGAAGTTTTCCTGGAGAGGGTGATGTTGAGGTACCAGAGCCCATTTTGAAAAGGGGGGTGGTGGTCTCTGCATTACACTCAGGTTTGGAGGGGAGGGTGTTGGAAGCTCAGGGGGACGCCCCGGCCTCCTGCCCCTCGAGTAAACTGTTTGTGCCAGAAAATTTACGACTGGAGATACTAAAAGAACACCATAACTCCACACTGGCAGGACACCCAGGTAGTAGGGCAACCTCTGAGTTAGTGTCTCGTCGGTTCTGGTGGCCTAAATGGCGCCAGGAGGTGTTGAATTTTGTGTCTGCATGTGCTACCTGTGCTCGTTCTAAGGTAGATCATACTCGTCCGGCAGGGCGTCTTTTACCTCTGGCCATCCCCAACAGGCTTTGGACGCACCTGTCAATGGATTTCATTACGGATCTACCAGTATCAGCGGGGAAGACTGTTATTCTTGTAGTTGTTGACAGATTCAGTAAAATGGTGCACTTTATTGCTCTTGCCGCATTGCCTAATGCTAACACACTGGCTCAGGTCTTTATTGACCACATCGTGAAGCTTCACGAGGTCCCTTCCGATATTGTTTCGGATCGTGGTACCCAATTCGTTTCTAAATTTTGGAAAGCTTTTTGTTCTCGTTTAGGGGTTCATCTGTCGTTTTCTTCATCTTTCCATCCACAGTCCAACGGTCAGACGGAACGTACCAATCAAAACCTAGAGACATATTTGAGATGCTTTGTTTCCGAAAATCAGGAGGAATGGTCATCTTATTTACCGTTAGCCGAGTTTGCCATTAATAATCGTCGTCAAGAATCCACCAATAAGTCACCATTTTTTGGTGCGTATGGTTTCCATCCTCAGTTTTGTACGTTTAGTGAGGGGGGGCCGTCTGGGATTCCCGAGGAGGAACGATTTGCGTCTTCACTTTCTTCAGTGATTTATTGGTCCTTATAGGGTAATTAAGATCATTAACCCGGTGGCTTTTCGTCTGGAGCTACCTCAGACTCAAAGGATCCATAATGTCTTCCACAGATCTCTGCTTAAGAGATATGTAGAACCTCCTGAACCATTGCCACTACCGCCTCCACCGGTGGTTGCTGATGGCAGTCTTGAGTTTCAAGTAGAAAAGATTGTGGATTCACGATATGTTCGCCGCTCTCTTCAGTACCTGGTGCACTGGAAAGGTTATGGTTCCGAAGAGAGAATGTGGGTTCCAGCATCAGAGATAAAAGCGGACAGACTCATTCGGGCTTTTCATAGCTCCCATCCGGAGAGGCCTGGTCTTGAGGGTCCAGGGGCCCCTCGTAGAAAGGGGGGTACTGTCACGACTGTGACTGATCCAGACAGGTCTGGGAGGAGAAGGTCGCAGCGACTTGCTACTCGCGATAGCTTGTGAGTTTGCTCCGTGGTTCAGGGTATGTCATCTGGGTTTTGCCTTGTGAACCTTTTTGTCCTGACTGGGAGTTTGTAGGCATCCTTCTCAGGTGAGTCCTGTCTGCCACTCCCAGCTACTATATTAGTTTCACTTTCACTTGCAGTCATTGCCAGATATAGTCCTTACTTCCAGTGCTACTCTGACCTTGGAAGGAGATCGTTTGATGGTGTTGCTGTGGAGCTCTTGTCCGGCGTGGACTGTCGTGTTTGGGATCGCCTTCTCTGCTCGTGACTGGATAAGTCTATCTCTGCTGTTGTTTGTTTGTTTCTGTCTTCCCCTGTTTTTTTCCTAGACGTGAGTGATGGTGACTAGCGCTCCCATCGGCCTTTCCCCAGTCCAGTCTTGTAAGGACGACTGAGGGTTTAGGCATCCTGCTCGCCGCACGGGTTCACACCCCGTCTAGGGTATCAGGGCAGACAGGTGCCAGCTTAGGGTTAGTCAGGGGTGGCCATTCTATTTCCCATCCGTAGATAAGGGTCCCCCTTCCCCTCCGTCTGGTGCGACACCACTGCTGCTGGGATAGCGGTCGTGACATCTGATCAGTTTAGGGAGAGGTTGCAGCTGCTGTTAGGGCCAGATTAGACAGTGATTAACTCTGCAAAAACACTTAATTCAGTGATCGATCTACAGCTGTGGATCATTGAACTGCTGCTATTTAATTGCTCACTGTTTTTAGGCTGCCCAGAGCGTTTTTATGTCACTTTTTTCTTGGGTGATCGGCGGCCATTTTGTGTCTTGTGGTGCGCCAGCACAAGCTGCCACCAAGTCCATTTAACCTATCAAAGAAGAAAAAGAATACCGCAACAGGAGCCGCACATCTACAAAATTACAATTTATTTAGAAAACAGACACAAAAAAGAATTAAAATCGTTGTATACAACAGGTCTGGGCCATGTAAGCCGTGTGTCGGCGCATGCCCATCTGAATCACCACAAATTCATGTATAAACCCCCACATATATCAGCATATAATAATGTAAAGTGCATGAGATCCATCAGCAATGAATAAGAATAAAAGTACTTATCATAAAAATGGCATGATGGGGGGTGTCTGTGGCGATCAGAACAGAAGCCCAACGCGTATCGCCAGACTTGCTGGCTTCCTCAGGATATGATAAGTACTTTTATTCTTATTCATTGTTGATGGATCTCATGCACTTTACATTATTATATGCTGATATATGTGGGGGTTTATACATGAATTTGTGGTGATTCAGATGGGCATGCGCCGACACACGGCTTACATGGCCCAGACCTGTTGTATACAACGATTTTAATTCTTTTTTGTGTCTGTTTTCTAAATAAATTGTAATTTTGTAGATGTGCGGCTCCTGTTGCGGTATTCTTTTTCTTCTTTGATACATTGTATAATTCATACCGTGGGCCGGCACTCCCCCTCTTTATATTGTTGGATGTGCCCCTATCTTTTTTGATTACAAGTCCATTTAACCATCAATAGTGTGGTTATTTTTTTGCTATATCCTACATCAGGAGCTTGGCTGTGCTTGCTATTTTATTGAGGGGTAAAATACAATTGCCAAAATAGCAGTACCCTAAATCTGGTGTTTCAGCTGTGGCTAGCCAATTGTAATACTGTCTGCTGTCTGCCGAAGCACAGTTTTTGTTCTGGGTTGAATACAATTCCCAACTTAGCAATTCCCTAAATAATTTTTTTCTGCTGTATCAGGCCAAGTTTAAATCGATCCATAAAAGGGTATATTAGATTTAAGGTGCGGATAGTGTCATCCTCAATAACTTCACACGCTACCGTGCATTTCCAAGTTTAATTCTGTCCGTAAACGCATACCTGTCACCAAGTGCCTAAATAATAGGCCTAAAATTTATATTCAGCTAAATCTGTGTTTACTGCTGAGGCTGGTCAATTCATTTAGTGTCCGCCAAAGCACAGTTTTTGTTCTGGGTTGAATACAATTCCCAACTTAGCAATTCCCTAAATAATTTTTTTATGCTGTATCAGGACAAGTTTAAATCGATCCATAAAAGGGTATATTAGATTTAAGGTGCGGATAGTGTCATCCTCAATAACTTCACACGCTACCGTGCATTTCCAAGTTTAATTCTGTCCGTAAATGTATACCTGTCACCCAGCGCCTAAATAATAGGCCTAAAATTTATATTCAGCTAAATCTGTGTTTATTGCTGAGGCTGGTCAATTCATTTAGTGTCCGCCAAAGCACAGTTTTTGTTCTGGGTTGAATACAATTCCCAAAATAATTTTTTTCTGCTGTATCAGACCAAGTTTAAATCTATCCATAAAAGGGTATATTAGATTTAAGGTGCGGATAGTGTCATCCTCAATAACTTCACACGCTACCGTGCATTTCCAAGTTTAATTCTGTCCGTAAACGTATACCTGTCACCAAGTGCCTAAATAATAGGCCTAAAATTTATATTCAGCTAAATCTGTGTTTACTGCTGAGGCTGGTCAATTCATTTAGTGTCCGCCAAAGCACAGTTTTTGTTCTGGGTTGAATACAATTCCCAACTTAGCAATTCCCTAAATAATTTTTTTATGCTGTATCAGGACAAGTTTAAATCGATCCATAAAAGGGTATATTAGATTTAAGGTGCGGATAGTGTCATCCTCTATAACTTCACACGCTACCGTGCATTTCCAAGTTTAATTCTGTCCGTAAACGTATACCTGTCACCCCGCGCCTAAATAATAGGCCTAAAATTTATATTCAGCTAAATCTGTGTTTATTGCTGAGGCTGGTCAATTCATTTAGTGTCCGCCAAAGCACAGTTTTTGTTCTGGGTTGAATACAATTCCCAACTTAGCAATTCCCAAAATATTTTTTTTCTGCTGTATCAGACCAAGTTTAAATCTATCCATAAAAGGGTATATTAGATTTAAGGTGCGGATAGTGTCATCCTCAATAACTTCACACGCTACCGTGCATTTCCAAGTTTAATTCTGTCTGTAAACGTATACCTGTCACCCCGCGCCTAAATAATAGGCCTAAAATTTATATTCAGCTAAATCTGTGTTTATTGCTGAGGCTGGTCAATTCATTTAGTGTCCGCCAAAGCACAGTTTTTCTTCTGGGTTGAAATACAATTCCCAACTTAGCAATTCTCTAAATCAGTGGTTTCTGTTGTATCAGGCCTACTTTAAATTTATCCATAAAAGGGTATATTAGATTGAAGGTGCGGATAGGGTCATTCTCAATAACTTCACACGCTACCGTGCATTTCCAAGTCTAATTCTGTCCGTAAACGTATACCTGTCACTCAGCGCCTAAATAATAGGCCTAAAATTTATATTCAGCTAAATCTGTTGATACTGCTGTGGCTGGTCAATCTATTTAGTGTCTGCCAAAGCACAGTTTTTGTTCTGGGTTGAAATACAATTCCCAACTTAGAGCAGAAACCACAAATTTAGAGAATTACTATCAGGCCAAGGTTAAATCTATCCATAAAAGGGTATATTAGATTGAAGGTGCGGATAGTGTCATCCTCAATAACTTCACACGCTACTGTGCATTTCCAAGTTTAATTCTGTCCGTAAACGTATACCTGTCACCCAGCGCCTAAATAATAGGCCTAAAATTTATATTCAGCTAAATCTGTGTTTATTGCTGAGGCTGGTCAATTCATTTAGTGTCCGCCAAAGCACAGTTTTTGTTCTGGGTTGAATACAATTCCCAACTTAGCAATTCCCTAAATAATTTTTTTCTGCTGTATCAGGCTAAGTTTAAATCGATCCATAAAAGGGTATATTAGATTGAAGGTGCGAATAGTGTCATCCTCAATAACTTCACACGCTACCGTGCTTTTTCAAGTTTAATTCTGCCCGTAAATGTATACCTGTCACCCAGCGCCTAAATAATAGGCCTACAATTTATATTCAGCTAAATCTGTTGTTACTGTTGTGCCTGTATTAGTGTAATACGGTACCTAAATAGATAGCCAGATATTGTTAGGTGCTTGAAAAAAAAGGCCTGAATTTGAATTCAATACATTGGGCCAAATAATTTTTTTATTATTGTGGTGAACGGTAACAATGAGGAAAACATCTAGTAAGGGACGCGGACATGGTCGTGGTGGTGTTAGTGGACCCTCTGGTGCTGGGAGAGGACGTGGCCGTTCTGCTACAGCCACACGTCCTAGTGAACCAACTACCTCAGGTCCCAGTAGCCAGCAGAATTTACAGAGATATTTGGTGGGGCCCAATGCCGTTCTAAGGATGGTAAGGCCTGAGCAGGTACAGGCATTAGTCAATTGGGTGGCCGACAGTGGATCCAGCACGTTCACATTATCTCCCACCCAGTCTTCTGCAGAAAGCGAACAGATGGCGCATAAAAACCAAGCCCATCAGTCTGTCACATCACCCCCATGAATATCAGGGAAACTGTCTGAGCCTCAAGTTATGCAGCAGTCTCTTATGCTGTTTGAAGACTCTGCTGGCAGGGTTTCCCAAGGGTATCCACCTAGCCCTTCCCCAGGGGGGCACTAACGCACAACCACTTATGTTTCCTAATGATGAGGACATGGGAATACCACCTCAGCACGTCTCTGATGATGACGAAACACAGGTGCCAACTGCTGCATCTTTCTGCAGTGTGCAGACTGAACAGGAGGTCAGGGAGGAAAACTGGGTGGAAGACGATGCAGGGGACGATGAGGTCCTAGACCCCACATGGAATGAAGGTCGTGCCACTGACTTTCAGAATTCGGAGGAAGAGGCAGTGGTGAGACCGAGCCAACAGCGTAGCAAAAGAGGGAGCAGTGTGCAAAAGCAGAACACCCGCCGCCAAGAGAGTCCGTCTGCTATTGGCCACCGCCATCTGGGACCCAGCACCCCAAAGGCAGCTTCAAGGAGTTCCATGGCATGGCACTTCTTCAAACAATGTGCTGACGACAAGACCCGAGTGGTTTGCACGCTGTGCCATCAGAGCCTGAATCGAGGCATTAACGTTCTGAACCTTAGCACAACCTGCATGACCAGGCATCTGCATGCAAAGCATGAACTGCAATGGAGTAAACACCTTAAAAACAAGGAACTCACTCAGGCTCCCCCTGCTACCTCTTCTGCGGCTGCCGCCTCGGCCTCTTCCTCCGCCTCTGGAGGAACGTTGGCACCTGCCGCCCAGCAAACAGAGGATGTACCACCAACACCACCACCACCTCCATCACCAAGCATCTCAACCATGTCACACGGCAGCGTTCAGCTCTCCATCTCACAAACATTTGAGAGAAAGAGTAAATTCCCACCTAGCCACCCTCGATCCCTGGCCCTGAATACCAGCATTTCTAAACTACTGGCCTATGAAATTCTGTCATTCAGGCTGGTGGACACAGACAGCTTCAAACAGCTCATGTCGCTTGCTGTCCCACAGTATGTTGTTCCCAGCCGCCACTACTTCTCCAAGAGAGCCGTGCCTTCCCTGCACAACCAAGTATCCGATAAAATCAAGTGTGCACTGCGCAACGCCATCTGTGGCAAGGTCCACCTAACCACAGATACGTGGACCAGTAAGCACGGCCAGGGACGCTATATCTCCCTAACTGCACACTGGGTAAATGTAGTGGCGGCTGGGCCCCAGGCGAAGAGCTGTTTGCCGCACATCCTTCCGCCGCCAAGGATCAAAGGGCAACATTCTTTGCCTCCTGTTGCCTCCTCCTCCTACTCTGCTTCCTCCTCCTCTTCTTCCACCTGCTCATCCAGTCAGCCACACACCTTCACCACCAACTTTAGCACAGCCCGGGGTAAACGTCAGCAGGCCATTCTGAAACTCATATGTTTGGGGGACAGGCCCCACACCGCACAGGAGTTGTGGCGGGGTATAGAACAACAGACCGACGAGTGGTTGCTGCCGGTGAGCCTCAAGCCTGGCCTGGTGGTGTGCGATAATGGGCGAAATCTCGTTGCAGCTCTGGGACTAACCGGTTTGACGCACATCCCTTGCCTGGCGCATGTGCTGAATTTGGTGGTGCAGAAGTTCATTCACAACTACCCCGACATGTCAGAGCTGCTGCATAAAGTGCAGGCCGTCTGTGCGCGCTTCCGGCGTTCACATCCTGCCGCTGCTCGCCTGTCTGCGCTACATCGTAAATTCGGCCTTCCCGCTCACCGCCTCATATGCGACGTGCCCACCAGGTGGAACTCCACCTTGCACATGCTGGACAGACTGTGCGAGCAGCAGCAGGTCATAGTGGAGTTTCAGCTGCAGCACGCACGGGTCAGTCGCACTGCGGAACAGCACCACTTCCCCACCAATGACTGGGCCTCCATGCGAGACCTGTGTGCCCTGTTGCGCTGTTTCGAGTACTCCACCAACATGGCCAGTGGCGATGACGCCGTTATCAGCGTTACAATACCACTTCTATGTCTCCTTGAGAGAACACTTAGGGCGATGATGGAAGAGGAGGTGGCCCAGGAGGAGGAGGAGGAGGAAGAGGGGTCATTTTTAGCACTTTCAGGCCAGTCTCTTTGAAGTGACTCAGAGGGAGGTTTTTTGCAACAGCAGAGGCCAGGTACAAATGTGGCCAGCCAGGGCCCACTACTGGAGGACGAGGAGGACGAGGATGAGGAGGAGGTGGAGGAGGATGAGGATGAAGCATGTTCACAGCGGGGTGGCACCCAACGCAGCTCGGGCCCATCACTGGTGCGTGGCTGGGGGGAAACACAGGACGATGACGATACGCCTCCCACAGATGACAGCTTGTCCTTACCTCTGGGCAGCCTGGCACACATGAGCGACTACATGCTGCAGTGCCTGCGCAACGACAGCAGAGTTGCCCACATTTTAACGTGTGCGGACTACTGGGTTGCCACCCTGCTGGATCCCCGGTACAAAGACAATGTGCCCACCTTACTTCCTGCACTGGAGCGTGATAGGAAGATGTGCGAGTACAAGCGCACGTTGGTAGACGCGCTACTGAGAGCATTCCCAAATGTCACGGGGGAACAAGTGGAAGCCCAAGGCGAAGGCAGAGGAGGAGCAAGAGGTCGCCAAACGCAGCTGTGTCACGGCCAGCTCCTCTGAGGGCAGGGTTAGCATGGCAGAGATGTGGAAAAGTTTTGTCAACACGCCACAGCTAACTGCACCACCACCTGATACGGAACGTGTTAGTAGGAGGCAACATTTCACTAACATGGTGGAACAGTACGTGTGCACACCCCTCCACGTACTGACTGA